>NW_024425675.1:22932645-23164092 GCF_017311325.1 Ursus maritimus | reverse complement strand
AAAAAAAAAAAAAAAAAGAGGGGGGAGGGGGTGGATAATTATAAAGCATTAAAATAGCCCGGTGTACTCTGTTGCAGAAATTAGAGGTAATTTTTACGTAATCATGGTGGTTTGTCTGATATGCGGTCTATAATTTAATAATTAATGTGATTCTGGTGGTTTTACATGTCGTCAAACTAGGGTGGAGAGTTTATTGGGAGAAGTAAAGAGCTGGGATTTCTGAGGAAAGTATATCTAATTTTTATCTGGCTCGTTAGTCTTGACGGGAAAGTTTCTCTTATCAGCTCAGGCGCTATGGAGTCAATAACATCCACTCGTATTCAGTCGTGTTATGAAAAAGAAACCTAAAGGGATTGCCAGAGACGGTCTGAAAGGTCTGTGTCCATTTTAGACTTGGAATGTATAAAATTCTCTCTTACCAGGCAAGACATCTGCTAGTGAATCTGGGCTGCAGTTAATCTAGTGGGAAAAAAAGGACTGTTATCCTTGGTGAGAGTACATATAAAATGTTTCCTCTTCTACCCACTATACGATTTCACATCCATATTCTTTCTGGCACCTTACTGTACCCTTTGCAATTTGTAGGCCGTTCAGAGCTTTATGATCCATTTCTCTGGCAACTAACTTTCCCCTACGGTGCTAGGTTCATTTTCTAGCATGTTAAATGTTATGAGTTTGAGAGATTTTTGAGAAACTCCGGAGCGGCCAATTATTTGAGCTCCTAGGATTAAAAAAAAAAAAAATGGGGGGGAGGGGGTGATAGAATCTGTTAAGTGCAATTGTCCTTCCAGTCGATATGAAGAATGTTAACTTGCTTGTACATACGATCAGGTTCATTGTCCCAACTAAGATAATCAGATAACTGCCAAAAGGAAATTCAATATTTTAATTTACGTTTTCTCTGGGAAATTTATCTTGATTAGTAACATTCCCATGATACTTGTTTTACAAGATCTCTGTCCTGTCCTCCTTAAAATATATGCATATATATCTGTATGGATATATAATACTTGTTTGCACGTTTGCTATTCAGAGTTTTGTGTTTTCCGCTCTCTAGAGTGTGGGGAAAAAGAATTGGCTTGATCATGATTGCGAATTTATGTCACCTGCTACTTAGGTGACCATAATGTATCTAATGAATCTCTGTGAATTTAATATGTTAATGGTCTCCGAAAGATGCTCTTGTCAGTTAAATTATGAATTATGAAAGTTTAATTCATCCTTTTCATTTGGTGGATGAATGTGGCTTTTTCAGACTGTTTGCTCTGAATAGAGCCTTTGTATCTCAGCCGCGGAGTCTCCTGTACAAACCCTAATGTAACTTCTACCCTACTTCTCTTCCAGATGCTAGTTATTTCCAAAGGATGTCTTTTGGAATCAAACTCCCATTGTTTTCAGCGGTGTCAACTATTGCTTAATTGAACTTTTTTTAAAAAAAGAAAAACAGAGGATTTGTAAATATTTATTTCCAAGATAACTATTCTGTCTTCTTATCCCTGAGAGTACTGTAGCATGTTTTCCAAAATAGTTCGTATAACTCACATTGGAGACTATCTTTGGGGAACAGAGGTGTGTGGGAGGGCATAGGACAAGCTGAAAATGTTTGAAACCCACCTAGCTGTGTATCTTGTTGCCATATGCATGCAGTTGGGAAGATAGCTGTGTAGATTTATTGTTTTGGGGACTGGTTGTCACATATGGTATATTGCCATTTGGACTAAATTGCAGTCGGCTAGATGTTGGCCTATTCCTAAAAGGAACTTAAATAAAGCATAGGGGCTTTTCTGGTGTTGATTTTTTCTAAAGCAGTAGGACATATTTTCAATGGCGTTCTCCCACAAGAATATATTACATAAGTTTCCAAGATGTAATACGTTTGAGTCCTCAAGGCAGATGAACAAATAGCTTTTGAGATGAATTATTATGCTTGATGGCCCCACGAGCCATCCAGTGTTTAAAGAGCCCAGATCATTTAAGGCTCTGCAGTGGGTCTGAATGGTTAAGACACATGCTTCAAAGTCTTGGTTTTTTAAGCATTCAGGGTCGAAACTGTAAATGGAAATAGACCTTTTAAATAATTGTAACTAATGTTTTGTTGTCTTTGTGTTGCTATAGAATATCGTTTGCAGCAAAGCCTAATGAAAACAGAAATAGGAACTGATTTCAAAAATGTTATTTTAAACTGGGGTAGTTGGGGGTGGGGGTGGGGATGACGGTTTCCTTTGTTTACGCTTTTTAATGATCATGTAGGTATTTGGGGTTTTTCGATGTTTTTGAATTCTTAAACAGAGAAATCTAAGAAATAGTGGCCCGGAGAAATTGCAGGTGGCAAAAAAAAATCTACAAATGCAGATTTAAAATTATTCTTATCTATGATGTTAGAATAAGACACCAAGAAGCTAGCAATAAATTAACATGAAATCTTTTTTTTTTTTCATCTTCAGTAAGTAACATTGTTGGAAATGAGAAAAGTTATCCTGAGTGTAAATTCATCAACTTGGTGAATTCACCATTTTGTTTATTAAGTCCTCCCAAGTTAAAATAACTGGAAAAATGTCTATCAGTGTCCTGTTAAACTGAAAGGTGGTTCTAGGGACTTTCATTATTCAAGTTGAAAGGGGCTTTAGAGACCATCTGGTCAAACCTTCTTGTTTTATAGATTAAGAAACTATTGTTGAGGCAATGTGACCAATTCTGGGAGGCAAGGCAATTATTACTTTTTCCCTTTCCCTCCTTAATTGACAATAACATGAGTCATTAATTGAGCACCTACTGTGTGCCAAGGCACTTGGTTTACCTGTCTCTAACCTTGACGGTAGATCTGCAGGGGGCATGTCGTACCCATTTTACAGGTCATGCTTAAGGAGGTTCTCTGCTTGCCCATGCCTCAGAGGCAGTAAACAGCAAAGCTGTGGTTGGCTTGTGTGTGTATGTTATATAAATGCCAGTTCACATGTTGTTGGGAAGAGAAGAGAGAACTGTGAATTAAATATTCGACATAGATTTTTATCAGGAAATCAAAATTGTGCCGCACGAGAATGGTTGAGCATTATAGGAAATACTTATCACTTGTTCAGGATTGACTTCCTAATTTGATTCAGACTCACACTCTTTATTCCATATATCAATTAAAGAGAATATGTTTTAATTAAAAATATTTTCTGGTTTACAAGGTACCAGCAAGATGAAGGTCAAAAGCATTAGGGTCTCTTCTCTCCCCCCGCCCCATGGCATTTGATGTATATTTGGAAAATGTCAATAATAAGCTACAGCGATAACTGAGACTTATCACCTGATTCCTTGATGATTGTGTGAGGAATTAAAGACAGAAGGCTCTAAAAGAAGAGTTATGTATGTGGGTTTAAGGAAAAATTTAAAAGTATGCTTTCAGGTAGCATTTCTCAGTAAGCAATATGTATTTTAGTATCAGCTGCTTCCTGAAACCAAAAACTCACCCTGTATTGGCGTTTTGGAACACTACTGTTATCTTTGATCTGGGTCAGAGGCATTATGTTAAGTATTGCTGTTGAATAGTAATTTGCTGGATTGAGATTATTCTAGCATCTGTGATGAGATGCCGTGAACTGGGGGCAACAAGAACCCTGCAAGACAAGATACAAAAGGAGATAAGATTTTTCAGATAGGAACCTAGTAATTAAGAATTCATGGGATCATTTAGAATGTTTTCCACCTCAGAGCGGTTCTCCCCTCCCCTCCCCCCAACAGCTGTAACAACAGTATATTTGGCCTCTGATAAAAGACTGAAATCTCCCCCCACCTTTTTTTTTTTTTTTACATAAATTTGCACACTGTTCATTTCTCCTCACCCCTTCCTTGTGGTTTTGTTGCTTGCGGATGAAATGCTGATTCTCACTAATGACAGGTGCTATGTTGGCGTGCAGAATCGTCTGATAAACTTGAGCGTCCTGCAGCCAGCACACGACGTGATCTCTAGCTGTTGTGCCGGCCTGCAGGCTAGTGCTTATTTGTTGAGGCCTACCTGTAGACTTCTGCACAGTCACTGATGTCATAATAGCACATTTTAAAATCCACCTCGCAACTGTTGAACAATACTGTAAGCATCCTTTATCTGATTGGCATTCCACCGGAAAACCGGATATTTTCAACATGTTTCAAGGAGCCAAATTCATAAGCCACCGATGTGTTGCGCTTCCTGTGCTGAACTTCATCCAAACTTGAGAAGTCTTTATTTCCAATTTAAGAGTAGTCACTCCAGAGAGTTGTGTTTTTTTCAGGGGAGGCTCACGTTTTTGCTTTTAGTTTGCAGATTAGGACACTACAAAGAGTCAGCTATTTGTCCTTGAGACATGTGTCCTACAGCACCACGGAAAGGGAGGGTCTGCAAAGAATTAATGGTTTCCAGTTCATTAGCACCGATCAGTTTCCATGCCCCCGTGTCTGTTTCCACTCTCAGGAAGGGACCGGTAATACAACGGGGCCAGCGTCACCGGTGTGCCACTTTGGGTAGCAGTGCAGAAAACATATTTTTATTTTTCCTTGAGAGAGAGCTCTTGCGAAAGCTAAGAGAAATGGAGCTGCACATTCCTGGAAAAACCTTTGTGGGAAACAAAAACTAATTAGCGCCGTAAATGCAATGCTCTCAGGTAATTGTAAAATAATTATTCCCCTTTAGAATCATCACTGTTTAATTGTGCTATCCAGTCGTCTCATGCTCTGCATGGAGATGTGAAGGGATGGAAACCTCCTTCTCCTCCCGGGGATTTCTTTTTCATTTACTGTGAGCTTTCGACTCCTCCTAAAAAGGACTTTGAAAAGAAAGGGGGAAACAGGGAGATTTTGAACTGCTTCACCCTTCCCGTTTGTTCTAAATCGCGACAGAAAGTGATTACTCCAACTGGTTTTATAGAAATACAATTCCGGTGACGTGGTCGAGGTGCCTGGTGAGCGTGTTTGAGATTTCCACGGTCACAGAACTACACCCGGAGTTCCGTGAACGGTCTCTTTTATGAACTGCAGATTGTGTATTATGTTCAGATACTGAGAGTGATACTTTAAAATCAGCTGATGCTTAAAAATGGAATGCTAATAAATATGTAATCCTACGGCTCTCGAAGTGACAGATGAGTACAAATTCCGTTTTTGGTTAAATTTTAATTACTCCATTTGAATGAATGCCTCAGAGCCAACTTGCCAGGAAATTATTAGACCCATTTTTTTTTTCCTCCTGAAGATTTATGTAAATTAAGTTTAGGCTGTATTTAGACTAAAATATCATTTTGGTTTATTATTCCAAACTTCTCTACCAGACTCCTATGGCCTTTAACTTAAGGTCAGATTTTAAATAAATCTATTCTGAGGAGGTCTCAGTTTAAATGATCTGTGCTCCCTGTTGGTCAGCAGAATGGTAAGAATCAGTCCTGCAGATAGATGACCGGGTCATGAGATTTCTTTAATAGTCGCATCACCTTCAAAATGGGGTTATGGGATGTTTTGATTTTAAGTTTGTTTTTTTTTTTTTTTTAAGGTCTTAATAATTAAGGAAGTCAGAGTGGTTTATCTCCTCAGTAAGAGTGCTTAGGCCTCTGTCATAACCACGGACATCAAATTCCCCCAGCCCATCAGCTGCTTTGTCTGACATTTATAGGCTCCAGTAGGGCCTGAAGATCCCCCCGTCACACAGACGATGGTGGTGACTCACTCCTTAGAATGCAGTTAATTTCAGCTGATTGATTTGACATTTTGGCATAACTTCTGGACGGCTTAAAAAAATTTTTGTGTTTTGAGTACCATGAGAGAGTGACTTAGTTCTTCAGCTTTCCTACTAGGATCTAAAGTTCTGTGATTTTTATGCTGAAATGCTTAACTTTCATGCTTTTTTGTAAAGAGAGTTGATGGTTTGACTTGGGCTCACTAAATTTTAAGGTGGCATATTCTATCCTTTCCCATAAATTATGTCTTTGTTTCTCCTGGTCTCCCCCTGTCGCAGGAGAGTTGTACCACATTTATCTGCCAAAAATAAAATCACCTGGTTCTTTCATAAGTTAAAGGAGCAGAACAGTGCTCTTCACCTGGCTGTGGTCAGCAGGCGTAAAACGTGTGTGTGTGTCTGTGTGTGTGTCTGTGCACGTATACGCATATATGCACGTATATATGTGTGAGAGTATATATACATTAGAAATGATCTTATTGGGCATAATTCTTTGCTTTCTTAAAATACCTTCCCCTTAATGATCTTTGGCTATACAAGTTATGAAATTGTTAGATGTGTTGTAACATGTAACAGGTTGTAACCTATGTAAACACGCCTGTGTTTACAGATTATTATCTTCATAACTGAAAATTTTAAGATTTAGAAAGGTTCAGCATCTTGACCAAAGGTGTATTCAAATCTGTGATCCTGCTAGAAATAGGTCTCGGGCTGATGTTCTGACTCTGTCCCAGCACCTCAGGGTAGCTTCTATTAAAGGTGAGGAAAGAAGTCCCCCCTGATAGTGCTGTCCCACCTTACTAGGTTACTAGGTGAACAGCTGAGAGTTGGGTGACCCTTTCCATCCTTGCTGCAAAGTCCCAGGACCTGGGGGCCCCTTCTGTTTCTCAGTTGCAATTGAGATGTTGCTCTCCTCAGGATCTTTTTATGGAGTAGGAAGGAAGGCTCTTCACAGAGCAACCTAGACCGTTGATCCTAAGTGGCTGTTTTCTTGGGTAGACATAGCTGGTGCTGGCCAGACCACCGTCTTCCCCTTGTGCCTCTTGGCCACTGCCAACCTCCCTCTTCGGTGATGCGGATCATTATCCCATGGCTTGCTGTCCCTGTTGCAAAGAGTCCTTGAAATTTTCATTGTGCCTAATGAGAGTTCAGCACATGAACGGAGCATCTTAAAAAGGCTAACATTACGGGAGATGTAGGGACCTGTGAGGGGGTGGAGCAGACTGGTGGAAACCCACCCTAAACGTGCACGATTCGTTCCCCACCCGGTTGTTTTCTCCCTGTGTCTCCAGGGTAAGACGTTGGGTGTCGCGCAGGTGAAGCAAATAAAGGTTGAAACATGACATTTCATTTGTTCCTTGAAAAACCTTAGGGGAATAATAAAGCCAAAGATGCCGTGGAAAAGCATGAGGAAGGTAGGCTCTGGGAGAGGACTAATGTGTATTTATGGAGTCGGGTTGCTCTGTTAAACTCTTCACTCCCGATTCTTCGCACCCACTCAGATTTCCTCTAGGTCCCGAACAGGACAGCGACTTCTGAGTTTGCTTTCTGCCTTTCTCGGGTACTCCTGATGGATATCTTTTTTGTTCTCTTATTTTCATCTTCCCTAAGCCCGTTTCATGAAGCCCTTCCCGGAGAGCTTTCCTGCCTGTGAAGAGAAGGGGCCACCTCCGTCCACGACACGGCTCTTGGACTGGGGAGCCTGGAGGGGAGGGCGGCGTGGAAACCCCTTGGCCGTCACTCATAGTCCGTGCTGCTGGATCAGCTGCGTGTTTCTGTGCATAAAACTGTATTTTGCCTTCCTGCATTAGAGAAGGGGTGTTGAGTTTTCTGCTTGAGCAGAAGGGGAGCATATTTCAGAATGATTAACTTTATGGATGCCATTGTCTTGGGCAGCTATATTTGGCTCTGTTGCAGCTGTGTTTGCTTTCTCGAAATTGTCACCGGGAGGCCTCCAACTGCAATTATTCCCTTCAGTCCACGTTGGTGACATCTTTCCTTGTGACTCCTGTTGTCCACCCAGCCATCTCTCCTTGGTGTCAGGACTGAAAGGCAACCCACCAGTCCTCGAGAAGCCTGAATGCTGGTCACCACTGCTGGTGCCTAGATCCCAAAGCAGTTTCTTAATATTAAGTCATGTTTGTCTTGAGTGATGATGTTACCTGTCAGGATTCTTCTGTCTTTTCACACAAAGCCGTAGTTTTCTGACTCTTTTTCCCCCTCTTTGTCTTTTTTTCTTCCTTTTCTTTTACTCTTAGACGTCAAAGGGTTGCTTCCGGCACCTGCTTTATGTCTTCCTTTCCTCCATTAACTAGAGCACGTCTGAGCAGGAGTTTGTCCCTTGTGGTCCTGAGAGATCCCCTACAAAGCCCTGTGTTGGAGTGGAGACTGAGGCAAAGAACTTCTGTCTTTGTCAAGTGAACACTGGCCACAGAATTCACTTTTCCCCAAGGAGGAACCCAGGAAACATTTTAATTCCCCTGGCTGTGTGTGGGTTTACATTTTTAGTGAGAATAACTTCCCCTTCGATGGTTTCTGCTCGTCGGGGGCACTGGCCCTGCATCAGGGTCTGCTTGGGTGGAGCCGGCTGAAATCACTGGGGACGTGGCCGGAGGGTGTCTCCAGCCGCGGGTTGGAGGTCATTCTTCCAGACGAAACACCCTTCACTCAACAGTCTCAGCTATTCCCCGGGCTTGTCCTCTGGTTTGTTTTATGCCCACTTCTGGTCTCAGGGGACTTGTCAAGATTCCTCATCTAGAAAATAAGGATATTAAGGTACACTCCTTACCTGTCCAAAGAATTATTGTGAGGCTGACGTTGGGAAGAGAATGATAACCTAAATATTTTATAGCTTCGTGGTACTTGAAACTGACCACAAGTCCACCTCCATTTCCCAGGAGAGTCCAGTACAGTGAAACCTCATTACAGCTGACCAGTTAATGTGTTCTCCCTCAGAACATTTGTGCTTTAAAGTCTTAGCCAAAGACCCATAAAGCAGTATTACTCCCATATAAACTTCCAGAAAATGCTCAGTCCCCAGGACAACATCGTAAAGACTGATTTTTTTTTTTTCTCTCTCTCTCTCCCTTCTCTGCATGATGATTGAGAATGCACTTCATCTTCCAACCGTGAACTTGTGGTCAGCCCTGCCGTTCTGGGATTGGGCTGAAGCAAAAAGCAATATCTTCATCCAATATCCGCATATGTGTGTTCTGAAAAGGCCCATCTCTATGCCAGCTGAATTAGATTCTGATTTTCGTATGGGGGAGAGAATCGGCCACACAATACCCAGGCGGGTTCCCAATAATGGGACTCAACCCTAGCAGAAACCCAGCCATTGGGAAAACAATCAGTGATGCGAATATGGAGAAGGACTGTTGTAGACCCTGACACCAAGGCCCTCATTAGGTGCTCAGGCCGCAGAATACCTGGAGATGAGAGGAGGAGCGTCTCCGAAGGGGGAAATGACTTGGAGAAGGCATCAGTGATTTTTTTATGAGGTGCTACAACGGGTCTAGGGTGTGTATCCAGGTGGTGCCCAGCCATAGGGCGCATCATGGTTCTTCAGGTCTGTGCTTTAATAAACAGGCACTTACTTCTCCCAACATTGCTGATAGGGTCCTTGAAGTCCGAAGAGACCAGAGCTGCCTTAGCTAGTGTGAAGATTTGCTCCTACTGTTATAAGTCACTTGATTAAGATCACACCTGTTCACGTTCAATTGAGAAGCCGACAGCCTGAGGCCATTGGTTGAAGGATGTTCTCAAGGGATGGGCCAGGGGAGCAGTCAACACCTGCTCTGGCTGAGAGAGTGATGTTGACTGAGGATCTCCAGGCCGCTGGTGTAACCACCAAAGCTAGGCGTGCCCGGCCTTGCGGAGCAGAGCGCATTGCGTGAGGGTGAAGCAGGCAGTGGGAGCGTTGTCGCCGTCGGAGATGACAGCTGGCCCTGAGCTTGTTGTGAAAAGAGAACTAGGTCTGTGGCCCAAAGCTGCCAAAGCCTTTGCAGAAGGGGCCCGCCGTCCAGATACGACAAATGTTCCTGTGCAAATTGATTGGTACTTTGCAATCAGCACATTCTATCTTCTCAGTGTCAAAGAAGTCTAACTTTATAGGCAGCCTTTCAGTCGGGCCAAGAGTTTGTGTCCAGTTGTTATAAAAAGTGACCAAAATTGGACTGTTGTCAGCCACAGATGCCGCGTGGTGCCTTTACCTTGCCCCTGTGTCTTGTTTTTCAGGTCTACTCAGAACGTGATATTTTTGATCCAAATTGATTTCTAGTTGTCTGTTCAATAAAATAATGTCTACCCAGAAGCCAAAAAAAAAAAATGTTTTCTCGTGTTAACAAAGCTATAATTCTTTGACAACTAAATACTCCTTGTTAACTGTTTTTCTCCTGATTACTGATGCTTTAAAGGATGCCACCTTCCTGTGGGTCCACCTTCTGAAAGATTTTATGATACTGGCTGAGAATAGGGGCCAGCCATTAGGCTAAGGAATTTATATAAATCATCAGTGATCTTCAGAAAAATTTTGCAAGGTAAGTTGTATCATTCCTATTTTGCAAATGAGAAGAAGGTTTGAGAGGATGGAATAATGCATCTGTTTCCACGCGCCCATTTCCAAAGCCTGAGGTCTTTTCGTGTGCCGCCTCACATTCTGGTCCAGGAGGCTGCTTTTATCTTTTTAGGGATTCTTAGACCTTTCCATGACCATAAGCAGATTGAATTTCTGGATAGGTTGGTGAGCTGGCAGCTGGTGATGTGGATTCTGAGTATGAAATACAGTTTCTTAGCTATGACCTAATAATGATCTGCTTTTTATGTGCTCTTTCACATAAATTGCTTGTTCTTGATTTTATTTCATAGCCAGACCAATTTCTGAGTCCAGAAGGCAAGAGTGTTGTGAGCGATGTCAGTAGGAAGGGAGACATTGTGGTGTCAAGATCTCTTAACGCCTCAGATTTCACTTACTACAGAGATAAAGAAGTCGTTAACATTGACTGTTAAGATGGATCCTTATTCTTCATTCGCTATAACCACATATTTCATGAAGAGGTTTCTTGCGAGGGCTTCCCTAGGCACCTGCCCTTCTCCCTCATTTACTTCCAGCTTAATTTTTACATCTGATTTAGATGAACGCTTGGCCTTTCTCAGGGGCGCCTTGAGCCCAGAGCAGGCCACCTTGTGAATTAGAAAAAGGCTCTCAGGTGACATTCAGACTCCACGGTCCCCCCTCGGTGACTCTTTGCAGTATCCTGTTCCCTTCAGTCTCACCACCTCCTTCGTGAGCAGACCAGATAAGTAGGCAAAGCATACGCGAGTCTCTGGACCAAAGGATCTTAGATGATTGACACTCGTGTCACCTTGGCTATGGCATCCCGTCCATTTCAAGTGTCTGTAAACTTGGGACCTCCCCATAGCTTTTTGCTCAAGTGCATAAACATTGGATGGGATTCTGGGTTTTCAGCAAATCACAGATTTCTCTTTCATGGCTAGATACCCGATGTAAAGGAAGGGATAATGGATGAGTTAGAGAAGAATCCATGCATGGGTTGGTCCAACCCTCAAACCATTTCCTATAGAGTATTAGCTTGTTGAAATGCCTTTACTCTTGGCAGGAGACAAGCGTCGCAACCTAAGAGGATGTGATTTGAGTGGAGTTTTCATGCCCCGTGTGCTTATTGTATTCTTGCTACTGATGCAAACATTATCTATAATTACATTTTCAAGTGACTGAAAATTGCAGGCTTTGTTGAACAAAAATACAGCCAAAGAATGGAATGTATACCCACTCCACCCTCATTATAAGGCTTTCAGAAATCAGACTGTAAGGCCCAATACCATGGCTCTCAACTACATGATACCAACTCCATTCTCCGATGTTTGAACACTCTGTCAAAATGCTAGGTTCCCAATGATGATCATATAATTGAAAAAAAAAAAATCTATTACTGTTTTAGCACTTGGTTTGCTCAGTCACAGTGGCACCTCATCTCGCAAATCCTCTATTTCCAGGATTTAAAATGAGAAACCACAGTTTGATTTAGATCCAAGCATGATGGGCCAAGTTGAGAGAGTTGGTTGAGAAGCAGACACTGTCACCTTCCGGGGGCAGATACTGTTGTCTCTCTCTGACACTTTGTTTTTACGCTGCCTCCCCTCCCACCTAGGGCATGATTAAAACAGACAGACAGACTCCGGTGTGGACACAGCTGTGAGGTAGGCTCTTCTTTGGTGTGAGAGCCTGGCCATGGGGCACGATAAACATGCTGGCCAATTTCGCTTTTTTAGACACAAGATGAGATCCGCTTTCTAATTTTAGTGACAGCTTACACTTGGAATTAAAAAAAAAAAAAGAATCTTGACACATTATACCTTAGTATTTCACTCATTGTTTATTTCCATCTTAACACTCGGAGAACCAATGACATAGAAGAGTGTTCCTTGGTTTTGGAGGTAAAGCAAACAGGAGGAAGAAGTTACAATTAACGTTGTTAGTCTACCTGTTGTTACTATTTTTAAGGTATTTGTCATTTATGTGATGGTTCAGAATGTCACAACTCTCTCTCTCCAGACCCTAGTAGAGCTCAAATTCTCAAGAAACTAAGAAAAATCATGGCGATGCTTTAACCCCAAATAGGAGCAAACCCTTGACTGAGGTTGTTCCAAGAACCCACAGACTGGTCCTGATTCTGTGGAGCCTTGACAGGTAGGACAGACATGTCGTCAAACAAGTGTTTATTAGGTGATAATTAAATTGTGCACAGTTGAAATCTGTTTAGGCCTGGCGTACACCTGGTGAATTGGATGTTCCCCAATATATATATTGGGTTACACTTTCTAATCTAAATTATGAACTCTAAGGTATGTTGGGGTTTAGACAGATCACTTTACATAAACATTAAAACAGCCAACTCTGGTCAGTATTTTTAACATTCATAGAATTGCAATTAAATAATAACTCGTGTCCAGGTAAAATGCCTTCTGATTAATACAACACATCAAGTGTTGTGGGTTTTTATTAATTGCATTTTTTTAAAATGTAAATGGATTGCTGCAGCTTTTGAGGCCTCTGCCGTGAAAACTCTGAGACATAGCCACTCTCCATAATATAATTGCCCAGTTGCAAGGTATGAATGAGGGCAACTCAATTTGTGTATTTCATAAGTTCCCTCTGTGAGTCACAAATACCCTTCTCTTATGTTCAGGGCCCCTTTTTTGACAGGTTATGCGTTTATGTCTCTAAGTGCCTGGGCTTTTGATAGCTTGGATTCTTAGCCAATCAGCAAAAGTTACTTTAAGAAATGTAATTAGCCCAGAACCAAAGTAAATTAGGTTTTAAAGTTATCTGATTCTCGAGGTTTCTTGTTTGCCCCTACAATAGCAAATTGATTCCGCAGCGGTGTGGTTAAATTGAACACAAGTCAGAAAGTACATGGCCGTTTTTCCGTTTAAACCAGATTGAATAGTTAAAATTAAGTTGGACAGCTGAGGACTTCAGGGTTTATGAGTCACAGCCGACCTGTTATTTGGCAGAATCGATCAGTTTGTTGTCATGTGGAAACCACCTAAACATTTTCTGTACTGAAATCTATGTGGGTTTTGTTGCTGTTGTTTGTTTTTACTCTAAACTGCCTCCCAGTGAACAAGATTTGTAACTTAATCCTCGTCAGCCAAACTATTTAAAGTCTCCTAATGTACTCGGTGTTTGCTGCCTGTTCTGGGTGTTACACAATTTTATAAAATGTTAATAGTAATTCCTACTTTAAGTGAAACATTTGGTTATTCTGAGCTTTAGTCATCACTGTTGACTTTGTTTCTTTGGGGAAACAGTGGCTTAAAAGAAGGATCTGTACTTTTGTGTTGTTTGGGGCTAATAAAGGATTTTCTTGTTGGGAAATGAGAATGTAACTCTTCTATCTTTCTGAAGACCTTCATTCTTCATCTTGTAGGTCACATTAGATAAATAACACAATATTGCCTCATCACTTTTTTTTTCCTTTATCGGGATCCTTCCTAGAGTTCTTCAAAATCCTATTTCATGTGTTATTACTAAGAGCCCAGTAGAGAAGCCAGTTTCTTGGTGGAAATGTTCATGTATGTTAGGACTTTGATCTTGGCCATTTGGATTGCAGAATCCAGGTAGTTTGAGAGACGGGGGGGAAATCAGCATTAAGTATTAAACCCCCTGCTATCGCAGTTCTTTCTCAACTAAAACGGCTGCCAGGGTATAGTGGTGCCCTGCTCTGTTGGGTCCGATTGGATCTGGTGTGATCCACAGAATTAATTGTGCAAGCAAAGAAATGGGGATTCCATCTAGTCTGCCCTTTTGCTCCCTGAACTTCTTTTAGACATGCTCTTTAATTTACACTAGATCTGGACTCTTGAGGACAAGTGGGCACGGAGAGTGAGAATAAGCCTATGGGATCGCAGCCACTCACTTGGCATTCCAAGTAGGACCACAAGCTCCTTTTCATGCCCCTGGTGCTCAAGATATACAGGGAGTAGGTGTCCTGGTTAGCTGGGATACTCCCAGTTCATACCAGTTCTCCTGGCATTGTCATCAGTTGCATCCCTCTGTCAGCCTAAAAAGTGGCCGAGTTCGAATGATAAATTCTTGCATCCGATCCCGTATCACTAGCTTTCTTAAATGCAGTACAAGTGTGTTGGCCAGCTTTGAAAAGTCTATACATAGCACTAACCCAAACCTTCCCATGAAAAGAGTTTTCCATGCTTATTTTAAACATTCAGGGGAAAAAAAGCGATTTCTAGCCTCTCTTTCTCTGACCCATTCCCATACCTAAATCCTCATAACTAGAAAATTTAACAAGTTTAACAAAAGCTTATTCTGTGTTCCTACCATGTCTGCTCCCTGCTGGGCACTTTGGGATGTGTTATCTCAGTAACTTAGGTTTCTTTCTGACCTGAATCTGGTGTCCTAGACATTCCTGGCTACAGCCTTGTCCAAACACCCTTGCTGCCGCACTCGGGTTTGGCGATGGGGGACCCCGACACCAGCCTTCTCAGGGCCACCTCTCCCTTCGATTCAGTCAAACTCAGGAGGCAACGGTACCTCGTCCTGAAAGCTCAGCTAAGAAGCTCAGTTACTTCTGCGGACTTTCAGCTGGAGCCTGACCAGGGCAAGAAAATGATCTGAGGGCAGTGGGCTTGGTCTGTTCCCACGCTGCCCTTTGTGAAGGAGTAACAGGAGAGCCCAGCCAAGGCATAATGACACCAGGGCACCCAGGTATATTTTTGAATTCTAATCTCTGGGATACTTTGGCACTCTTCGGTGCTAATTGCTCTTTCTCATTCAGTGCTGGGATTTTAGAGAATTTGTGAAATATGTGTGTTTAAAATCGATTTCCTGATTTTTACATTTATACCCAGCTGTTTGTTATTCAGTTCAGCCATCAGCATCTGAGTCTCAATGGACCATGTAATGTGCAGCTGTAGCCAGATGTAACGCTTCTGCTCCCTAACTGTTTCTGTTAGAAGCTTGGAGAGGGAAGCTAAAGACTGCTGATAACCGTGTTGCCTGCATTAATTTACCCTCTGGAGCTACACAGATTCTGCTTGGCAATTTCATTTCATGACCAACAAGCAGAGCAGTGTTTGCGATCTCCATGCCTGGTAGTAATGTTGACACTGTATATATCAAGTGTATCTGCATTGATACGAAAGGTACTTGTATGGCTAATTCAAACCGCGGGAAGCTGTCTGATCTGTGTGCATAAATACTCTGGAAGCAAGGTTGTACTTAAATCAGCCGGGATTCAGATCAGACCTTGGCCTAGATTAAAGCAGGTTCATAAACTAGTCTCTTGAACAGAGAGACTTAGGATTTTAGAATCATTTCTTTTCAGTCTGTAGTCCAACCTTGTTTCTAATTTGCATTTATTATTCAAATCTGTGTTTCCTTTTGTATTTGTGTTATGTATCTTTGTTTAGAGGCTACCGCTTCTACTAAATTTAATTACTTCCCTTCAAGCTTTTAAATTGAGGGCAGCTTCTATTAATTGTTAATTACTCTCCCCTGCCATTTACACAGCAAAGGTACAGTTACTAATTGAGGGTCTGTTCTGTGCAATGACAGGAGGCTTCTTCAGCCTCAATATTTACCTTTCTGTGGGGACTGATTTTTATTTCTCTAATCTTATCTTTTATTAAACATAAAAGTAGACATTCTAGTGATATATTGGCCATTCCTGTAATCCAGTGTTGTTCTATGTCCCAGAGGACTAAATGGGACTCGTACTTGGCTCTGTGCTGCCATCTGGTGGTGTCTCGAATCTCTTCTAGCCCCCTAAGACCAATTCCTGATGGGAAGGTGGTACCCTTGGGTCTGTTCCTTTGCTAGTTTGACCCCACGTCCTCTCTGGGGATTTAAAATGAACTTCATTCCCCACGGGTGGCTGAGGGGAAGCATCAGTATGGCTCGGTGTTTTTTATGTCACCGAGTACTCATTGCGTATCTTCTAGATATTTGTCAAAATGATTGTCGTCTTAAAATTCCTTACTCGATCTGTGGCATGTGGTTCTTTTTACTTTTCTGATTCTTCATGTCTCTCACCTCCCAACTCCCTACACCCAGTTCTTCTTGCCATCACTTGCTCCTTGGCTCTCAACCTGTCATTCTCAGCCTTCCTTTCTTAGAAAGCTTGTATCTTCAACCACACTGCCTAGACTGAAGGGGGTGGGGGGAAAGCTGGATCTCACCATTTGATCTGTTAATTTTATGTGGGAGTCTTTTGGTGAGCTGTGTTTCTGCCTCGGTAGCCTGTGCTTGGTGTCAGTCATGGGAGGTGGGGGATGGAGTCTGTCTGCTCCACTGTGGGTGCTTCCTGAGTGTTCTTGAGTTGGCCACGGTCCCATTTCAACAATTTATTAAGAGCCGTATGAATCCCACAAAGGGTTTTGTAATTTACAGAAAGAACAGTAAGAGTTGTTTCTTCCTTTATTTATTAGACTCCGTGTTTCACAACATGAAGTTCCCTCCCAGCCCAGCTTGGGCTATTTCGTTTCTTACTGACATTTTAGTCTTCTCTTTGAAATGGATTTGCTGTAATACTTGGCTTTCATGTTGCGATGTGCTCTGGTCCACAGCCCTAGAACTTTTTAGTTTAAAAAGAAAAATCATAAAGGTGGAGGGCAAGAAAGAATGAAGATAGAGGTTGAATTAATGGGCGTGGCCAAGTAAAAAGGTTTCGATCCCTCGTTATTAGGCTTATGGCAAAACCAAAATGATTTGAGTTTGTGCTTTTTATTGGATGGTGTAAAAATGCTCTCCAGCACCGCCAGGTGGGTAGCCACGTTAAATGATAAATCTGCCATCTCTGACAGTAATCCTAGGCAAGGAGCCGCAGCATAGATGGGCAATGCTATGTCCCTCTGTCCCTGGAGGTGGCTGCCCCTGGGAGGGCCAAGCCATACCAACAAGGATGAGCACAGGTTGGGTTTCTGGGGGGTACGCTTCAGCCTCATTTGAGGAATGACCGCTCCCTTCTCTCCTCCCCACCCGTGTCCGGGCTTCTGTTTGAGGAGTCATCTTGCATAGCCTCTGACCTACATTTTAGAGAAAAGAACGCATCAGAGGAGGTTTGCCCTGTTATATCACCAGGTCGTGCTGGTGGAGGTATGTGGTGTGTGAAATGGAACGGTCTTTCTAACTGTAGTGCTTATTAAGCTATTGATACAGGGCGGCTGTCGACTTAGGCAAAGTGTGAAGAAAATCCGATTAGAAAATGATTACTCTTCTACCAGAAATGCATTAAGAGGGTAGTGGTTACGGTGCAGGGACAGTAGGAATTCTGACGGGACTTCTGTGATCAATCAAATATTATGCACTACACAGCTCTAAAAATGAATTGTGGTGTGAAACTTAGAATATCCATTGTAGTGCTGATTCTGTACATACTCCACCTATAAATTTGTGTATCATACATAAATTACAGATGGAGGGGCGATAAAACAGTATTTCTTAAGGATTATGGTCTTAAAATGGGCTATAACCTTTGTATAAATATCCTACATGAAACCATTTTAATATTTGGAACCTCATACATGAGCTTGAAATCATGATAATTATTTTAAATGATACTGGTTGGGTTCATTTTTATTAAAACATTTCTGGCAGTAATGAAACTCACTTATTAAATGTGATTTTGGAATTAAAAATGGAAGGCTTTACAAAATCTTTAAACTGGAGGAGGGGAGGGGAGGCCCATCTGTAGGAAGCCAGCTGCAGTACCTTCTAATTCCAAACCCCCCCCCATCCCAAGCTGAGTGCCCCTCTGCTGCTACTGTGTCCTCAGCACGTGCGTGTGCAGGGACACGTAAGCCACGGTGCTCATCTGTGACATTTACCGTGGTCTTGCGGCATCTTGAGTCCTAGCTGGCTCTCCCATTAGACGGCAGGACTCTCAGTGCAGAAACCAAGATGAAGTAAGCTTTCTGACCACAGCACCTACCACCTTCCGCTCCATATGGCGCAGAGTGGGCGCGAGCACATCAAATCAAAGGAAAACGGAAGAAAAGTCGAGACTCCTATTTTGGGTATTGAAATGAACTGAGCAAATGCTCATGGAGCTCCTACCATATGCCAGGATGTGGGACGCGAAGACTAAAAGCATGTCATCGGAGCTAACGCCGTCCTTCCTGAGCTCTTGGCGTTCCGACTCTGGGTGCAGGGAGCTCTGTAGTCACGGGGAGCGCTGCCAGTGTCCCCAAAACACAACTTGAGGGCCTAAGCTGTGGGCTTAATTATTCACCCCGAGAGACACGACTTTATTCCACATTTGTGCACACGCACGTTATATTCCTTGCCTAAGCTTTGTCAGCTTTGCAGTGCACAGTTTGAAGACAGCATTTTGAGTCGCGAGTTTATTTTTGAAGCTTTATTTAAAACCACTCAATGGAAGATAAATGTGCTTCATAACTTCCGTCATTGAAGTGAGAACTTCTGTATCAGTTTTTCAGGCTAGTTTCATTACAAAATGAGGAATAATTATATATCTATTACATTTTACACTTTTATGCCAGGGCTCCTGAAGGAGGAGACCATGGGCCCAAGGCAATTCAAATATGCAGATGCGTTTTTTAATTCCTGGTGACTTTGGGACCTGTAGTCTATGTTGAGTGGCCAGGGCGGGGAGGACGGAAGTAGTATTTTCTCTGTTACGCTTCCCTCAAGCTAATATGATTGTGTCACGTCCACCGAAAGGATTTCAAAAACATTCCAGGGATCGAGAAGGACAGGATGTGTTGGTAGTATGTATTTGGGCTCTTGCAGATTTTTAATGGAAGATTTCCCATCTTCAGAGACTTCAGTGTCTCTCAGGAACATGGCAAATTTAGAAAAATTGTATAATTTTTGTGTCATTGACAACGGGACCATGTGATCCTAAGGGAAAGTAGGACAGGAGGAAGTGCAAGGCCAGGCAGGGCAAGGCGGAAGGAAAGAGCCGTATCCGTGGATCTGGCCACATCTTCCCTGTGTTCTTGGTGTGAATTGCTTCTGGCAACATGGAGAGAATACAGAACAATCATTCCCAAGACCGAGACCCTGTTTTGGAGAAGATATAAAATAGGTTCTCTGTTACATAAACACACTGACTTGTGTTTAGTACTTGATAAGATCTGCATCTACCACAGTAACATTTTCACATCTAATAAATTGCATCAGAGAATGAAATTAACAATTGTTTACAGAAACTTTGCAAGATATAGTTTCTATGGAATTTTAATTATGGAGCAGTAGAACCCTGAGCCACCAGGAAAACCCTGTTTTAGGCTGTATTTCCTATGTAGTAATTTATTTTGTTTCTGTTATTTGTCACTCTGGCCTCTCCCTTTTCCCTGTCTAATGGTTTTAGTTCTTTATTTCGTGGCGTAGCAAATGTTAAATGCTCACTTCTATGCCAGTCACTGTTTATTATGGCTGGGGGATCCCTGCATCCTCACAGTTGTCTCCCCATTTACAGAAAAGGTCATTTTTTACGAGCTTCCTGTTTTGCGAGTCTTCCAGCCACGGCATCTTCTCTGTGTCAGGCTCTCGTCCACGCTCCAGCTGGGGAGTGCCTGCTGTTGAGCTCTGCCTCCGTGATCGGTTGTGTTAGCTGCTATTCTTCTAGCCTCCTGCCACTCGCGGTGTCTCACTCAGTTCAGGAGGCTGGAGCAATTTCCCACGGACTGGGCAGCTCATGCAACACTAATTTTGACTGGAAGGTCCATCATCGAGGTGCCGGCAGATCAGGGGTCTGATAAAGCCCCTCTTGCTACCTGTCGAGGGCCACCTTCTTGCTGTGTCTTTCCGTGACAGAGGCAGAGTGAGGGCTCTGGTGTCTCCCTCTTCTTACAAGGGCTCATCCCATCAGGTGGCCCCACTCTCATGACCTCTCAGCCTAATTCCCTCACCACAGCCTACCTCCAGAGAGCAGCATTTCGGAGGTTAGGGCTTCAGCATAGGAATTTGGAGAGAGGGAGATACAGATACTCCATCCATAATAGGTAGTGAGACTACAAAGACATGGAAGTAGACCCCAAAAGAGAGAGAGGAGCCACCGTCTCCACTCCTAAGGAGGGCGCAGCTGGGGAGGTGACCATGAGATATCAAGACCCACGAACTGTGAATGGTGGCTTCCTATAAACACACATTCTTTGGGATTTCCCTTTCAAGCTTGGAGCAAGAACACTTGGAAAACCACCTCAGAGAAAGTTCCCAAACCCTCTGGTTTCATGAGGCTTAAAAAGTAACGTTAAAGTCACAGAAAGACACGGCATTGAGATTGTAAGAATTCATAGGAAAAATATGACTCCTGTTTCTTAGTTCAACACATGGCCAGTTCCTTCTGTGCCATCACGTTACACAAACTTTTCACATCTGGTTTTTCCAGATCATTTTCTTGAGAATGTTACTTTGTGTAAAGAGATCTCTTTGGAACCTTTTCCACAATGTTTACCCAGTAGGATCTTTGTAACCTTCTATCCGAATGTAACAGGAATCCCTTTAGATCTGAATGGATCCTG
Organism: Ursus maritimus; assembly: GCF_017311325.1. Lineage (NCBI taxonomy): Eukaryota > Metazoa > Chordata > Mammalia > Carnivora > Ursidae > Ursus > Ursus maritimus. The sequence goes on along the minus strand of NW_024425675.1, from coordinate 23,143,376 downwards.
GAGATTTTAAAGTGTGTAAGCTGATCTGGATGGATGGTCACACTATGGTTCATATATGTAAAAAGTTCTGCCAGGGTTATTTTGATTTTCCTGTCTGTGGGGCATAACTAGTACTAGCTTCCTGAGCTTAGTCTCATCACCCTGTATCTGGATTTTACTGAAATTATATTATGATCTAATCCTTGGGTCACAGTTGTGGGTTCCTGGTTAGCGATAATTAGAATCAGGATAGTCTGGAATGTTTGTGATGAACTATTTTTGCATGATTAGGATTTCATTAATAAGATGAACAGGAAAGTTGGGGGCTTAGCACTGGGTTGATACATCAGGAAATTACCAAGGAGTTTTTCTGTTGGGGGGGGGGAGGAAAGGACTTGTTATATTTATCCCCTTTTTGTTCGCATTTCCATGAGTAACCCACAGGAGACACTCTGTTTAATTCCGAGCCTTTTAAAGCCAGCATTGCTATAAGTTAAACAAACTTTACACGGGGCGCTTAAAGGTTCAAGTTGTTTGAGGGCTGGGGTGGTGATCGAGGCGGACATGAGCACAGAATTGGCAGGTGCCGTGGCCGCCCCGGCTCACAAGTGACTTCACTGTTCCCTCTCAGCTTGAAAGGGTCCCCCTGATGTTTCTCCTACAGCAGAGTTCAGCCTGCTTTCCTTTTCTTTTGCTCTGAGAAACTGTGGCAGTCTTTTTTTCCCGCCTCTAGTATTATTCTGGTTTGTTTTTATTTGAGATATAATTCACATACCAAAATAGTCACCGTCCTAAAGTGTGCACTGGTCTGAGTGTATTCATAAAGCTCACCCCAAAAGTGTCTTTTCAGAATATTTTCATCACCCCCAAAAGGAAGCCCCAGCTACCCCCTCCGTTGTGCCCTCCCAGCCCGCCTCCCGTTCCCTTAGGCGAGCACTGTCTACTCTGTGGGTTGGCCTGTGCTGGACATGTCGCTTAAATGCAGTCATGCCCTACGTGGACCTTTGTGTCTGGCTGCCTTCACGTAGCGTGTGTTTTCAAAGTGCACCGTGCTGCGGGCGGACCAGTGCTCCGTCCCTCTTTATGACTGAGCGTTGCTCCACGGCGCGGGCGGACCCCGCCTGATTCATCAGCGGATGGCCATTTAGGTTGCCTTGGCTGTTAGGAATAACGCCGCCGTGAACATCCACGTACAAGTGCTGACGTGAACATGTTTCTCGTTGGGTCTGTGCTTAGGAATGCAACCGCTGGGTCATAGGGTGATTCCGTGTTTATCTTTTGGGGGAACTGCCGAGCTGTCTCCAGAGCGAACGCACCATTTCACGTTCCCACCAGCAGTATGATAGGGGTTTCCAGCTTCTCCACATCCTCACCCGCACCTGTCCCTGTCGCAGTGTCATTTCTAGTCCTATTTATTTTGTAGATAAGAAGGAAAAATATGGGGCGCCTGGGTGTCTCAGTCGTTAAGTGTCTGCCTTCGGCTCAGGGCGTGATCGCAGCGTTATGGGATCGAGCCCCACATCAGGCTCCTCCGCTATGAGCCTGCTTCTTCCTCTCCCACTCCCCCTGCTTGTGTTCCCTCTCTCGCTGGCTGTCTCTATCTCTGTCGAATAAATAAATAAAATCTTAAAAAAAAGAAAAGGAAAGAATAAGGATGGTAAACCCCAGTGTCACAGGCAGGGCAGGGATGGAATGCGTGTCTCTGGTGGTTCTCACCATTGTCTCTGCCACACCGTCTCGGGGAAAGCTGGGTGAGAAAAGCATGAGAGAATAATTGTTCTGGAATTATCTGTTTTCATTTGCACCTCATCAGAATAGATTGTGTCCTCCTCCTCCACGGTCACATCCGTTGTGTCTCTCCTTCAGCCTTTTCTCCCAGCAGCGGCTTGAATAGCCAACTGCCTCCTCATCTGTCCCCACTTGGATGTGTCTCCTGCAATTTAGACTTGTCGCAAACCATACTCTCGATCCCCTCCTGTCTCCCGTCCCCATCTCGCTAACGAGTACCCAGCCACCTGGGGCAAGCCCTCAGCTCTTCAGTTCTCTGTTGTTCTCCACGTGCAGCTCCTGGACAAGTCCCGTGCACCCTGTGCCCATCCCTTAGTCACTCGCCTTCAGGCCCCTCTGCTCCCGCTGCCCCGAGCGAGCTACCGCGGCTTCCCCAGGACCTGGTCTTTCCCTGGGCTGTGGATCATGCCAGTCCCCCGCCCAGAGGCTTCCTTTCACACCTCCCAAAAAATCCAGTGTCCTTATACTGTCCTGAAGCCCCTGCCTGCCCACTGCTCTCAGTCCCTGCCTTCTCACCCCTGCTCAGGTGCCCTGCACTTGCTGTCCCTTCTTTGTCACGAACCCTCTTCCTCCAGATGTTTTGCACTGGCTGGCACTCCTTTTAAGCGTCTGCTTGAAATGTCGCCTCATCAGAGGACTGTCTCCGACCCCCCCTTTGTTTGACTAGCAGCCCTATTCCTTTCTGCACTCTTCTCTACTTCATCTTCCTGAATGGCGTTTCTGACTGGCCTTCTGGTGTGTGTTTACTGATTTGTTCATTTTCCACCTTGTCTTCTGGGATGCAGGCCCCAGACAGCAAAGGCTTCTTGTCTTTGTGCTGCTGCTATATTCTCTGGCCTGGAATCGTACTGAGCACATGCGGGGCACTCCATAAATTACTGGGGAGTGAGCAGGTTACTTTATTCTTCTTGACACCCCTCAGAATCTTTTTGCTGTCAACCTACATTGGGTGAGCTTTTAATCCTGCCTACGTTTTGCAAAAGATTTCTGAGCATTTATGCATAAATTTGTGTAAGCCTTTCTCTAGCACAATTTCTCCGCATATAAATTTGCTGTGATGCGAGGCAGGTGCTTTGGAGGCCTCGTCTGAAAACTGTTTTTCCCCCCAAGTACCAAAGATGATGATTATATTATTGTCATTTTTATTACTCAATCTGGCTTTAATACATTATAACGGTATGGACCCTATTAGCCAAGTACGCGATAATAGCCTTGTATTATGATACCCTAGGATATAATATTGTAGTAATTTCTTATTTCTGTGGGTCTACTAATAAGGACCTCACTTAGATACACATCGAGCTCTAATAGTTTAGTAATAAATATCCAAGGATAGGAATCTGCTGTTGAGAATCTGATCTACGACATGAGACACCACAGTACCAAAAGGGATATTGACAAAGTACATCCGTATATTTTTGTAGGTTAGTTTTATTCTTCTTGTGGTGTCTCACATTATGACCTAAGAGTCCAGATTTTTCAGGTACCTTCCAGCCTTCCTCTTGTCTGTTTATTCCATTTCATGCAATGGCCAAAAATAAGTGAGGCTAATATTAACTTTGGTGAAGATAATGTTCCAGTGCCTTCCAGTACACTAAATAATTCAAGAGAATATGATGCAGTGGTCAAAGATGTGCTCCCTACCATCAGGTTCACCTGACTTTGAACCTTACCTTCACTCTCGAGTGCACTGTGTACCAGAGAGACGTCATCTCTGCAATCTTCAATTTCCTCACCTGTACAATGGGATGAATAACAGCCACCTTGTGAGTTTGAGAATTCTAGGCGATGATTTATATCAAGTACGCGGCATGTAATAAAATGCTCAATAAATGTTAACTGCAATTATTATTACTATTATCATTTTAAAATATTTGCTCGCTCTGAAGAAATATTCTTTAGCAAAGTGATGCTAGGAGGGCCGTCAGGTAAAGAGTAGTAAAAAGGCTTTAAATAGGGCAATAAAATGCAAATGTATTCCCCCAGAACGCAGAATGGTATCTCCTTCAACTCGTTGAAAATAACAGATACAACACATATAGAGACCCCCTTAAGGTACCATATACGTTTATAGCCTATTAAGGGTAAAAATTGATCTTTCTGTAGCACTGAATCTGGCCGAGACACTCAGAATACCCGTTAGCTTGTGTGCTCATTGAGTTGTTATGATGAGAGCCCACACTCTTCCTTCGTTTGGCATAAGCTTCTAGGGCTGGAGGGGAGAGAAAGAAAAAATGCTCCGAGTTTGTTCTTAAAGGCAATGGCCTGCTTGTCAGGAGTCTGTGCGATCAGTGAGACTGAGCTTTCTGCCCTTCCTGGCTCCGTTTTGTTACCTGTCTCCCGTTCAGACTGTAAACCAGTGGTTCCCAGACGTCCGCGCACATCAGCACGGAATCTCTGTGGGGCGCGCGCAGAGCCTTGAATGCCGGGCAGCTGTGCCCAGACTTTCTCATGCGGTGGGCCCCCGAGGTGGGGCTGAGCCTCGGCGTTTCTAACGAGTTCCCAGGCGGTTCTGCTGCTGCCGGCTGGGACACCCCACGTCCCAAACCAGTGCCGCGCCCAGTTTGAGACCTCCCCGGAGCGCTGGGCCCTGGGGTCAGCACAGAGTGTGCACTCAATAAATACTTGTTGGTTCGCTGCGTCTAATGACACCGAAATGAAATATAAAGGGAAGATAAAGTATATTAAGGCTCTCATTAAGTGCACTGCCTGATTCTCATTAAGACTGTCCTGATTTCTTTTATGTCCTGGGCATGTGGGCTCTGTGCTAATTTTCATGGCTTCTGTGTCCCTGTTGTGCCGTCATTTTCCTCTTCTCCAAGGTTCTCCTCCTTTACCCTTTCTTTTCTTGGCTCATTTTAGAGAGAACACTAATAATAGCCAACAGAATCCTCAGGACTAATACGTGAATGAGAACCCTTCTACCTCCCAGAGAGTTTTCCGAAGTCCCTTATCATTAATCTCATTTTACTCTGTGTCTCCACCCATTAGCAGACCGCTGAAGCTTTTGGCTTGTTTCTTCATTTTCTAAAAATTTTAAATTTGATTGAAATCGCCTCCACTAAGCTAACACTTGATTGAGTCACTGGGGAGAAGAAAAAGATTTATAGAGAAATGATACAAAGCAAATTGGACTTGCAGGGGAAGGATTGTTTGGAATTATCGCATTGCCAAATTCATTGTTTATCTCCCTCCTGTTTTTCTGACTTGTGAACGCTTGGATAGACCTTCACCAGGAAAGAATTTTTTGGGGGGAGGGGGGAGAGTTGTTTTGCACATCCTTTAAACTCTTCCTATTTGAGCATCAACAAATTATAGAGGAAAGTGATATTTTCCTTCATTAAAATAGAAAAAAGAAAACAACTCTGAGTTTCAGTTTCCACTGACCTGTGACCGCTGGCAAGGGAGTCTTCTACGCGAAGATCTTGAAGACCTTTAAACATATTTTCTACTGAGTTTTCTCCGTCTGATTTTCACTCTTTGCTCTCAGCCAACACCTAAGTTGTTCTTCGATTAGTGTTTTCCAAGGTGGGTTCCGTGGAACACTAGGAGGGTGTTTGCTGGATGGAAAGGACTCTGGAGCAAAAATCAAGCAAGCTTACAAACTCAGGCTTAAAGTGTCTCTACTTCTTTGATTCAGGGACTGTCAGAAGGTTTAACATGACTGGTAGGCATCATGGACACAGAAGAGAGGGGCGTTTCTAGACTCTCAGGGGCCATGGAAACTTCCAGTGCCTCATCCTGTGGTATCACTCAGGAGCGGACCTTGTGAAGCTGAAACCCTTGATGGTATCATCATCTCAGATTCCTCTAGAAGCCTCAGAGATAAAGGATGTAGAAAGCTGTTCTTTCCTGTGCAGATACGAGAGACGCAATCTCGGTTCCCTTTCCAAAGTATGAAACCTCGTTTGTCAGTAATTCCATCACTACTTAAGGCCTCAGTGCCTCCCTCTACTGAATGCTGGTTGGTTTCTGGTTAAATTTTTTTGGAATGTAGAAATTTTTATTCTGTATTCTTTATATCCAGACAAAATTTCACTGCCTATTTTACCCGGTATTCTCTGGCCAACTTCCTTCCAGGGTGAAATACTACGGAAAGGTCACGAGTTTGGGTTGTTTTTTTGTTTTTTGGTTTTTTTCCTCTGAGATGTCAGCTTTCAGGTTTATGGAAAATTCAAGTTAATATTAATTTGAAGTCAGTCATTCATAATTTAAACAAGCCCATGAAGCCACACCTGCAAATGTCAGAATTACTGCTTGCCAGTTTGTACTCTTTCAAGTTCATTGTTCACCCTCCGCCCCTCCCCCAGTGCCCCCCTAAGGCCATATTCCAGTTAGCAATATTCTGTGCCGGTCATGTTGCTTTTCTCAGTCACTAGAAAGTGCCAAGGAAGTGTAGTTGGAGCCAGGGAGGCTATTAATCTCTGAGGCACCGTCAAAGGAAAGAGTAGAGTTTTATAGCTGCAGGTTATTAACGCTACTGACAACAGAAAAGTTGACTTTTTTTTGCCTTTGCATTGGGGCGATTGCTGCTTTTTAAAAATCGGCAATGAGAAGGATGTGCATTTTTAGCTATTTCCTAGTGCATGTGTAAATGTGGCGAAAGATGAAACCAAACACGCCCTTTATAAAGAGATGGTTAGCTTTCTGGACGCGGTGCATTCTCAGGCACTGTGCACAACTTCGCTCCTCATTGCAGGGTGTTTGTTTGTGAGAGCGCGTGTCCCCGCCCCTCCAGTCCTTGTTTTCCGTGTCATCCCCCTCTGCACCCCCGACGTGAGGAATATTGGCAACTGAAAAGAGTTAGACCACCCCCACTTGACCGCGATATTATGCTCGTTAAGATCCACTGCGCTGTGAAAACACATCCATAAAACATCGAAGGTGGAGTTTAAGAACACGGTCTTCTCTCTCCTCGAGGGGCAGTCCAAACTTCTTTAACGTGATCTGTTACAGAGCACTGTCGTTTTCTGTTTCAGCCAATCTGGGTTTCATTCACTGACTCTAATTACCAGTGCAGGTATTATATGAATTAGTTGGTGAGAAACTCCAAAACGCGCGCACACATCAGTGTGTGGTACATGCATGTTCCGAGCGCAGAATACCTCATTTAAATGAGTGGCAGGGAGCACAACATCATTGAAGTTGTCAGGAAAACAGAAATTAGGTATTTTACAGCCCTCCCTTTGTCCCTGCACGCTGCTTTCCTGTATCAGAAGCTAGAGGAGCTGCAAAATGTGTACAGAATTGAGTGGGATCTGGGGTGTAACCTATTACCCTGAAACATTGGCAAGAAGGAAATCATTTCTTCTTTTCTGCATGTTCTTATGTAACCTTGAACAAACTGTTCTGTCTTTTACTTTTTCCTTGCTGGGGAAGAAAAAGAAAAAACACAACAACAAACTGCAGCCTTGTTTTTGATAGCTGTACTCATTTATGTGCCTTTCTTAGTTTTTTGAAACCACATCTCTGTGTTTGCTTCCCCCCACGCCCCCTCCGCAAACTTCCCAAGTGTTGGATTGCAGATGCGAGCCTGGACTGAGAGTCCCAGCAACTTGACTTTTAGCAATATTTTAATTACTTGGAAGATAACAGTGTGTTCACGTGGGCTGGATCCCGTTATGGCTCCGCTGCTGTGTTCTGATGTCAGCAGGATTATGCAAGTGTGGATGCCCTGCTTGTATCTCCACATTTTATGCGGAAGTAGATCGGGAGAGGTTAAGACACAGTCTACAGAAAAGCAGTGACACCTTTGCAAGCCTAGACCTTTTTTGTTTTGTTTTGTTTGTTTGTTTGTTTTACCTTAGCCTGAGCCACTAAAAAACTGCTTTTATTTGGTACTTTTCATTCCCTTTTTCCTTCCAACTTGATAATTTGGGGGGGGGGTCTCTTCTGTCCTTTGCTTGAGTTCAGATCTCTTTATTCTTTTTTCCTGTCCCAAACGGTTAAATTTGCCTTGTCAATTCATTTGTGCCCCTCTCCTTTCAAGCACCATGCCCTGCTTCCAGTGTGTGCTTGGGTGCAGAGAAGGGAGGATGGAAGAGTCCAAAGAGAAACCGTGGATTGCAATGTCCTGCCCACGTCCTTCAGGTGGTTGGGTTTTTCTCTTAGAACAGGCTGTGTTTGCACTCCAGGTGTCACAGGGTGTGACAGCCTTCATCAGCTCTCTTCCCACAGTTGGGGGCAGAGTAGAGAATCATGAGTGGGACTCGGGATTGAGAACAGTATGGAGCATGGATCCTGTCCTCTTGGAGTTGTGACACCCCTGCTCCCTCAGAAGGGTGATAAACATTGCTGGTCCCCCATATCACCAGTGGGGCGGGTGCTCAGGGTCCGCGGGGATAGGCAGTCGTCTGTGGTTTCCTCAGGGTCTTAGCCCAGGTGGGCGGGCTCCCTCCGGAGTTCCTGACCCACTGGCCTCCTGCTAAGGGTGGGGAACTCCGTGGCAATGGGAGGAACTGATGAGCCATAGAAAGTGTCCCAGCCTCAGTCCCTGCAGTTCCCAGAGAGAAATCCAGTGTAAGAGGCTTGAAAACATCCTGCTCAGGTTGATCTCTTTTGAATGGTGGAAGAACATGAAATGTTCAGCAATCATGGCAGCACGTCGTTGAGGCATCTCGATGCCTTGGGGTTTCACATACCTTTGGGACATGCGGGAGATGCTTGATACTACAAAGGGGTGGAAAGTGGCAAGTAGGGGACGTTGTATTGCCCTTCATGAGCCGGGGTGTGGGTCTCACTTGGTTCTGGGTTGGGTTGGCTGCTTCAAGACCATTCTCCCTGACCCACAGCTCTGTGCATACAGCATATGTGCTCTCCTCCACTGTTCGCGTCTTCTCTTGTATTAGGCGAGCAATTGGTTATGTAGAGCCAGTGTTTGTCAGCCATCACCTCTCCGTCCCCACGTGGTCACTCTGTCCCCTGACTGTTGTGCCCCTCTCTAATCCCTTCCACCCCAAGTGGCCAGGTCAGTCGAGCTCCGGCCATCCTGTGGGGCCACGCCCCTTCTCAGAACACCTGTGCTCAGCCTTCCCACTCTGGTTCTCAGAGCTCTGCAGACTGTCTGCTGTCTCTTACCTGTCACCCCTCTTCACCCACACCTTATACCCACTAGCCTGGTGAACATGTTTCTCACTTGCCTGCCTCCTTGCCTGTGTTCTGACTCCCTCTGCACAAAACTCCCATTTGTGAGGGAAGGGGAGTGCAACAAACCCACAGCTGACACAACCCACCTGCTTCCCAGGACCAGGTCTGCGCTCTCATGGGAGAGCTTGGATGGGTACGCTGTGTGACCCTGTGTGATCTTCAAGCACTGGGACATTCTTAAAGGCGGGAGATGCCAAGGTCTGGGAGAAGGAAGGACTCTGAGCTACATCTCCATAGTCTTTGGTTTCTAGGTTTTCTTAAAAGGACAACTCTGCTTGAAAAGGTTAGCCTTTTAGATCCTTCTAGAAAGAGAACTTGTATTGGGTTGAATGGGGGCCCTACAATGATATGGGTGCTCTCTTGAAAATATCCTTTCTGCCACATCCTATCTTTCCCCTGGGATGCTAACTTACATTTTGGATATCGAAAACAATGGAAACACAGTTCTCTTTCAATTATCGATTTATTATTTATGGAAAATACTTAAATCCAGTAGGGTCAGTAGCCTCGCTTGTACTCTTTTGGGCTTGCCTCTCCAGCTCAGCTGGCTTAGAATAAACATAATAACCGAACTAAGCAGTGCATGTTTATGAAACCCAAGCCAGTGCCTCCCCTAATCGGGTCCTGCATTTGATTTATTCGTTCAGTGCGTATTGAACGCCTGCTAAGTGACAGGCACCACACCGTGGGCTACGTAGGGTTTCAGAACAGCCTTCATGGAGCTTCTATTTGATAGGAAGAGAGATGGTCATCCAGTAATCACACAAATACACAATTACAAACTAGTTTAAGATGTATAAGCAAGGGGTTTGACTTAATTCGGGGTGGAGCTGGTCAAGGCTTCACTGACAATGAAATGCTTAAGCTTTATATAAAAGGTCTTCCTGTCGTCTACTATAAAGGATTGCCATACAATTGAATGACCCACACTGCTTGCTAGACTTTCAAGATGTCTTTTCTCATGTGTGTGATGTGCATTTGTTGAATACTTCCCACTTTGTTAAATTGTGTCTGTGGACTGTTTGGGGAAACTTTGAGAAGACTTTAACCAATGGAAACCATAACCTTTTTTTCAAGACATTGCAAAATTTAGTTAAAATAATCTAGTTTGTGCTGTGACCTGACCTTGGTTGATGCAGACACCTAAGATAGACATTTCTTTTTCTTTTTTTTAAAGCTTTTATTTAGTTATTTGAGAGAAAGAGAGGGTGAGCACAAGCTGGGGGAGGGGAGAAGCAGACTCCCTGCTAAGCAAGGAGCCTGATGGAGCACTCCATCCCACAACCCCAGGACCATGACCTGAACCGAAGGCAGACGCTTACCCAACTGAGCCACCCAGGCGCCCCTAGAAATTTCTTTATACGATTACCAATCTGTGTTATTTGTCCTTAGAAACCAGCAGACTGGAACGTGCTGATACACGTTGCCTTAGGAGGTGATCATTGTTGCAGGGCCCCTGGATGCTGTCCTGTGGCTTTAGCCAAGGGACTTTTGCCCTTTTCAGAACCAAGCAGTGTCATTTAAAAGTGGAAAAGCTAACTAAAGATAGATAAAATATAATTCGCTTTTTATAAGGTAATGGTCTTGTGGTTAGTTGGCCCTTCTCCGGGTCCTTATAAATTTCTCTGACACTTAGAGGATAGGATCCTTTACAAAGAAAGCTCTTACACACCTGTATCTTGTCTGATCCAAACGAGTCCGTGAATTAGATGGCCCTGTTACTGCAGTGGGATACAGAAGGAGACTGTAGCCCAGGAAGACGAAGTGGGTAGACTCAGGTACCACAGCCAGCAAGTCAGGTAGTAGAGGTCTTCCAATGCCAAAATCTAGTATTTTTGTCTCAGTAACAGACTGCTCCATACAAATGCCTCAGAGCTGATTGCTGTCCTGAGCGTGAAATCCCATGTACTTAACTTTCCTCCTGTCTGAAGTGCGAGGTATTAAAACAAAACAAAAACAACTTCTTCAATATAATTTTGTAGTAGAGGGTCCACTATTTCAAAGATTGTTATTTTATGGAAAACCAAGGTCATAAGAGAGGAAGCTGTAGTCTCACAGGTTGGAGGAGTCCTTCAGAAGAATCCGATTCATTTATGTCTTTAAATTATCTACCACAAACATGATAATTATGTGACACATTCTCTGGACATTTGTTGTTGTTGTTATTATTATTATTATTATTATTATCATTATTATTATTCCAGCCAGTTTCTCAACAAAATGCCACACAAGAGCATTCTTTTGTTCCTTAGATCGACTGTTAATTAGTTTTCCCCCAGCAGTCTCTCTTCAGTTAAGTAGACGGGTGCGCTGGTCTCCTTTGGAGCTTCCTAGTACGCGGATCCGTCCCCGAAAACGGCTGCAGGTCTGCCCTCCCAGAGGAGACACTTCCAAGAAAATGAAACGATTCCAACACATCCACAGTCAATGTCAGCTGTGTGCCATGGCTAAATCAGGAGATGTCTCATGGTGTTGTCTTTTTCTTTTCTCCCGTTTGTAGTCTAAAGATTTTTTTTCTTTTCTATCAACACATTTCTGTTATTTCTGTCCCAAGAAACACCTGTTTAAAAGAGACTGAACCAGTTTATTTGAGCATTCATAGATGTATGCTGGTTCATCTTTCTCTTAGCTCATCTTGAATGTACTTTTGGCAGTTTGTCGTTCTTAATGATGACATTATAAGTAATAATAGACCGACACTTGGAACATTTGGGAAATACAGAAAAACAAATATCCCATTTCGGTACTGCCCAAACATAGCCGCAGTTAATTTCGCTGTATAATGGCTAATATGTTTAGAAAGCAAGATGCTTGACCTCAGATCCTCAGGTTGGGAGGAGTCCTGAGGTGGGGTACTTAAAGAGCCTGCACACGGGGCGTGCACAGTCAGTGCCTGGCCGATGCTTCCAGAGCTGGTGCATATTTGTATAGCAGTGGTCACAGGGTCCATCCTCGCCTCTTACTCCCTTGTGCCTCCCCTGCACCAGTGATTTGAACTTTCATCTTTCTTTGGGTTATTTTGCCATCCCATAGTTACTGCAGTGTCTTTGGGAAGATGCGGTTGATATTTAGGGCTGAGGCTCTTACACAGGGAGGGATGTGCCCAAGGTGCTAAGATTTTATTTCGATGAGGAAAGACATTTTTAAAGAAATCTAACATCAGCTTTTATTGTAAATTGTAAAATTGTGTAGATAATCTCAGTGAATATTAATAGGACTATCTTTTAAATAATTTCAGTTTCTGAAAAATCTACATTGTCCTTATTGATTTTATTTCACAATGGACCAGAGAAGACTCTGTGCACAGATACTGCTTAGGTGAAACGTGAAGGTCAAATAAAGATCTGAGCAGTCGAGTTACAATACTATTAAGGGAAGACCCTAAACTCCCTTTACCAGCATATTCTATGAGATATAAATCCATGAGCTAGCTATAGTAGATGATGAACATTCATTGAAATGTAGGAATTACCATAACGGTCATAATCTTTACTCCATGTGTCATATGTATCATTCATACAAATTTCTAGTTGCCCAGAAAAAACGGGAAAAAAAAATGTTGATGGAAAGGTGTTAACTCGGGCTTCATCTGTCTTTTCTCCCTGTGTCCTTTACTAGGACAGAGTAAGTACAGGTGACAGATACAGACACATTCACACAAAACAAGTAGGTAGACTGTTCATTTGTAGATTGTCCTTAAAAGTCCAATCGATATTCATGCTTCCTCTACAGTTAGTACTACAATTTCATCGTAATCAGAGAACTTGAGAAATAGGGTAAGTTCCCATTTCTTCCAAGTTTCTGAATTGGAATAAGTGAAAGAACAATAAAGTGAATTATTGTCCTGACAAAATATGATCATTTGATACGGAATGGTTTTAACAGAGGTACAGATAATGTAAGTTCACATAAGTGCATTTCCTCCTTTCAATAATTTCTCTCTTAGCCACGTGTGCTCATGCGTTATGAGCTCCTGAGTAGGTGAGCAGGATAGATGTGCTGGTCCTAGATGGTTTTTAAGACCTGTTCTAACCCTGATACTCTGTAGAATGGGTTCTGAAAAGGAAAAACAAAACTTTTTTTGCATAAACACCTGATTCTAATCCCAACTGCTGACCCAAACTCTTGAGAGCATTGAGAAAGCACCACTGATTCCATAAACCCAGTGCCAATGCTAGCCACCATCTTGAAAAGTCTTACAAGTGAAGCTCTTCTGCCTTTCCTCTCCCCATCTGCTCTATCCCCTGTCCAGGCATTTCTAAAGGTTCCTTTTCAGTCCCAACTGCTATATTATTTAAATCCCATCTACAGCACTCACTACAAGCAGTGCTCAAATCTGCTTTTGTATTTGAAAACAAAGCTTTAAAAGCAGCCAGGGGAGCCACACAGAAGAGTAGTGATTTTGTGACAATGGCCTAAATCCAAGAAATGCATTTAGAAAGAGTTTTTGTTTGTTTTCAGCAGAATTGCTTTCAGTGTGTTTGTCCATTGAAAATGGAGAAAACTGAGTTCCCATGTAGATCAAAAATCTCTGAAGGAAACTGGAGATTTTTTTGTTACAGCTAGAAGAATATGTGTACCGTGGTACTTTATGTTCCATTACCTTACAAAACTATTTAAAATGTAGTTTATAATCATACAGGTAATTCATTCTACGTATACATATGCCCTTTTATACTCCATGGTGTTTTTAGGGTTAGTCCATAAGTGGGGCCTTGTTGTTCCTATAGGATAGGAATGGCTAAAACGAATGGTTAGATCTTCTGTCTTTTCTAAAGTGCTTAGCTAGGAACCCATGGCTAATAGCACGCTCTTGTAGTTTGTACTCAGGTAGCTTGAACAAGATTCTCAGTACTGTGACCATCTCTGTACAAGATAAACATCTAAAATGTAATTATAAGTGTAAATCCCATAAAACACACTCGTGATGCAAAATGAGAGAGAGAAGAAGGGAGAGGAGGGAGGGAGGGAGGGGATGTGGTTGGATCTCTGAGGATCCCTTCTACAGGAAGGGGAAAGTATCTGACTTGGAAAGGAAGAGAGTCAAGGGTTATAAACTTTATGAGAAAGAATGAAATGTTTACCAAGAATGTGGATTTATTTTTTGATAGGAGCCTCAGACGACGTGTAAGAGGAATAAGAGTTGGAGGATTTATTTTCATTAAAATAGTGGACCATGTCTCTCAGAAGAGGTGAGGAAGATGCTTAGTAAGAGCCCATGCTTAGACATAAATCCTTGTGATCAATCAGGGCATTCCATTCAAAGAATAAAATCTGAATTTTGAAATGGCAGAAGAGGTCCTAAGACTAGGGGACTTTTATATACAGTGAAAGGTGAGGCTCCCAGGAGGAAAATCTAGAGCCAAGGCCAGGCTCCTAACCACACACTGGGGAGGAGGCCTCCCCTGACCTGTCACCTCCCCAACCCCTCATCCCACCCCCCAGGAGGAGAGGAGCATCAGGACCAGCTGAGTGGGTGTATCCAGTCACCTGCTCTCAACTGAGTATGGAACGGTGAGTGGGCCCAGGGGAGGCCATGCTAGGGGGATCAGGTAGCTGCCCCATAGACTCCGGAACCATCTAGGTAATAGGGAAGCTGTCTGCCCTGATGAAAAAATCCACCTCGAGAGGCAACAGAGACAGCCTCTGAAAGAGTAAGAGGTCCCAGGCCTGACTTTCAGCAAGATGCCACAGGAGCTAATGAGCCCTGGACCTTGAGAGCATCTCAGGCCTGGGTCTGGGAGGGGGCTGTCAGCCCAGGGTGGCCGAGCAGAGCGTGCTCCCTAACCCACTACCCTGATTCTTGTGCCTGATGAATGGAATCCCTCATCAGAGGGAACGGTAGTTTTTATGAATGCCTTGAAATAGAGCCAGGTTATTACCTGGAGGAAATTTTCGTTTTGCTGAATGTTAATCTGTAGAGAGAACAAGAGGAAAAAGAAAAACAAGTTAATGGCACGGTAAGCAACTACTCACCACGGAACCCTTATAAGGAAGCCCCAGACAGGGTCTTGTGGGGGAGGATTTCCTTTGAATAAGTGTTAATCCAAGAATGTTTGGCCTTTTTGGATACAAACACTAATTACACACTCCTTTACATTGAAATATTATTCCTTTTTTTCCCCTTCCCCCTTAAAGCTGGCTTTTTAAGGGTGAGGACCCAACTAGGGGTGATGGTTGTCAGGATGTTGACTTGGGGAATACAAGAGCCATCAAATGTTTCTGCTTTGCCTGTTTCCCCAAACCTTTTCCTCCATCTTCTCCAAGTGATGCATTTTAAGATACTGTATCCAGTCCGATTCTGACACGTGCTAGCAGTCCACCAGGAAGAACAATTATAGGAAGCAAGACCATTTACATTGACGTGGATGGAACTGGAGGGGATTATGCTAAGTGAAATAAGTCAATTAGAGAAAGACAATTATCATATGGTTTCACTCATGTGGAATATAAGAAATAGCGCAGGGGATCATAAGGGAAGGGAGGGAAGACTGATGGGAAGAAATCAGAGAGGGAGACAAACCATGAGAGACTCTTAACTAGGAAACAAATAAGGGTTGCTGGAGGGGAGGGGGTGAGGGATGGGGTGATGGGCATGAAGGAGGGCAGGCGATGTGATGAGCACTGGGTGTTATAAGCAACTGATGAATTATTGAACGCTACATCTGAAACTAATGATGTGCTATATGTTGGCTAATTGAATTTAAACAAAAAACAAAAAAAAGCAGCAAGACTAATTCTACTTACTGTTAGCAGGACATGTATTAAATGGAATTTTCTTCTCCTCCTCCTCTCTTCAAGTCTAGGTCTTAGATCTCCTAGAAATAAAGAGGAGCCTACACAAAACGGAAAAAAAAAAAAACCTTTATTCCCAACCAAACGGGAATATATTACGTGAAGCAAAAAAACCCCACCTAAATCTAATGTTAAAATGCCCTCCCCTGGAGCCTCAGGAAAGTTGAGCATGCCCCCAGTTAGATTTTAGTATTTCAATGCAGCGCAGTAGACGAGAAATAAAACAGGCCCGGCTGGCCTGAGCTGAGGCACGTTGTCCTGTGGGGGGATGCCGTCAGCCACAACTGTTCTCCTGTAGGCTTCCTTGACAGAAACTTCTAGAGGTCTCATTGCAATGAGTTACACCATATTTGCTTTCCACTTCGCTTCTGCTGGCTTTAATAGTTCCATGATAATGGGTTGTGTTCAAGTGCCAAACATTATTTTTCTGGCTGAACCAGTTGGCAAAGCCCTGCTTACTGTATTTCGGGTGTGAGGGTGGTGCTGCAGACACATGAAGGACCTCCTCGCGGGTCCCACACCAGGGAGCAGAACCGCCCTGGAACGCAGGTGTTCTGCCCCGCTCCCCCTCGTCTGCTGTACCGCGTGACCTCACGTGATGCTGTGCTTTCAGTGAGTCAGCCCGTAATCTGTGTTCAGATCCTCAGTCCCTTACTTTTTAATTTGATTTGAATCTAATGTCTATATGGGGATGGTGACCCTGTGTTTCAGTTTGTTTGTCTTTACAGTGGGCTTAACGTGGCCTGCCTCGTGGGGTTTGGGGGAATGTCAGTACGAAGTGGAAGGCAAAGTAAGAGCCCTCGATAAGCAGGTGCTCAGGAAGGGGGTCCTACCCCACAGTGAGGCAAAGTGCCCTCACAGAGGGAGAGCTGGTCAAGGCTGGGCCTGTTTGAAGGACAATGGCTGGTGTGTTGTCACCGTTTCACCTGCGTGACCACGTACCTTTCTCTGTGAAACCTGGGACAGAGGCAAGGAGGGAGGAAAGGTGAGTGCGGTTGCCGTAAGCACATAGCCCCATGCTTTAAGATAACGGGTCAGGATGGAGGACATGAATGTGGTGAGTGATTTCAGCCAGAGGAAAGCTGGGAGGGAATCAGAGAGGTACGTTGACCTGAGGAAACGTAAGGCCGTCCAAACTAAACTTGTTGAATGTCTGAAATCCCTCCAACGTGCAGGGTTTTTTTCTCCTGCCAGGGTGTCCCAGGGGGAACCTAGACCCCTCCTCTTTCAGTGATTTGACTTGATCTGATGAACCACAAGCTTCCGGCGTGAGGTGCTTTGCACATACAGAAACTCAAAAACAGCCGACTTGGCCATAGTTCTCTGTCTTGGGTTCTCTTCCTTTAAAAGCTTATCTGAAACACTCATCTTCGCAATTAATTAGAGTCTTGTGCTCCAAACGGAGGAGGAAGAGAAGAGCTATCCAGTCAAGGTCGGGAGAGGAGGCCGTGGACTGTCTGTGCCCAGAGAGCAGGGTATCCGAGGAGTCAAATTGCCATTTGTCTCATCAAGTCACTGAACAGCCCTGGGGTCTCAGAGGTGCCCGAGGAGGTGTTACTTTCTTCAGATACCTAAGATCACATGGGTACACTTCATAATTGGATTCGGCTCCTGGGTTCTGCATGAATGACCCTCAAGCATGGCTCTTCCAGAATAGGTCAGCCTTGGAACCACTTCTCCATCACGATTCACACATCCCGAGGTGTGACATGTCCCCATACCAGATTTGGTCCTTATAGTCAAATAATTACAGGGAAAGTATATTTGTAAGTATTTTGTATGGTCTAGTTTCTTTTTTTTTTTTCTTTTTTTTTTTTTGAAGATTTTATTTATTTACTTGACAGACAGCCAGTGAGAGAGGGAACACAAGCAGGGGGAGTAGGAGAGGAAGAAGCAGGCTCCCAGCGGAGGAGCCCGATGTGGGGCTCGATCCCAGAACTCCAGGATCACGCCCTGAGCCGAAGGCAGATGCTTAACGACTGAGCCACCCAGGCGCCCTTATGGTCTAGTTTCTGAATGTTACAACGTTCTCTGCATTTCATAGCCCCGAATCTGCCCCCTTCAACTTTCTCCTCAGACGCCCTGAGTTAAGCGCCATCCTTGTTGGATGGGTTCTGAGAAGGCTCTGTAGGGACATGTTCTGTGGAAGGGGGTGGGGGGGCTGCATCTTTGACACTTGCTCCCCACTGGAGATCTGTGAAGTGATTCAAAATCCCTGAACGAGAAATGCTGGTTTGAGTTGGGCCAGCAGCTGCATCAGACGGCCCTTGTGATTTATCCTTAAAGTATAGACACAGAAACATGGTCACATCGGTAGTTAAAACTGTAGGATTTTATTTACCAATTTTTACTTGTAAGCACCACTGCGCGTGAGATGCTGTGCGTAGCATTTCTATCTCAGAGCAATTGGGGAATCACATTTTAAGTTAAAGCATCCTAGATATGCGGTTTATTTCCTGACTTGATGGGAAATGTCCTCGGAATATACTTCTTGCTTGTCAATGTAGATAAAACATTACTATATCAAAAATGTTTAGGTTTAAGAATTCACTGTTGTATAGCTCAGTGGTTTTTATTTTTGGCTACCCGTTCGAATCACCTGGGTTATTCTTAAAAAATGTGGCTGCTTGGGTCCCAACCCAACCGGTTAAGCCAGTCTTATTGAAAGGTGGAACCTGGACATCTTTGGGATTTTTTGGGGGGGCTTGGGGGGAGATTTGTGCCTTTTGCTTTCTATATGGGTCTTCTGATGTGGTTCCTAAAGAACCGTGTTCATCCAGTGGCGTCGTAGCCACTCAACGGAACTGCAGGAGACTTCGTTCGAGAGTCTGCGTCCACAAGTCATTTAAGGGTCTGCTGTGTATCGGGCCGTTTCTAGCACCTGCTGGGAAGAGTCTCGATTCCCTCCTCCCAGAGTGTATATTTCTTGGTTTGGGTAAAAGATTCTTTATCGAGCCTTCTCAAAAGTCCGAACATACCACTAACAGGACCATCTGTCTCATTCCACTGTTAGATTTAACATAATTCTCAGGTCTGGGTTAGGTGGTCAGAATCACTTCAGAGTACTCGCTGTTTTTTTTCCTGACTCTGGGATTTCGTTTCTCTTCAGCCACATGCAGGGTTTGGGTTAGTTCTCTGAGTTGAGCAGGTCCGTCTCTACTGCGTACCCCTCATGGGGCTCTTGGTCATTCAGCCAGAGAGTCATTCTTTGTTTGCCTGTTATAAAGAAGCAAACACACACTTCTTTTTTTCCAGAACCCTGAACTTCAGAGTTAAAATGAAGCAATACTTCTTAGTTTAAAAAATATGTTTAACACTGTGGAAGAAGGCGTACATGAGTAATATCAATTTAAATGGTAGTGATTCAGTTTAAAAGTAAGCCCAACGTTCAAGAATGAAAGACTTTAAATTATTCAGGCATTCGGAGTTGTTCTCTGTCACACTGAGTATGATTATCACAGTGCCTTCTGCATCTCGAAGCCAATATTTTCTCTCTTCCCCATTCCCCAATAACTCTCTAAAATGCTGATATATAGAGCATGAACACCGAGGATAAAATGCACATTCAATTAGGCAGAGACTCTCAGCTGACCTAAATAGCAGTTCATTCGTGTGATAATGTGACCTGAAGTCACAGAGATGAAAATCTGTCGCGTGAGCTGGGGGAAGCCTGGCCCAGTGCAGACTCTCCCTCCCGTGGTCCAAGGATCCTCTAAACTTAGACCAGGCAGGAAAATGCGGCAAAAGCTTTGCAGGCCTGGCGTCGATTCCAGGAATATTTCTTAAGATGTGTGTGTAATTTGTCACCTGGAATATCCCTGGTAATCCTCTCAAGCTCATCCTTATTAGCGTGGAGCACCTTGGTAGTAAAGGAATGGAGCCGTTTAACAATTTAGATAGTTTTGGGTTGGTTTTCTCTTCCTACCTTGGAAACCGCACCTTCTGTTCGAGAAGGTTATCTCTTTGGAGACAGCCAGCATGTGCTGGGATCTGGGGGGAGCCACGAATTTGACAGCCATTGCTATTGCCAGAGCATCTGTACCTGTCACGGAAACGGAGACTCTGCCGTATATGCAAGTGTGTATTTGTTAATCACAGTGATTGCTTTTGCAAAGATGAAAAAAAAAAAAAAAGCAAGAGTATCATTTTGTTCCCTTCAGGGGTCTTCCAGTACATCTGAAGGTAAATTCCTATATTGCTGAAGGGAGAATTCCTTACCACTGAAACGACCTCAGATTTCTTTTGAAAAGAGATGGATAGAAACAAATTCAACAATAGTTCCTTTACTACCCAGCAAAGGGTCTGTTGTGATGGTTAGGGTCGTTAGGATAATAAGGGGTTTTCATGGAGCCAAGGCAAGATGGGAAGAGGACAGGTTGAGGTTTCTTCTTCAAACCAGTAGGGGAAAACTTACAGACTGTCTAAAATATTAAGTTCCACAAATATTTATGGAGCGTCAGTGAACAAAACGAACAGATCGCCTGGCCTGTTTGGGGCTTGCAATCCAGTGGGGGAGATAGCAGGTAGACAGTAACTAGAACCAGTAGTTTATAGGAGAAAGTGGTCGATGCCGTGGGGGAAAAGAAAGCAGAGGAAGAGGAATTGGGAGTGCCAGGTCTGTTGGGGGAAGGGTTGCAATCTTAAACAGATGTCCGGTGGGCTTCATCAAAGGGGAGGAATGGGGACAAAAACAGGGTATTGGCCAGGTGGTCATGTAGGGTAGGCAGTGGAGCAGAAACGCCAGGAAGTGTGCCTGGCAGGTTGAAGGGCGAGCCAGAGGGAGAAAGGTGGGGTGGGGATGGGAGGTAGCAGTAGATGAGGTCCCAGACGTAAAGGGGCTCAAGACCATGTAGGGCCTGGAGGACCTTGGAAGGATTTTGGCTTTATTCCGAGTGATGCAGAAAGCCTTAGGAAGGACCAGTCTGGCTTTACTCTGTGTCCCTGCACCCATCAAATATCTGGGAACTACTTCTCCCCCCCGCCCCCGAAGTTTCATTTCTTTTCTGGAAATGCAGGCTCCATCTTCATTTTTATGTCTATGACAAGTATGACAACAATAGTTAATGTTTGCTGCGTTGGGTAGGCTGCCGTTCACTGTGTGTGGATGAAGCCCTGTGACCCTTACATCAGGTGTAAGCAATAGGTATTGTCATTTCTATATCACAGGTAAGGAAACTGAGACCTGGCAGGTACAAGGGACTTCCCCAAGGACCTTGGGCCACACAGGTGACAGAGTCCATATTCACACCCAAGCAGTGTGTCTCTACATTCCTCGCTCTTGACCCCAGTGGTAAAACACTCATGCCCTCCCTGCCCTAAGTCATCCACAGACCTCCTGCTGAGCAGCCTACGTGTTTACCTCACCCTTCCACTCCCCAGACCTGGTTGACTAGAGGAAGGTCTAAGGCCAGCCTGGGGAGGGGGCGTACATGGGCTACACCTTATGGATCTGCTTGTGTCTTCCAAGGGTCAGGATGGAGCACAGTTGGCAGTCATTTGTGGGGTCATATCAAATTATAATCCCCCAATTATAACCTAGTGTCCTGTGTGCCCAAGAGTGGGGGGGGGGGGTGGAGAAACAAACCTGTGTATGTGTCGTGAGCAAAGAACCCCAGCTAATGCTGCCCCCCCCCCTTTGAAACGACTAGTGTTCATGTTGCTGGGTGGTAAATAGCACAGTCAGGGTGACACTCCCCTGGGGGGTGCAGTCACCATCATGGGGCAGGACAGACACACTTGCCTACAGGTAGCGATTATAACGAGGGAGTGGAATTTGCGACTTCACTTCACTCCCAATTCCCTCCTACATTCAGTTATTAGTCACTTAATGTCACTCTAACCTTTTTATGGCTAGTAAGGATGTCGTCTCATGAATTTGCCTTTTCATTCTGAAAGGAAGACCCTAAGCATCTAACAGAAATGTACGAGGGGAAGTCCGTTCTAAGGAGGGAGCCGTTACAACCTCTTACACGGGTGCATAAATGTGCACATATTGGACAGAGTTAAAACACTGGGCTGGCTTTGAGTCATTATGTTTTATGGCAAAGAGCATTATGATAGCCAGCGGAAATATATTTTTGAGGTGCCGGTAAGAGGCAAATCCCTCATTGGGGAGCTTCCTAAATTTGCTGAGGGAAACTTCGACAGCGGCGCCACATCTGTATAGCACATGCCGGTACTAATACCGCGGAGCTGACTTTCTGTTTTCCAGGGAAGATGAAAACGCTCCGTGCCCGTGTGGCGTATCTTCCACTTTTAAATAACATTCTACACAGAAGGCAAGACGAGAACAAGCCTTGCAGAAAATCTTATTAACAACCCACGCAGATACACCAAATCTAAATACTGATTTCAATGGAATCCTAGCGCTCAAGACAATACCACCTAGTACTCGTTGCCTCCCAAGCCAGAAACTCCATGTTTGTGGATCCTTGTAGAAGAAATAGAACACGCTTCCCTGGATATGTGTCAGTGGATGGAATGGGGAGAACACAGACTAGAGTCAGACCAGGCATGAATTTGAAGCTGTCTTTTCCTCTTCGTTGGTTCTGTGACCTTGGGCAAGTGATTTAACCTTCTGGACGCCAGTTTCCCATCTGCACGGTGAGAATAGTATCATATTCACTTTGCAAGATTTTGAGACTTTAAAAACCAATAAACGTAAATCGCCTGATCCCAGTCGGGGCTTTAGGGGGTATTTCCTTCACTGTCGTCTGTGATCGTGCAGTAAGGGGGGGGGGGGAAGAAAATACATAATCTTAAAGAGAGAAACTGTGAAACAGTAATGGTCAATGAAAGTTATTTCACATAGCGGAGAGAGAAAAACAACTGAGTTTGGACTCAGTTCCCTAGGATCCCCGTTGAGAACCTGCTGTGTGCCGTGCTCGGCTCCAGGTGCTGAGGTTCCACGGGAGATCGAGATCCCAAATAGTCTCTGCCCTCCTAACCTTGACGGTTTGGGGAAAGAGCAGACGCTGAGTAAATACTCACTGATCTGACCAATAAATGTCAAATCGGAGCTGTGCTTAGTGCTCTGAAAGGCGAGAATGGTAGGGAAATACATTACAGGAAAGTTGGACATAGTTAGGGAGACCCAGAAAACCTTCCCTGAAGAGAACAGCCACAATGCTGATTTTAAGTGTGGGTAGGTGCCTTTGACCCTCAGTTTACCATCAGAGTCCATTGGATCCCGTTTTGGTTTTGGAATTTCTTTTTTGAGCAGTCTTAACTGTTTTTCCAGATTGCTGTTTCATAAACTTTAGCTCTCTCAGAGGTCTTCCAAGGAACAAAGAGCAAATTTACTTCATTCTTCTAAAGCAGGAAACAATGGATTCTTTCTTACCATTACCTTGTGGTTCCACTGGACTCCTACAAATCTAAGATATATTGTAGGATCATAGCGATCTTATCTTTCCTGTGTCTTTTTCTTTCTTTCCCGTATCTTGAAACAATTTGCTGTTTAATCATCCGAGAATGAGTTCATCCTTACTCATCAGTTATTCCCAGCCATGCTAAAAAAAATAATTAGAAAACACTGAAATAGTAAGAAATGCAAAGAATGAGGGAATAATCTATACAGATGATGAAATAGGGAAATAAATGTTGATTATTGTCCTTGGGTTTTCTTACTGCATTACTGCAGTTCTGCATCATCTTTCAAGAAGGTATAAAAGAGGGGTGCCTGGGTGGCACAGCGGTTAAGCATCTGCCTTCGGCTCAGGGCGTGATCCCGGCGTTATGGGATCGAGCCCCACATCAGGCTCCTCTGCTATGAGCCTGCTTCTTCCTCTCCCACTCCCTCTGCTTGTGTTCCCTCTCTCGCTGGCTGTCTCTATCTCTGTTGAATAAATAAATAAATCTTAAAAAAAAAAAAGGTATAAAAGAAGTCTAGAGACACCATCTTTGTACCTATTTTTTAAAAATCGTTAATTGAACATAATTGAGCTTTCAGAATGTTACATTTTCTCCAATGATAGCGAAGAAAATTGACGGAGGAAGTCATCTCATGATTATTACATGATGTAGAAGGTAAACGCAGAAAGACCTAGAGACGCTCTCCAGACTCTGATGGTGGTGAAATTGATTGTGAAATCTCAGACTGACTCTTCCCCAGCTCAGGAATCAGTGAGCCAACGATGCATTTCAAAGGACAAAACGGAAATACGGTATTATTATCCAGTTAATCATCCAGTAGGAAGTACTTTATCATGCATTTTGCAACAAAACCCTGAACTATCCCATTTTACTAAAAGGTTGTGTGACCATATTCTTTGATCTTTGAGGGTGTTTATGCACCAAAAATTTTCTTCATATGCTTCATGAGTGGACAAATATGGCACATACACAAAGGTGGTTAGAAGAAATAGATGGTGTAGAAATGGAAAATAAAATCATCAGATTGTCATCCCCATGATGTGAGTAAATCTAAAAAGGAAAATGTGGTGCAGCTAAGCCAGGAAAATGACTGTGCTCTTCTCAGCAGGATTGCGAGCCATCAAAATGTTCAAAGATGCTTTGTTTTGATGAAGCAACTGTGCGAAGAACCAGAAGTAATAACAATGTAGAACTCACTAGAGATGCATATTGGAAACTGGAATCAACGTTTGCAAGATGGGTACGTTCCGGGCTCGTTCAAGACTACTGATGGGCCGCCATTTGCATTCAGAGGATCTGCCCAATTAGGATGTCTGAACCTTCACAGTCAGGAAAATAGGGAACACAGATTTGGGTTTGCCATTTAAATTCTTACTAACATGTCCTTTTTTAAAAAAAAAAATGGTTTTTATTTTTTTTTTTTTATGTTTTTGGGGCGAGAGAGAGAAAGAGAGAGCACACAAGTGGTAGAGGGGGGAATGAGGCAGAGGGAGAGAGTGAGTCTTAAGCAGTCTCCGTGTCCAGCACAGAGCCCCGCCGGGGACTCCGTCTCACGACCCAATGAGCTCACAACCGGATGAGATCACAACCTGAGCCAAAATCAAGAGTTGGATGCTTAGCGGACTAAGCCACCCAGGTGCCCCTAAATTCTTACTACCATTTCTAATAAAGTCCTTTCCACTTTCCCTTCATCCTTTTGTAAATTATTCATTAAATTCATTTCCAGAAAGTTGTTAAAAAATGAAAGGACTAGGATGCCTGGGTGGCTCAGTCGGTTAAGCATCTGCCTTTGGCTCACGTCATGATCCCAGGGTCCTGGGATCGAGCCCTATGTCTGGCTCCCTGCCCTCTCCCTCTACCCCTCCCCCCCAGCCGGCCGCTTGTGTTCCTCTCTCTCTTGCCCACTCTCTCAAATAAATAAAATCTTTTAAAGTTTTTAAAAATTTTTTAAAAATTAAAGGGCTTATTGGAAACAGATGGTAAATGGTGATGACGACTTTCTTGGAATACAAGAGGGTTCAGCAGGCAAAATGTGAGGGAAGAGAGATTGAGAGGGAACAGCACATGCCAGCGCTCTGAGGTCGGGGAAGAGAGTTTTATTTCAGGAACTAAATGCAGGCTTCTGGGATGGCAATGCAGAAGGCAGGAGGGGCTGGAGACAGGAGCGGGGATGCCTCATGCTTGCTCGGTAGGCCTGCTGAGGATTTTTGTCTTGATCCTAAGAGCAGGGGAAGCCAACACAGGGTTTTCAGCAGAGGACCAGCCTTATCACCCTTGTGTTTCAAAGGAGGATTGCTGCATTTGAGGTGATTTTTGAAGTATCCAAGAAGAGGTATCAAGTAGGCAGTCGGGTATGTGGGACTGGACCGCAAAGAGATTTCTGGGCTGGAAATTGAACACTGTGATTCGTTTACATTTAGTTGGGTGGAAGATCTTTAGTTATGAAAATCTCTCGCAAGTGCGGAATCAGCTGGGGAGGTATAAAGTGAGAGAAGATCCACGCCCCGGCCTCTGCGATGACCAGTAATTTTGACCCAGAAGAGGAAGAGGAGCCTGTAAAGAAGACAAAAGAAGGGGGCTGGTAGCACCGAAGAAGACACGGGGGTGTTGTAGTCTGAAGGAAGATGGAGGGGACGCATGTCACCTGAGTGAGGGGTCGGATAACAGTGACACTTTCAAAAAGTTGGTTTTGAATTTGGCAGCACGGAGATTTTTGGTAACCTCGGTGAGCAGTGCTTCGGTAGGGCGATGATGAAGTTACAGGCCAGATGCGGGTTAGCTGCGGGATGGCAGGTGAGGAAAGGCGTGTAGATAACTTGAGAAATATGGCTGTTAGGAGAAAACCTGGTCATGTCACATAGCCACATAAATACAACAGAGAATTTACTTTAATCTCGTTTACGTTTTTATTTATTGAGGCTCATTCTGCTTTAATTTAAATCAAAATGTCTTCCCTTTATCTGAACTATCCAGAGTTTTCTCGAATTCCCTCTGGGTTTGGGGGACAGGCACAGATTCTTGTCCTCAGGCTGTGAAGGGCGCCCGGTTTTGTTGGCCAGGCACCCAGCCGGTTCCCTTGAGTCTGTTCCTCAGCACAGCCCTGCAAGCTTGGGTCATCACATGCATTTTACAGATGACAAAAGCAAGGCTTGCCGGTGACTTCTCGCCACAAACACCTAGGAAGAAGAGTAGTGCAGCAGATTCCTGATTGGTCTCCTACCCACGAGAACATCTCCGTCGAAATAACGGGCTGCTTCTCCTGGGAGATTTTTCCCATCGAAACCCAGATCCTTGGGCTTGTTTTTATTGTTGTGCCTTGTCATGTATTCGGATAATCTGTCCGAATGGAACCAGCTGAAGACCGGGAAGTTCTCCTTCCTTCCTGCCCTCCTGCTGGACTTCGTCCTCCTGCGAATGACAGTGATAACACGAGTTTACTTCCCAGAGGCTCTGGGCACACGGAAAGGTGTAGGATTTGGTTCCACTCCCTCACACCCTAGACACTGTCACCTCAGCCTTTGTCCAGGAGCCCAAGGCAGGAAGAAATCGGATCTGAAATCCCGCAGAGCCCACTCCTGTTAAGTCCTGAGTAAGTGCGGTCACGTCAGGAAAATGGGTTGACATCCGCACAGAGGAAAGCATGAGTGAACCAGCGTCGTTCTGCTGGGGTCGGTGCTGCACTGAAGGAGACTGAAGAGTTCACGGTGACAGCCGTGGCTCCGCGATGGCCCCGCACGTGTCTTGTTCTGATTTCACAGAGGATCAAGCCGACCAAGCACGTAGAGCTGGATTGCACGCTTCCAAGTAAAAGAGAAGAAAGAGTTGGTGGGAGCGAAGTAGAACAATAGTGTATATTTCTTCGGTGGCCATTTTTCTTCTGGATCAAAGTGCCTGTTTAATATGCACTTTGTAACCTGCAGGAGGCGCTAGTTAGAAGGCGGTGCACGTTGTGCTCTCCTAGAGGTTGTTCCTTGTCTGCACCTAAGGGAACCTTAGAGAAGCTCTTTTAAGTGCATGTGCCAAGATGTTTCTTTGCCTTGAGGGGAAGATTTGGGGGCCGTAGTCACCATCAGTGGTGTTAGGGACTTGTGTGTAAACTCAGCTCTGTGCTGACCTGTGAGGCTGGGGCATGACCCCTGGCCTCCGCCAAGCCGCGGCAGCCTCGCATCCGAGCACACAGGTGGGAGCGCTGACCACTCCAACTCTGGATGGCACTAAAGACTAGGGACTGGGGGCACAGTGATGGTGCTGTCGTTTTCTGAGCCTGCTCTTCCATCCCTCTGGATTTTAAAACAAACATCTGTAAAGAGGTAGCCCCTGCTGCAGAGAGATAACACAGGAGTGGTTTTCTACCCAGCTGAAGTTAGCAGAATATAATCATTAAGTTTGAAAGACTTTTGGGGTTAGGATGGCCGAAATAAAAAAGACAGGAAGTAACAAGTGCTGGCGAGGATGTGGTAAAAGAGGGACCTTCATGCACTGTGGGTGGGAATGCACACTGGTGCAGCCACTGTGGAAAAACAGGACGGAGGTTCCTCAAACAATTAAAAATAGAAATACTGTGTGATCCAGTTTACTCAAAGAAAAACAAAAACACTAATTTGAAAAGATACACGTACCCGTGTTTATTGCAGCATTATTTACAGCAGCCAAGCTATGGAAACAACCTGAGGTTCATCAGTAGATGAATCGATAAGGAAGATATGTGGGGTGTGTGTGTGTGTGTGTGTGTGTGTGTGAAATGGAATGTTACACACCCATAAAAAGGCATGAGATCGTGCAATTTGAGACAACATGGGTGGACCTGGAAAATCTTGTGCTAAGTGATATAAGTCAGACTGAGAAAGACAGATACCCTATTATGTCACTCACATATAAAATCTAAAACAACAACCAATGAAAAAACAAAAGGCACAATTAGACCTATGAATACAGGGAACAAACTGATGGTTACCAGAGGGAAGGTGGTGTGGGGTCTTGAGCAAAATGTGTGAAGGAGAGTGGGGGATACAGGCTTCCAGTGATGGGATGAGTAATTCACAGGAATAAAAGACACAGTATAAGGAGTATTCTCAATGATACTGTGATAGCCGTGTATCAGGACAAATGATAACTACACTTGTGGTGAACATAGCATGATGTGTATAAGCTTGTGGAATCACTGTGTTGTGTACCTGAAACTAATGTAACATTGTGGTATGTCAACTATACTTAAAAAAAAAAAAAAAGACACATAGGCTGAGCAAGTGTTACTGTCAATATGAAATACCCATTTGTGTGATGTCCTTTTAGGTGAATTCTGTTTCCTCATTACAAATCAGAGGTATATTAACTGGAGGTGGAAGCAAATGTCCCTGAAATATAAAATGCATTGTAAAATGGAGGAAAAAATGAAAAGAGCATATTTTGAATAACTATATTAAAATGCTGTACTAACTCATATATTAATATAATTGTGTTATATATTTTACAAATTATACTCTTGTAAGAACATATTATATAAATATATAATACAAAATATAAATTTTGTATCACACAAAATGTATATTATACAAATTACATAAATACAAGTCTCTAATATGATGAATATTAACGTACTTAAAATATACCAGATCGTAGCCA
This sequence comes from Ursus maritimus, assembly GCF_017311325.1. Classification (NCBI taxonomy): domain Eukaryota; kingdom Metazoa; phylum Chordata; class Mammalia; order Carnivora; family Ursidae; genus Ursus; species Ursus maritimus. Next base: position 23,114,672 of record NW_024425675.1, on the reverse strand, counting down.
TAATACTTTAATCATAAAGTATTGGAACGTCTCGAAAGTTAGGAGTATACTGCTTACCCTCCGTGTGACTGCATTTGCCTCAAAGATTGCTCTCCCTGTGGATGGACCTGTCTCTGAAGCTTTGACCATTCGGCCTCAAAGTACTGTAGCATTTTCCTCTAGGAAGGCTTTTTTTTGGGGGGGGGGAGGTCTTCCCCTTTCCCATTCTCACGAGTTTGTCTTTCCAGATAACTTTTGCTAGGACCGTTGATCTGTTTATTTTAAAATGGAAGGATAGCAGTAGCAGCGAAGAGCTGGAATGGTGCAGTGAACTTGTAGGAATCTCTGCAGCATAGACCAGTTATGGGAAGTTTCCTCGCATTTAGTCTATATTGATAAAAGCACAATTCAACTGAGTAAATTTTTAAGATCTTCCTGGCTCTATTCAAATATTCATGAATTGGGCAGCATCTCATCTAGCAAAGAGAAAGGAGCTCCACAGAGCTGTACAAATTGAAAGACTTTTATAGGCAGAAGGGAGTGGGAGCAAGGTAGGCAAAAAAGCAGGTTGGTTATTGCAAGAGACCTTTCCTACAGCGGATGGCAGGGGTCTGTGAGGCAGATGACCTAACTTGTGCCGATCGGGCCATTCCCGATGGACTGGTTTAAAATTCCACTTCTGGGAGAGCCAAAACTCAGTTAAGTCTCGGTTCGGTGATATGGGGCTTAGCACAAGGAACTCCATTTGGGACTTGTCATCTGTTTTTTTTTGGGTTTTTTTTTGTTTGTTTGTTTTTTTAGCAGTGTCTAAATTTAATGAGTTACGAGCTTGGGACAATTATAGGACTAGCCAAATTTGCTAACACCTTTGTGTATCAGGCACTGTGCCTACACACTCGATATGCTATGTGGTTTCAAGTGGGGTGGTTTTTGTATTTGAGTTGGCTTGTGGCTCACTGGTTAGGGGTTGGCGTGGCGTGAAAATGGCCTTGAGCCTTGCAGCCTGCTAATCTTCCTCACACCACCTTGCAGAAGAGGAGGGGACCTCCCCTAGGTGCAGGACAGAGAAGGGGAGGGTCGCAGACCGGTGACATGGAAGCCCACAAATGTACTTTTGTATTTTACATAGTTTTGGGAAGCAGAGTTACAATTTAGTTCAGGATTTCTTTACAGTCCTTATTTTGGCAATTAATTTTGAAATAATTTAAAAAACATTTTCACAACATAACCAAATGTAAAGAAAGTGGGAATATTTTCATAAGAGTCCTAGGACTTGGAATCTTGGGATTTAGAGAAATTTTGTCCAGCCTCTGTGCCCCAGGACCCTGAGGGGACTGCAGTTATTACCAAAAGTTCTGCTGTCTTTGAACACATCAAACATTGGCTGTAGACTCACATATGAAGTATATGTGAGTATGTCTGTGTTCTAACATTTGTCCAATCTAGTTGCTATTTTGATCAGTAAAAAAAAATTACGTATTACTAAATTCAACATAGCCTTATATCCTTTTGTATATTCTCAGTCATCATATACCGAAAGTTCATCTATTATCGCCCAAGGGGTCTAAAACTTTTTCAAAATAGGCTCAAAAGGAATGGGTATTACTGTTCAAGGGAGTTTTTAAAAAACAGCAAGGATTGGAAATGACTTAGTTATTTTGGCTTTTAGCCTAGTTCTCCATTCTTGGAAAGTATGTCCGCTTACTGTACAGTAAAATTTCATCATGGAATACCTTCCCTTTCCAACTACCTAGCACTGCCTTAGAAGCCACTTGGAATTAAAGGGAACGATTTCTAAGCCCATGTCTGGTTGCTGTTCTTGGTTTCCCAAATTAATAGTCAGTGGGAAATAAATTACCTGTTATTCTTTGAAACGTACTAAAAGATGCCCTTCATTCCCCACGGTCACTCTGTGAGCCAGTGTTATTGGCAACATTTGTGTAAGCAGAGATAAAGCATGTGGTATAGAAATACATCAAATGCAGTGGAGAGAGCAGTGGTGGTTCTGAACGCCACAAAAGGTATAAATCATGCATCACAAATCTGAATGATCAAATGGGCAAATTTCTATGTGAACCTCTGCCTAGGAGAACCGCTGCTGCTTTAGTGAATACTCACTGGTTACCTTGGCCAGACATACGAAACGTGGTTGTTACTATGTTCAATTATCTAAAGCAGAACAGTTGGATGGCCTCTAAGTGGCAGATTCGTTGAGAGTTCATTTGAAGTTACATATTTGAATTTTGGAATTTGTTTTCTCATAAAACTGGTCTACATGTAGGTTCCCAAAAAAGCTCCTTGACTCCGAAGGAAACTGGTTTTGTTTTGGTTTTTTTGTTTTTGTTTTGTTTTGTTTTTTTGTTTTTATATAGAGAGAGGGCCAGGGAGGGGCAGAGGGAGAGAGAGAATCCCAAGCAGGTTCCACCCAGCGCCGATCCTGGGATGGGGCTGGATCCCAGGATCCTGAGATCATGACCTGAGCTGAAATCAGGAGTCGATCCCTTAACCGACTGAGCCACCCAGGTGTGCTTGGAAGTTTTTGCTGCTGTTAGGATGGGAAGACGTTCCTCTGTCCTCATCTTTAGGCCCTACCTCTTCTGTCAGAAATGATCGTTCCCTGTGCCAAGGACCATGTGCCTGTCCCCTTCTTCCTTTGCGACTATTTCTGGGTGGCAGAGACATGGATGAGCCCTGCTGTGTGGCTCTTCATTTGTAAGGGGCGTTCGTAAGTCATATGAAGACGTGTTTATATTTTAAGAAACAGAGAAAGCGTAGCACCCACTCGGCGCGCCCCTTGCAGCATCCCCTGGCTGACCGTGCGCGCGTACAAGTTTTAAACAGAAAAGAGCGGAGGTTAGTGTGAAAACTGCCCAATAAAAAGATGGTGGTCCGTGACACAACACCTTACAAAGGATCTCAGATTCGGCGAGCGTGTGGAGCCCCAGCGTATGGACGCCGCACAGATGTGATCAGGGGAATTGGTGAGCGACTGTCACGTGACCCTCAGCACCAGCCGGTGGGAGCGGTTTTACCCTAGAAAGACCCACCCATACGTTTTAAGGGAAGTTGCTGTGTAAACAGAGTAGATGAATTCAGGTGTCCAGGGTCTAAAAAGCGAATGTATGTTCTCTCTCCTTTGTTTCCATTTGGGTTAGCATTTACTAGAGACCTGTCTCGGGGAAATAAAATGCGTGCAGCAGGGCCCTTGACCTTGATCCATCGGCAAGGATGAAACGGGGGAGTGAGAAGCTCTCAGGATTCGTAGGAGCAAAGAGTGGTAATCATCAAGGAGCCAGGCAAGCAAATACTATGAAATAATGGTTAGAAACTTTTCAGGCGAGAAAAAAAGACAGTATTAGAGCAACATCTCAGTTAACTGCAATCTGTCATTTACTGCTAACATTCACAGTCTGCAAATGAGCAAATCAAGAAAACTTTTCTTTTTCTTCCTGTTTTTGCTAAAAGCTTCTTAAAAATGATGCATCATTTGTTAGTGTGGAAAAAAACTGATTATTTCAGAACGTTAAGGTTTTGGTTTTTCTTTTTTTTAATCTTGAGTTATTCAGAAATAAAAGTCATGATTTCTTGGGGTTTTGGTTTTTTGTTTTTTTTAATTTTAAAGTCCAGTTATGTTACTGGTAGCCATAAGAAAGTAGAAGTTCTTTAGGTTTTGAAGAAAGTAGATGGACTATTTATCGTCATAGATGGAGGAAGCTTGTAAACAGTATTTGCCGGGTGGACCCCTGCCTCACTGATCTAAAGCCTAGCCCCCTGACTTCTGGTGGAGGAAGGATGCTGGAAGTAACAGGGGCCTTCCTCTTAGAATTCTAAGTGATGGTCAGAGTGACTGGGTTTAGCAACAAGCACAAGGGGACAGAATGTGTCCTTTGGCCAGTGTAACAAAAAGGCAGGTGCACCTGCATTGCAAGGAGCTTGGCTTGACACATTATACAGCAAGAGTTGGCTCAACGCAGCCTGAGGGCTTTAAGTGTGCATGCTTATTTTAATACCCGTGGACAGATCTAGATCCACGGCTGCTTTTCCCTGCTCGGATGTTTCTTAAGTGGGCCTTCTAAGGATGTTTTACAATCCAGAATTAAGTTAAGTAGTGACTGATAACAAGGGAAGTTTTGGGTAGCAGTGTAAGCTGTAGCACCCAGCATTCGCTGGGAAGAGCGCTGGCTCTGACTGCAAAGGTGCATTGAGCCTCTCGTGGTGTATTTTAAAATGATGTGCATTCATTAACGTGAAACTTGTTGGGACAGCAGGCATTGCTTGGATTGTGGGCATTATCTGTTTTCAGCTTCCTAAGCCTGAGGAACATTTAAATTACCTGGTTTGAGCTCCACAAATCAAGGCATTGGTAGTCAGTAGCAGAATTTCAGGCTTAAAGGGGATTGGGGGGCGGGGAGAACTTGTCTTGCAAATTTAACTTGTTATTGATAGTAGCTTTGCAGAAAACAGGTTAGAGTAAAGGAGAAAGGTATGAGAGCACTACTGGGCTTGTAGATAAGATCTGGCTTTGAATTCTTGCTCTGTGACTTAATGCTCAGTGACCTTAGGCAAATGACTTTATTTTTCTGGGCCTTGCTCTCCGCACCTATAAAGTGGCAATTTCCTGAGTTCTTTGCAGTTTTAAAAACCATTCACTCTGGGACAAGCTAATGTCTCCGTGGTGTTTGTGGTTCATACAATGCCCAGGATTATCGTTACAAATACCAGATTTTCGGTGTACAGAATGGTTGTAAGAACAGTGTGTGAAAAGGTGGGAGGGATATGTGCCAAGGCCAGAACATGCCAGAACAGAAGACCTCTCGTTTGCTTCTTTTATTTAAATTCAATTTAATTACCATATAGTTTAGTGTATTACTAGTTTCAGAGGTGGAGTTCAGTGATTCATCAGTTGCATAGAACACCCAGTGCTCCTTCCATCAAGTGCCCTCCTTCATGCCCATCATGGGATAACTGGGCAATGGGCTTCTTTTACCCCGATGGAAGTTTTCACCAAGATTAGAATTGCTCATGTTTTCTTTCTTTTTTTTCTTCATAAAGGCAAATTCAGGTGAAGTAGGGAATACTATGCTGGACAAAATCCTGAATAATTCCTAGTGGGTTAGTCCTGATTAGTCTAGCTTTGAAGGTGTTCTGTAATGCTTTTATAACTAGAGACTTGACACCATAAATGTGAACAAAATATCAAAAGTAATTAGGTCACCTTGTCGGCATTAGAAACTTCTGTCTTCCAAATAAAGAGTCTTGTAGATGTGTTCTTCTGTCTCCCGGAAGATGATGCAGGTCTTCTGAGCCATATAAAAATACGTGTTGTTAGTTGTATTAGTAAAATTTAAAGTTGGAACTGGAAATTCATTATTCCCGAAGTTAGTTATTTATTGCCGAGCGTGTTAAACATGCTGATGCCCTCTGAGATATATTGGAGTACAGGGTGAGCCTCTTGACAGATGAATTATGAACGACTCGCCCATAATCTTAACCGTAGAGTACACATAAATATAAAATTAATTTCATTTTTATGGATTCCAGTTCCTATAGAAATTGTTGTGTTAGTAGAAGCAAAATTTGTAGGAGTCTGATTTTCAAACTCTTACATCAGGATGTAGACATACGTAATGCTTCAAACAAACAAACATGTTAGGAGCTTTGCAACTAAAGCCCAAAATAATCCTTGAGAAAAGCACACCACAGGGAATGAAAGTTTCAAATGAGGGTTGGGAAGTGACCTGCGTAGGTAGACTAGAGCGGACCATTTTCTGCTAGTTCAAGGTCATTGTTTACAAGACTTTATGTTTCATCCATTTAAGGTTTGGATGCATTCCCCCAGAGGGCAATCTGCATTCTGATAGAGGTATCGAGGGTTTCTTGAAAACGTTCGGCCTAAATCTTTTAATTTCCTCTTCCAGTTGCTATGTAACAGCTCTTTCTTGTCTTATCCTAAAAACAGTTTGTGGGGAGTGTACGCAGTNNNNTCAACAACATTTCTCTCATGGATGCTACACATTTCACCTTTCATAAATGTATGCTTTGCTCAGAGAAACTGATTGCAATGGGAATGAATTCATTGCTTTTCCAGAGTTGAACAAGTTCTGCCCACATTCAGGGTGCAGGTGAATAGAGAATAGCCTGGTCCCAAGTCCTGGAGGAGATTGCCTAACTGTATTTTTCACCGGCTTCACTTTAGTGTGGGAACCACATCTAGAGTTGGCAGTTTTATTCATCTCAGACCTTTTTTTCCCTCTCAGATTCCTCCCTCTTTCGTAATTTGTCTCTACCCCTACAAACTTACTACTCAGAAAGGCTAGGTAGAAATATAACACCCATTAAAAGCTCGATGAAGGAGTAATTGTATCAGATCACAGAAGTGTGGAAGGCTCTGTCTCTTCGTGCACTGCCCACAGAAATTATAAAGGAGAATCCAAGACAGCAGTTCTGAGTGCTCTCCCCCATACTGTGCCCTTGACCTGTTGGGGAAAGACTCTAGAGCTGTGGATGCGCAGTAGGCACTTTCTGGGTGTGGTGGTACTCCTGGGCATGTCCGTTTCTTTCAGGGAATCCTACTCCCATCTTTGGTAGAAATGTGATATGATTAAAGAATTAAGTAAGCAAACACTTTTGGACCAAAAGAGATTTGTTTTACAATTGATGAATTTGCTTGAGCAGATTGCCTCCTCCTTTCAACTACTATTTGTATTCCGTGAGCACAGCTGAGGTGTGATAGCAGTGTCTGTCCTTCGTGCCCTGAATGTATAAAACTACTCTTTCTTCCTTCCTTCCTTCCTTCCTTCCTTCCTTCCTTCCTTCCTTCCTTCCTTCCTTCCTTTCCTTCCTTTCTTTCCGTTCCTTTTCTTTCCGTTCCTTTTCTTTCTTTTTTTCTTTTTTCTTTTCTTTTCTTTTTTTTTTTTACCTCCCTGCCCTCTTTGTGATTTTCAGGATCATCTCTGATTTATTGGCCTTGAAGTAAAAACGAAAACATTCTTAAATTTGTTCAGAGGGACTGGGAGGGGAGGGGAGCACATTAGAAAAACATAAATTTCATTAGTTTTTTAGGATCTACTGGAAATAAAGTCCTGTGACCTAAAGGATTTCTTGCTCTATAATTTCTTCATGCTCTATCACTAGACCTTGGTTTTAGCATATACCTAGCTTTTAGGTTGATGTACAGCTATCACCTTAACAAAAATATGGGGAAAATGCAGATCAGTGGAATTTAGCTATTCAAAATAGAAAGAGAAGCTGTCACTCAGCCTTATCTCCTGGGTTGGCTTTCGCTATCACCTGGCTGTATCATTGTGTGTGATCAGAATTACCACAGTACAGTGCAAACAGCAATACCATTTAGTAAAAAAAAAATATTACTTTGAGATCTGTTAGTTCCTACCCATTTGTGTATGACTCATAACACTAAAAAAAAAATGAATCTGGCTGAATAACCAAGATTATAGAAGTCATTTGCTCTCTGGTTTGTAAACATTTTCTCCACATTGGTGAGCGCTATTAACAGAATGGAAAGAGTTTTGCGTTGGGCAGACAGTAGTTCAAATGCTGGCTAGCCATGGTCACCTTAAGCAAGTCATTTCACTTTTGGATAGACTTTAATTTTTTCACCTAAAAAACGGAAATAATACAGACTCATGAGAATTGAGTAACCTATAAAAGCTCCAAGTAGAGACCCCATTAATGTTCCTTTTGCTTTTTCTATCTTTGTTTTAAGAAAGATGTGTCTACTTATAAGTCTTTTACCATCTTTAATGAATTATTTCTGGGTACGTGCCCAGTTCCTAGCCCATCCCGATCGCTTAGTACATATTCATGGAATGAATGAGTGAATGATTACATATATTTACCGGAACGTGACTATTCTATTTCCTGTACCAGACAAGAAACGTAGAGTTTGAAGTTTACCCAAGATCACCCAGAAGGTGGATTTCTGGCCTACAGGGGCATCCAGAGAAATGTATGACCTCGTAAATTTCAGGCAGCGCCAGTATTAGCCTGGGAGGTTTCCGTATGTGTTGATCGTTACCTTCCTCTCACACACTCATTTTGCGAGCATATAATGTGTGCATGACTCTGAGTCAGATACTGAAGAGCCTTTTCAGGGCGGACTGTCCAGAGAACCTCACTGTGTGCTTCGTTTAAAACCTACGTGGTAAGGAGAAGAAGGTACTGTCCTGGGGGTGGAGGACGATGGCGTCCCTTTGCTGGGACAGTGTTTAGTTTGAACCAAAGTCTTTGTAGTCACTTAATGGAAAGGAAATCCTATGAAGTGTGTTTTGATCCGTGTCTGTGGTCATTTGAATGAAGTCTAGCCAGCTGTCCGTTCCTAGGGGCACGCGTGCTTCTGTTTTCTAAGTTGGCTTTGTTAGAGGAGTTAGTTCGGTATTTGAAAAAATGGGTGTTGAATTTCTGAAATGTTGCTTGAGCACCTGTTTCATAGAAATGTGCAAAATGGTTCTTTAAAAGGTGCTTATCTTGGAGAGGGCCACCTCAACCTTGTCATAAAGTCTATAGTAAAGTGAAGAATTACCAACTTACCTTGTTACAGCTAAAGTTTTCCATATAGCAGGGTCTGGTCTCATATTAATAGCATCAGTTAGAAAGTAAGGTGGTTTGAAGAAGCTAGCTTTACCAAGTGATGTCCTGTTTACTAGGTCAGCAAAAAGATCAGCCAGGAAAGAGAGAAGAAATCTTGAGGGCGGATGTCTATCTCAGTATCATAATCGGAAGAATTGAAAAAATGTCTCTTGAAAATTCAGGTTCACTGTTCGGATTGACATCAGGCTAAGGGATAATCTGAGTTTCAAAAACTGGCTAATGAGTGCTAGGACAAGAGCATTGACATTTATGATAGAATGCATTCCCGGGAAGAACCCTGTATCGGAAGCCTGCTTCCCTGTTGTGCCTTTGTGGCAAATTCCAGATTCAGATTCCAGCCAGAACCTGGAAGGGTTGAGATAGGAAAAAGAGAATCTGTGGAACAGACACGTTGAAACCTCCTTGTAAAGATGCTCATGAGGGATCCATGTAGAAATAGATGGCAGTTTGGACGAGGGTATTTTGATAGGTTGATTTTTGTCTGAAGGACTTCACAAGTCTCGCCTACTCTTGTAAGGAAGTATTGCTAAAGGGTTTCTAGTGTGTATCACCTGGGAGTTCGTCATATCCTTTCTTGGGAAAGAAAGACTTTCAGGGTTTATTGGTCATTTAATGGATACATTGTGCCTAGACTCCTATTTCCCCATTATATTAGCGCTTTCTTCCGTAACTTGTAACTCACACATTTTTTAAACCAAGATTAATATCACACTATCCAGCCCTACTTTGCTTTCCCTGGAATTTTTGAATTTTCCTGCAACTTTGGCCAGTTTATCAGAGAATGTTCAATATTCTAGTGAACTGGGGATGGGGTTTGGAGTTCCTTGCTTCTGGTGGAGCCAAGGGTTCCGTAGAGGAGAGGAGTAAGGGAGGTTACTTTGGACTCCAGCCCTCCCTGCTCCCTTACCCACTGCCTCCCCACTTAACCCCCAAGTGCTCTCTGAGTTCAGAACTCTAATTACACCCCAAAATGATATGCAACCTGCAGCTCTTTTCAACAGAGGACCCTTAATAAAATCTGTCCAGTTGCAGCCAATGGGCGAGTTCATATCTTTCATTGAAATAATGGCAGACATGAATCCCGTGACCTGGCCCAGGTGGTGATACCTCTCTCCAAACTCTCTTCGCTCCAGGTTTTCTCAATGTCCAGATCACCCAGCTATTTATTGAGCAACAGAGTACTAGAGGCTGATCCGTGCAAGGCCAGGTGCTAGGTTTCCCTGCAGGGTGGAAAACGTGTTCGCCCAGGAATCCTAGAACTTGGGTTCCAGACTTCACTTTGCTGGGAGCAGCCAAGGAACTGTGTGTGAATTCACTCCTCCCACCTGGCTTTCTCTGCTCTCATCTGTAAAACGAAGGGGTTACTTAAATGAGTTCTGACGTCCCTTCTACATCTAAAACGCTGTGATTTCCTGATTACAAATCTCCATGGCCAGTATTTCACATTTCCAAATGTAAACGGAAACCTAAATTCTTTCTACTCTTGCTGTGAAGTACATGGCGGTCTGTGGCTAACCCCATGGTTTGTGACTTGGTTGCCCATAGTACAAAATCCATTCTACCCATGGTAGAAGCAGCCTGCCGACTCTAGGATGCTTAATTGTAGCTGGCGAAGAAAGCCAGATCTCTGAGCACTCACACCAGAGCCTGGCTGTCCTTCAGATAGCCCCTTTGCACGTAAGACCTAGCCCTTACGAAATCACTAGTGTCCTAATACTTAGAATGGGATGAGGTTCACTTTATATTAATGTCTCCAAATAGATGCCAGATCATGAATTCCGTTTATTCCAGAAAAGAAAATGTTCCTATTCTCCCTTCACAGAAACTGTCACCTGTGAGGAAGGATCCTAACCGCAGGTCCTGTCCCAATATGTATCATTTCCTTTGGCTGTGCTTTTTTTTTTTTTTTTTCCTATCCTGACTGGCGGTGAGGTCAGAGGTCATAATGACCCTTCTGTTCATACCCCACAATCCGTTGACAGCTGACACGCTCTGTTGGGAGAATAAAAACGAGCTGGTGAAAGCACTGTTATCATTTTGACAGATGCCCATTATTGGGGGCTATGCCAACTGGCGTCCCTAATAATAGGAAGCAAATGTGTACTTCAGTTTCTTGGCTCGCTCTGCGAGTGGCTTACAGGAGCTCTTGAACTTAAATGTAATTGAATTTAAATAACAGAGCGGTGGAGAAGCCAGTGGGGTCTGGTGCTCAGGGCAGTTTGGGGACCGCGCTATGTATTTGATTCCGTCATTGATCGACGTGAGTGGGAATGTGCCCAAGAAGCAGCCTGTGAATTGTGGGAGACAACTTGGGTTCTCCCTGAAAGCTTCTACTGAAGCGGTGTCACGCCCCCTCCCTCTAAAACCTCAGCTCAACCCTCTGCTCTTTCTGTCTTTTCCATGTTTCCAATTCCTCTTCTCCTGCAGTGGATGAGAAATGCGTTTGTCATTGACCCTTCCAGCAAAGTGGAGTGGTTCAGAGCAAGGACTCTGGGCGCAGCTCGCGTTGGGAGTCTTGGTTCCAACACTTATTTGGGCAAACCACTTAGCTTCTCTGTACGTCAGTTCCTTTGTCTTTAAAAGTGGCTGGGGGGGGGGTGAATAATGCTTTTCCCATTTGGCGGTAGGGAGGAGGAAATTAGAGAGGGATAGAGAGGGCTTTGCAACCGCCTGACGAGTGGTGACCCTTCGTGCTTCCCGTTGCTAGTTGCTGCCAATCACAACAACCAAAATACGGGCTGTTTTAGGCCTTATTTACCATTGTCTCAACCCACAGTCAGGGGGTCAGACCAGTCACCAGCCCACCGTGAAGATCCAGTCCATGCTGATTGTCCGTGGTCTGAGCAAATAACTTTTTGGCAAAGAAAAAAAAAACCTACCACTTGGATAATTCATTTCCATCCAGAAGAATCCACTTTCTTCCTCTCTAGTTGGGGGATAACCCCACACGTGAAATCACTTAATTCTACAACTTCTATCGAGCAGCAGCTCTTTGGATGGTACCGGTCAGGAAACATGGAAACAAATAGTGAAGAAGACCTAGTCCTTGTATTTTTTTTTTTTTTATCCAGTTGGACAGAAAGAGGAATATGCAGACCCAAGGTTGACTATATCTTTGAGTAAATCTGAGCTAGAAATGGTCCCTATGCTTAGAGTCTCGTTGGGCTGAATGACAGAATGCAGCAGCCCACGATGAGGTGTGCCGTGCAGAATTCTACACTCGAGGTGTGAAGGCTTGGGGGGGCTCTGTGAGTATCATTTGTAAAGATTGATGATGACATCTTGGAATTTGGGGCTTTAAAAAGGTAGTATGTTAGCAGGCATCCTCCAGGGTAGGGTTGGGAGACAGAAATGAAGAAATCATACTCTGGAATTTATAAGTGGTATAATCCACAAGCAGCAATTTCGGCTTTTAAATTGAAAATAAATATCTTGCTGAAAAAACTAGCCAATTTTCTATTGGTGTTGAAAGCTCAGGCTCTACCTGGTAATTAACAAGTCTCTGGGAAAAACATAAAAAAAAAAAAACAATATTTTAAGTTCTGCCAAGAGAATGTGAAAATTATGGTCTAGATTATAAACCCCTTCGACAAAAAGGCCATTATCGTCTAACTGCTAAGGTCATCAGTATATATGCTTTTAAATAAACCCAATGGCCCTTTTAATATCATTATGGAAATGCAAGCTCGAGCACATTAAAAGTATCCTATTGGGAGGCTTTACTATTCCTGTATTTTGCAAAGTAAGTTTTTAGAGGCTCTGACTTACTAAAATGTCTACAAATAAACACCCTGTGGCTTTATTAGTTGGTAAGGGTAGCGATCTTCTCAGTATTCAGATATACCTTTGATAGGATTGTCTTCCACTCACCTAAAATTTCACGTGTGTTACACTGATTTTTACATTCGTTCCTGGTGCTGTTCCTCCCCGTAACACGAAGAGCAAGTACAACCTACAGGTTTATGTGATACCATCACTGAAGATACCTGAGATGATTTTCCAATTCTGTGTTTGATAGACTGGAACACTAGGCCCAAAGTTAGGAAGTGCCTTGACCAACGTCATACTGCTAGTTAGTGACAGCTGGGTCCAGAAACTAGACCTTCTAACTCCTATTTGGGGTTCATCCCTTATTACCCTTATTCTGTCCATTGGAAAAAAAGGAAAAAACAATAACAACTGGGCACTTGCGGGTTCGAACCAATATTTTAGAGCACCGTGGATGCGGGGTCTAGGGGATTGCAAGTACATTTTGACAGACAAACTTATTTAAAGCAATAACCATAGCCAACATTTTTGAAGTTCTCCTGAATTCTGGTACATGTATTAATTCATTTGAGCCATCCCAGCGACCTTGTCATACCAGTACTTGTTATTTTCCCAGTTTACAGACGGGCCATTGAGGCTCAAAGACTTTACATAGGGCGGGGTGCGTGTTGCCGAGAGTGATTCAGACGCAGGCAGGCAGAGACCCCTTTGCCCTTACTTGACACCTTCTTCTGCTTCTCCCAAATGGGAGCTGGTCACTGGAGCTTTTTATTTCCGCCTCCCATCTGCTTGGTGTCAGAAATAGGCTTGGCAATTTTATATTAACTACACAGTTGGTACAATACAGTGGCAGTCCTGCAGAAGTTTCATTTGAATCCGGGATCACTGTTCCATTTCTAGAGATGCGTAGGACACAGAACCGTCCTGAATGAATCCAGACATTTGGAATAAAGGTAGATCTGCACCGTGGCATTGGTTTTGCCATCTACAGCAGCCCTGGACCTTGGGGCGGGGGGGGGACAGTCCCACGGCGGGGAAGATGGCCCCTCCCTGGTTGAGCGAGTAATTGAAACTGCCTCAGCACTGTCAGCCGTGGCAACCGTACTTTTCTCTCTGGCTAGGGTCAGTCTCCACTTGGAGACAGGACTCCCATGGGGGCAGCCCATGAGCCGTGGAGGGTGTAAGCTAAACTTTCCCTACCTGGGTCTAAAGCCGGATGGGGACTGGACTCCAACATCATTATAGAAAATAAAACCAATGCACTGGAAGAGATGGGACCGAGCCATCCCCGATATTGGATAACATTGAAAGAGCTCTTTTCCTCTCCGCAATTAATCCATGTCTCCATTTGCATTTGTAAAAAAAAAAAAAAAAATTCCTGACAGCACCAACAACACAACAAGAGAAATGCACAACCTGAGCAATAAATCTCCTGAGGCATTCAGCAAGTGCCACAGGGCTCATTAATCTTGATTATTTCCCGTAATAGATAACTTCACAAATCAGCTATTATTCCTAATCACGCACATAAAGATAACGGACGGGTAATAGCTTCCTGTGTGGTGAGACCAAAATAAAATTTCATTTAAAAATATATTTCTGCAAATTCAGGGAAAGGTGTTTTCAGCCTTCTTAAAGGGGCAGGAGGACATGGGGGACCAACCAGCGAAAGAGAAACTGATCCTCAAGGACGGGGTTTTCTCAAAGACTTAGGGGTTTGATTTTCTGGGAGACATTGGCTGGCTTGTGTCACAGTGTCGCCGTGAGGTGGTTTTGAGAGACAGGGCCGTAGAAGACAGCAGAATTGTACAATTGCAGTCTCTAAAAGGAATTTAACCAGAATACCCAAGAAAAAATAGAAAACACAGGAACTCAGGACTATCTTGTAGCTATAAAGTTAGCGTTAGAATTTTTGCTAAGTTTGGTGAAATCCTTTATCTTCATGCAGTATATGGGTTACCTCGGATACCAGCCACCAAACAGAATGAACGACAAAAAAAAGGTTCCTAGGTGATGAGAGGTGTGTTTGTTACATATTTAGGTAGTGTCTGCATGCTAATCTAGGGTCACCTGTTGAGAAAACACTTTAATCTTAAGCCTGAAGACTCCCAGCTTTTTTGCAAGAGGCAGAAACATGTTATGTCGTCGAGTGCTGGGAAGAGCTGGCCAGAGTTGCACAGGTGAAAGAAACCAGCCACTGGCCTCCCCTCCTAAATTACACCTTTCTGAAGGCATTGCGATTGACGTGGGAAATGGCCCCGTTGTTATACAGCAAGCCGCACCTGTCCATCATTTCGTTATCAAATGCCAGTGCCTTCCAGCAGGGCCTGGAATGAGATGCATCCCATTTATGATTGAATTTGACTCCGTATTATTCAATCAGTAGGAATAACTGGCCTATCACAACAATACATGCCCACAGAAATGGGTTCATAACGCATGCATTTTAAACCAACTGTATTACCACACAGCACTCGCCAAAGTATGTTCCTTTACAGACCTCTTCTCGAGGCACCTAAAATTAAAACTGCACTTGAAGCTTTTTCTCCCCCCCGCCCCCCAACCTAAAGTTAGGTAGCGCTGCCTTCCTAGAACTTCCGAAGGACGAACCGGAGGTGAACATTCCGATGGCCTCGAACTTTATTTGTGTTTATTAAATGTTAAGGTGAATGAATTTCCAGGCAGATGATTACACTTTTTTTTTTCCTTCGAATGAAGTCTGCATTTCTGATATATTCTCAGCAGTGATAGAAATACTGAATGCCCTTTGTGTGCACGGCCGCGTATGAGGCACCGGGGATAGAGAAATACCCAAGGCAGGATAGGCGCTGTTCATGCAGTCGGCGGTAGAGGAGAAAAGATGCAAAACCAAATACGCATGCAAGATGCCAGGTGGATGCACCAGAATGAAGGGATTAAGTGCGGAGGACATTTGGTGAGGCAGAGCTGTGCATGAAAGGAAGCCCAAAGGTGTCCTCATGGCGATGAGAAGAGGCGTTTGTGGCAAAGCCATGGAAGAATTTTGGACATCTCTGGAGAAGAGTGACTAATCCAGTTGGATTGAAATGGGCAGTGTAAAACGGGCGATAAGGCTGGGAATGTAAATTTAGGCCACATTTTAGAGGACTTAGCGTGCCACGCTGAAGAGTTCGGACTTTTCTCTGTAGACGTTGAAGGTCTTTTAAAGGCTTTGTAGCAGAGCAGTGACCTGGTTACGCCTGTGGTTTAAAAAGATTAATTCAGTAATAGAACGGATTAGAGGAGGCAGAGCGAGGGAGCAGAGCCAAGGTGGGGTATTGCTGCTCACCCAGACTCTGCCCCAGCCGCGTAAGTGGGTGTGCCAAGCCCCTGCCTCCGGCGGCGGAGGGAGCCCGGCAGAACTGGCGGGTTTGTTGGGTGTATCAGGTACCTACTGCTGCGTAACAAATCATCCCAAACTTCACGGCATTAAAATTGACCCTATCCGAATGGAATCTGTGGGTCAGGAATAAGGACAGGGAATAGCGATGCTGTCTGGGGGCCTCAGCTAGCAAGGTGCAGATGACTGCCGGTGTCTCAGTGGGCTGAGGACTGGAATCGTCGGCAGCTTCTTCACTTCCGTGTGTGTCAGAGATCATGCCGCACACCAGGTAAAGTGGTCAGGCCAGACTTTAACCAGCAGTATACTATTGCAGTAGAAAAGAGAGTCCAGCATGAACTGAACTCAACGTTGGTTTGTACGGAGGTGAGTGGAGTTTTAAAGGGAGAAGGACAGAACAGGGAGCGGGTGAGTGGGGCTCAGTAGAGTCAGGAAAGTGAAAGATGACAAAACGCCGGAAGGAGGAGGGGTTGGTCCATGGGACGCCCATCTGGGTTTGTTAGCTGGTGCTTAACGGAAGTTCGGCTCCTACCCTCTGCAGAGGCTAGGAGGCAAAAATCTATCTAAAGGTGTTGGAACAAATGGTAAATGTTTTTGGCAGCTTTGAGTTTTCGCAGGCAGATACTTTAAGGGAGGGCTAGGGTTGTCTCACGGATGGAGCTGTCGGAAACTGTTCGTGTTTGTGTAAGTCTTTATAGGCCACGGTAAGGCCTCGTGGAGAAAGGACATGGAGGCGAGAATCTTTGCCCTCTGATGTGCAGGGTCGGTTCACTAAAAAGCCGGGCTCAGCCGGAGCCGGTGGCCGAAGCACATCGCGCCTGGCCACGCGTACTGGGCTTCCTGCGGCTCCTGGGTTTTCAGAGAGAGCACCGCTGTCGGGGGAGCGTTCCAGTAGACCTAGTGAGAGCGGCACGGCCTCCCGTGACCTAGCCGCAAAAGTCAAACAGCGCCACTTCCCGCAGGACTCCCGCTCTGCATGGGGGTGGGGGGCTCGCAGGTCCCACTGCAGAGGAGCCCGCGGGATGGGGTGGTCACTGCGGCCACGGCAGAAGTTGGCAGTTGGCCGCAGCAGAGATGACCAGTCCAGTTTCGCACTCTCTTAGTTTGAGGTGCCCATAGGTCTTGGGAGGAGGAAAGGGTATAGTAACTGAAACTCCTGGAATTAGACTCCAGTCCAGAGACAGCACAACATTTCAGGGAGAGGGTGTGTGCCGGCAGAAGGTCAAGGACCATCACAGAGAAGGGCAGGCTGAGGAGCCCCCTGGGGAAGGGGGCAGTGGACTGAGGAGAACACGGCCATGGAAGCTGAAGGAAGGACAGGTTTTAAAAAGGAGTGGTGCTATGTGATCTTGGGAAGAGTCCCTTCAGGGGCTGGTGGAGGCAGAAGCCAGACAGCAAAAGCTTCATGGAGTAAGTAGTTAGCGGAAAAGGAGAAGCAATCAGGAGTGGCCTGGGAGCATTTGAACTCTGATGGAGTCAAGAGCAAAAGGCAGTTCAGAGACCTGGCAAAGTTGAAGAGAAGATTTCTATATATATATATATATATATATTTAAAAGAATATAAATAGCATTTTCCTTCCGGGTTGAATTGGAGAAAACAGAGTAAATCATGTCTGATCCTGGATAGTCCTCTTTCTAAAAAACTTCTCTTCCCCCTCCCTTTGAAAAATTAAAGGAATTGCCGTCTTTCTTTTATTTAATAGTTAAGAAACATAGGTTACAATATTCAGATGTTTAACAGACGCACCTGAGAGATCACCAAAAGATAGATTTGTAATTTAGAAATGCACGTAATGAGCATTATTTATGATTATAAGAAATTAGGAGCTGTGTAAATACACAGAAATAAGGGAATACCTAAGAAATTATGCCATTTTCACTTCATGGAATATCTTATGGCCACTTCTAATTAGAATAATAATCGGGAAAAATGGCTAATATTTATTTACTATTTTCTACTTGTCAGAACTTGACTTAGGACATAAGTGATCGAGTAGGATTTCGTAAGCAGTTCAGTTGAGGGCTAGGCTTTACCCTCACCAGTTTATAGGTGAAATTGACATAGTTTAAGTGAAAAATCGTGTGTGTGTGTATACAAAAAACTTAAAAATATAGGCTGGCAATATATCAAAACACTAATGGTGGTTGTCTTAGGCCATATGTTTTCTTCTGTTGCCTAAGTGTTCTGTAATGTCATATTTTTTAAAAAGATAGAGAATTATTACATTCAGCATCATTCCTTTATCACCCTTAGTTCACATACAGTCATGGGTAGACTTTTAAGTATCAATTAGCTGAGTTACCTTCCGAAATGCCTACCAAAAAGGACAATTTCAAGAAAAAGGTATAAAGCAGCACGCCACAGCATGAACGTTTGATTCGACTTTTGTCCCGCTAGCTTCCTGGAGGAACAGGCTCGTGCTCCGGGACAATGGGCACCCCACACCCCACAAACACAGGGCTCATCATTTGAACAACTTGCTCTGTCATCCCCGCACTTGAAGGCACCAAGCGAAATTGTGGATCTCTCCGGAGATATGGGTGAGGCAGTTGCCCCTGGGGCTCTACGCGTAAGAACGAAGACTTTTGTGAGAAACATGGCCTCTTTTATAGAAGCTAATCAGCCTCTTTGGGCCTGGAGAGAAGACTGACCCACATGCCCAGGACCTCCAAGAAAGGAGGCCATGAACACGTGAGACAGCCCCTCGGAGAAAATTAATGTGCTCTGACTTTCCCTTTAATGCCTTTCCTGGCTTTTTTAAGTAGCTCAACTATATTTATGAAGGAATATTAAAATGTAGGTTCCTGTAGTCAAATGAGCATGTTCTCTGCTGATAGGAGAGCAATACAAGGAAAAGTTAAATCAAAGATGGAGGGAGAAAAGGGGTGGTGGTTGAGGTTTATTTATATATATGTTTTATAGTTTTTGAACTCATTTTGTAAAATTTAACCCATAGAAAAGTGGAGAAAGGTAAGCATTAGAATCTTCCGCAATGACTAAAAGTGACCTTGCTGTCAGGATTGTCTCCACAGTGGTCAACTGTAGCTCTCAGTCAAGTATAGAATGAGCAAGTGTCAAAGATTTATTTAACTCATCAGTGAGAAAACTGGTAACGTGGTAACACAGATTTACAGAGGATTTGAGTAACTGGGTATTTATAGGCATTTAGAAAAGAATATTAGCATAAATTTTCTTGGTTGTATATAAAACTGATTAATGTCCTAGAAAGTAATAAACCACACCTTTGGGGCTCTGTTTTAAACCAAACATGTATCTAGAAGTCAGTCTGTACTATCAAACGAATTAGTACGTAGCAAAACCAGACACAGGTATATTCTAGAGGATTAAATAATTGTGGGACAGTCGTGTCTAGCAGTGCCCCATCGTCACAACGAAGAACGTGGTATATACTACCCTGACCCATCTTACTTGTAAGTTTTAGGTCATGTTTCTGACCACCACACAATGCGCAAGGTTTTTTCCTCTCTACTTTTCAAAAAGCCTTGAGAATTTTAATACAACTTTCAGCTCCCTTCATTAGAATGGAAGTGACCAAAGCAGAGTCAGGCTCTTGCAAGAGGGTCTCGTGGACACCGCTTGGTCCTCTGGCTCCTTAATTTCAAGCCATGGCATCTCAGACTGATGAATGAATCCCCACCCTCACAGCTGGGTGAATAGCCGTGCACCCGCAGGACCCAGATAGCTTATTTTTAGCCGTGTTTGAATCTGCAACTTCGCTTGCCCTTGCACTTCTCAATTCAAGAGGAGATGCGCTTCCTGGCATTTTGGACGCCACCCAGTGTGGCCCCTCCCTGCCAGTGTGTGTGACAGGAGGCTGGGCATCATGAAAGGCATCAGTCTTAATTTCCTATTCTGTCAGGGAATTAGCATGCCAATAGATGCAAAATGATGTGGTCACTTACAATGGTCTCCTCCAGCCTCCCCCCCCCCTTTTTTTTTTGCATCTGTAGTCTGTTGATTTTCTTGACAGAAGAAGGAGTTAATGCTGCTGTCAATCATCTTGTGGGACACTTGGCCTCTTCCCTTTTCAGAGGGTGCTTATCATATGGCAACAGTTTGGTGTTTAGGAATTAGTTAACGTGCAAATTCCAACTGCCTATTCCCAAGATTGAAGTTGAGCCTTAAAAGTCCTGACAAGCAACATTGTTTTCACCTCGGGGTATCTCTGCCCTCACAAAGGGTACTGTGAAATTCAAGCTAGTATCCGCTTTAATTTATTTCGGTATTTAAAGTAAATACGCGCCGTATAAACTAGGACTCGAGAGGAAGAAGAGAATGAGAGATGCCATCAAACCGGGCTTCCCGGTGAAATGGTTCTGATACTACGTCCAGCGAACTTCTGAACAAACCTGATGCTAATGGTAATCCGCATCACAGAACAGTTGAGCGATTCTGAATTCACCAGGGAACAACTTCTTTTTTACTTCTATTTATCCAGGCCCTTTTTTCCATGTCACATCAGCCAGTCAGTTCCGTTAACTCAGCCCAAGTTGTCAATGCGATCCCAGCCCGCCACTCCTTTCCTGATCTCTGTTTTCCAGCTAGAACTCCAGCATGGCTAATGAATAGGGTCAGCTTGTGAAACAATTATGATAGCTTCAGACCGTACTTCCACCACTCAGCCCAAATGAACTCTTCTGAGGTTGAGCCGGCATTTTCCATCATTGTCATGGGCAATTAGTAGCCACTTACAACTGGTTACAGTTCATTTCTGCTAATGGTATTGGGATGAGATCCTATCAACCACATGACAGCCCACATGAGTTCTCCGAGACCGGACGTCCAAATGGTAGGTTGGAAGCCATTCCATTTTTCACGCCAGTTTGGAAAACTACTTTTTGTGGATTCCAGTGCTCTATTTGTGCTCATGTTTATGAAAACGTGTCTCTATGGCAAATTAACTTGCTGGAGACCTAGCTGCCTGACTGAATTGAACTGCGGGGCATTAACTTTACACTAAGTACATAACAATGACAGGAACGTTGTGCTAGTTTAGAAATCTCGGAATCTGTTATTTTTCTAAAGTGCCATCATTTAGAAGAGTAGCTTTGGAAAGAAAAGTGTGTCGGAAGCAGCCGTGATTATTGAGATCCCGGTTACTCAGCTCTGCATTGTCCATTTATGGGCAAAGCGCTGCATTGTTTTTTTGAAATCACCTTGTCTGCCTCTTCCTCTTTCTTATTATAATGACCTTGGGAATGTTTAGTAGATCAGGTGACTGGAATGGTTGAATGTTTTCCAACCTTCTAATAGTGAAGTGGTCGGCAATAAAGCTTCCATAGCAACCAGGCTTTTCCTGAAAACATTTTCTCTGGACGGGGAACAAAAAGCAAATGGAAGCAAGAGCCGTGCCTCTATGTTAAATACATTTGCTGATTTATTTTTAAAGGTAAAAAAAAAAAAAGCGAGCGTTTCAAGCACTGTGGGAAAGGCCTGCGTGCCATGTGTTCCTGCCAGAGTGTCTGTCATTTGGTTTCTGAATCTTCACAAGGAAGATGATGTCCCTGGCAGATAAACCTTAAACATCAGATAAACATGTGCAAGACTTCTCGGTAGGAACTCCTAGAGTCGGGAACGTTGGCAAGAATTCTAGTGCAAAACCTTGAAGGATGCACTGCACTTGTTTTAATTGAATATCATTTTGTCCATTAATTAATGTGTCCGTTCTAATTTCCCAGAATGGCAAATAATGATGTGTGAAAACAGTATAATTACATTTTGATATTTTTGGTAGAGTAATAACTGGATTCGATTTGCTTTTGATCTTGGAAGTTATTTATTATTCCTATCAGTCATCCGTACTTTTTCATTGTGTCTGTGTTCATTTTTTGTTGATATTTTTAATTATGCACCGACATCAGCGCCGGCCCTGATACCCTGCCCTGTGATACTTTGTGCAGGGGATTTACAAGATGGAGCTTCTTCCTGTGCTTGTGAACAAAATACTTTAAGAGTTCCCCACTGTAAAAGTGGCACGCGAGAGTGTGTACTCGCACACGCCAACTTATGCACCAGAGTTAGTGACTTAATTAAAAGGAGAATCCTTGCCCTTTTTTTGGAAGCAGCAAACTGCTTGTCTGCTGCCTCATTCCAGAATGTGTCATTCGGACAGCAATGTCGAGTGCCGTCAGCGCTGCCGTGTGCCGTCCGTGACTGCGTGTTGCCGTGTTTTTAGCTCTCCCGGGTGGGCTTATTTTCTCCATCCACTTGTGCTGGTTTACCTGTAGCCGGATGCAGCCAAGGGATGTTTTAATCCGTGACCCGCGGAGGGTCGGGGCGGCAGAGATTCACCAGAGGCGTGTAAACCTCCATGTCTTTTGCTCCCATTTTAACTGTGACAGGGAATTGTCACTTGGAAACAGCCTCTCAGCTTGGGGAAAAGGCCTTATTGCCTTTCAACTGGAAAGAAGGTGGTGGTGGAATTTTTGTTTGGAGACCAGAAAAAAAGAGTGACAGAGGCAGACATGCGATCCTCCCCAGTAGGGGAAGCCAGGCTCCGGCATTCATCATGATGACAGGAGACATTGAGATGAAATTCTTACAAAATATGAGACCAACACTTAGGACAAAAGGGATCAAACCCTTTGTGAAATTCCTTTGTGAAAGAGGATCCATTTATTTTAGCGGATTTTCGGAGTAAAACTATTTTTTTAAAAAGTCCCTGGCCCTTGCAGTGTCACGTTTTGCCATATTTATTCTATATTGTCACACGGTAGGTGTGGGCATCTGTGTCACATTCTTAGGTATTAATAACCCCTTTGATCTCCTCCTGCCTTTGTGCTGACATCAGATCTGATTTTGCAAAGACAAGTAAGTAGCCTCACATTGACCTGCATTTATTCCAAAGGCATTATGCGCCCAGTGCGGGGAAGATGCATTTATCTAGCGCCAAACAA
Source organism: Ursus maritimus (assembly GCF_017311325.1). Lineage (NCBI taxonomy): Eukaryota > Metazoa > Chordata > Mammalia > Carnivora > Ursidae > Ursus > Ursus maritimus. The sequence goes on along the minus strand of NW_024425675.1, from coordinate 23,092,039 downwards.
GTAAGACTTAACTAATGCATTTCAGCGAGGTAATCTGTTAGAACAGCTCTCTCGAGAAGGGTCTTGTTATGAATGGATTCTGCACTTAAAAATCTCCATTTTGTTCCTCCCTCCTACTAATTACTTCTTTCTTTGTCTTACCTCTCATTTGCATTACTTAATCATGAGAGAGGGAGTCTGGTTGGTTGTTTTCCCCTTTACAAAGCCTTATACTTAGTAGTGGTAAGTGTAATGTTGACTTAAACTCATTTCCGTTGAAGGGAAACTGCATTGCCACGGAAAAGATGCTTGCTAATCGCTACATCTAATTACAAAGAAGAGTAAATCACTAAAAACAAATTAAGTATCTTAAATAAAATGGAAAATGAAAGCGGTTAACAATCAAAGAGGGAAAATGCTGCTGTCTCTCCACTCTGTTTCCTGTGCTAATTGAAGGCAGCCTAGGTCTGGAGGGCTGGCCAGAGTGGGGTTTTGGCAAAGCTTTTCTCCATGGAACCCCTTTTCAGAGAATTTAACCAAAATGATTTAAGAGCAAAAAAAAAAAAAAAAAAAAAAATCAGGGCACCTGGGTGGCTCAATTGATTCTAAGCTTCCGACTCTTTGATTTTGGCTCAGGTCATGCATGATCTCAGGGTCCTACTCAGCCTGGAGTCCGCTTGAGATTCTCTCTCCCTCTGCCCCTCCCCCTGCTGGCCCTCACTCCTGCTCCCACTCTCTCTCTCACTCAAATAAAATCTTTAAAAAAAAAAAAAAGGAAGAAAGAAAGAAAAAGAAGAAAAATCTTAGATCCTGGCAATTCTAAGTGTCCTTTGTAAAAGAGGAAACCACAGGTAACTTTTCCTGTTGGGCTCTGTGGACCTACTCACACACTTCTTCTTAGCTCAGGATGATGGAGGTGACTTTCAAATCACAGCGGCTCTGATTTAAATAAACTGGAAACTAATGAGAATTTTATACTTGACCTTAATCTGAAGAGGTCTGAAATAAGCTTATTACTAACCAGATCCTCCTTCTCCTTCTTGCATTTCTTTAGTACGAGTTCCTTATGCTTTCAAACACATGCCAATCCGCTAGATGTTAAAGCCAACAAGGAAATGAAGTTTTTAATCACTGGTTCAAAAAAAATGTGGTCTGAGGAATCCTATTGTTCCTCACAAAATTCTCCTGACCATGTTTTATCTTGACAATTTCCATATTTTTCTATCTTCGTGCAATTTAGTGATGTTATAACATTTCCCATTAGTAGCCCAACAAAAGTTGAGCTGACCTTCCCATTCTTTCTTGTGGTCTGTGGATATTGTAATAAAAATCCAGAGAGCAAAGATAGAATTATTTCATTGAACTGTTAATATAAGAAACTTACCTCTAAAAATGCTCATCTCTCTTCCCTTTGGCTGTGTGTCCATAAAGTCATTCCGTTTGCTTTTCAAAGCGTTTTGCCTACTCTTGATCTATGTGAAGAAAGATCAGAAAGGTTTTAAAGTAAATTTATGAAGAGGGGAGTTTAGGGTAAGAGAGATGGATGAGAGATGGAAATCTGGCCTGGGAAAATTAAAATACCCAGTAAAATGACCTGCTTGGTTCTATTCCTTGACCTAAAAACACTTGCCTCCCACTGTAATAGTCTTCCACTGGACCCTAAGGTCCAGAACCAGGAGATTTGAAGGAGTGCAGTGGTCCAGGTCAGTAGCAAGGTCGCAAGTCACCTTTACTGTCTATCTGGGACTTACTGCCTTAGGTCTGGAATCTGAATATTTGCCTCAGTTCTTTGTGACCAATGCCTGACCATGCACCATGACCTGTTCTTTCATTCCAATTCTTAGGATCCTGCTGGGTACCAGGGTTTTCTATTACTATGAACCTGGAGGGTGTCTCTCGTCTACTGCTGATCTCTGCCATTACAGTCACCTATAACTGGGGCCTTCCCAGATTGGCCCTAGGTCGGTATCTTCTCCAGGCTCCGGCCTTCTGGAATATGACCCATCTTGCCCCCAACCACATGAAATTCTACCATAAGTCGCGTAAAGCTGGGTGTCGCACTCCTGTTGTTGAAGTCTGACAAGCAGTGACCACTCCTCAGAGGTGATGAGGCCTTGCCAGTAGATGACGTGTTGTCCCCAGACACTAACCAGAAAAGCAAGTTTCGGATTACTATTCAAAGAAAGCCAGAGAATGAGTAAAGGTTTAGAGTTTTGTCTCTTTGAACTGTGAACTGGTTTTTTGTTACCCACATGTTGTATTGAGTAGACCGAGCAGGACTGGGATAAAGAAGCCGGTGTGTAGAATGTTCTTTGCCGTGGACAGAGACAGGCCCTTGGGAGCCATTGCCGTTTCTTTCTGTGAAGGGTCAGGATCCAGTGTGCCCTTGGCTCAGGTTCAGCCCAGAGCAGCAGACTCAGGTGTACCAGCCTTAGCAGGTGGAGGGATACGTCTGATTCTGCCTTCTGCTCGACCCTGGGGCAGCGGAACCTGGATGTCAGCTCAAACCCCAGTGTGCTGGAGAGAGATGAAGATGCTAGCCTCAGAAAAGGATGGCTTAGCGGGAAGGAAGGGGGGGGACAAGGAAAAGGGGGGAAAAGAGGTGGTAACCCCTGAAATCTTGTCTGTCCCAGGAGAGAGGAAGCAGTTACCGTCGGCTCTCTCTCATTTTTTAAAAATGTAAGACAAGGAATCCATGATATGTACAAATATGTATAATGAGTTTATTATTTTCTCTGGAACAATAATTTAGACCCCACTTAGTCTATCTGATCTTTCTATCCGCCGATGGGCCTCCGGGTCCTTCCTCAGTGTGGCTCGTCTCGGGGCGGACGGGAAGCTGGGAGGACCGAGGCTGGACTCTGCCTGCAGTGATAACACCACCGGGCAGCTGGCCAGGGCTGAGGGTGGACAGGCTCCCCGCGCATGTGCCGTGCCTCCCCCCCCAGCTGGAATGCAGTGTAGGAAGAGAATATGTAAAACTGGGTTTGGCTTACAATGCAGATAACAGACAGAAATACAAACAGGGTTACACTGTCCAAAACACAGGCATGCCTTCAAATGGAAATTTGGCCAGAGAACTAGGACTGTCCTCCTGGGGCAATGTGACAGCCCTTTCCCACCAGCCAGCCCATCGTTCAGGACCCACAGAGTACGCGAGTCCATCGGAAGGAACTATTTGAAAATCCAGGGGAGATGTGACATGTGACTTTATGAGGAAATGAATGTACTCTCAGAATACCTCACCTTTTTAATAGCGGTGTGTAGCATGGGCTGTTCTCCTCAGTAAAAATGATTAATAGCCCCCATCCATCACATTGTACAGTGTGGTACATCTGAGTAGCAGAGAGCCTATAAAATAAACTTGGCAATAAGTCACAAAAACATTCGTATTTTTTAATAACATTTTTGAAGGAGAAAAATCTGTTTTTCAATAAATTCTGGCATGGCTTCCTTCCAGATTTTATTTCTCATTTAAAATTATCTCGGGGTCAATTTTTTTTTTCTCCTCATTGGCATTTTACTAGGTGTCTGCCTAAGACAAACACATTTCAGAGACGGATTAAAAAGAAGACTAGTGCCTGCACATGGACTTCCAGGTTTCCTTCTATTTCTGCTTTTGGCTGGCAGTGATGACATTAACACCACTGTAATCAGTTACATTTGACTGAAATTTTATAGTCACTGTGACTCGTGATCACATAAAGTTACTTCTCATCTCAACACATTCCTATGTTATTACCCCTATAGATTTGGCCTTTCTTCATGGAATATCTTGTTTCTGTTCACTGCTGTGTGAATTAGAGTCTTTATTATACACTGGTAGGTTGCTACCATTTTTAATGAAAGAATTCTGAATTTAGTATGTATTACATAACTATCCGGATTATCGGAAACACGGTTTGTGTTTATCATGCACAATCACTCAGGGTCAACAAGGTGGTGCCCTGGGATATCAGCTGAGGGGGATACTGATTGTGGAAGTGCTTCTTTCCCCCTTTTCCATTGCTAGAAAGTGAGTACATTCTTCACAAGTGACAGGGGGCCTTCTTCATGCCGGGCCAGATTGGCATTCCTAATAAATATAGGTGGATTACATTGTCTAGGAAATGGAAAAGGAAACTTTGGAAGTCCATGAAATTCATTCTTGTACCTGAAAGGAAAAAACAACACCCCATCTTCCATTCTTCGCCCCCCCAACCACCAGCTGAACATTATATCTAAGTCCATGAACATAATGGTGTACGTGTTCCTGTTCAGAACGAGGTCCCATAGCATTTTTGTAGCATGAGACATTTTCGAAGCAGAGGAGTGGCTAGCATTCACGTATGTTCAAGCCCAGGGAACAGATAGCTTAGGAGAGGCAGGAATAGGTACCTCTCCTTCTGTGTTTGTAGTACTGAGAGGTCTCCTATACCAGCTGTCTGGTTTCTTCTCGTCTATGAAATGAAAAATTTAATGCGGTGAAACAAAATCCACATGAAAATGCAGATGACAAAATGTCAAAACAGCAGTCCAAGAAGTTACTTTTTCCACTCAGTACCTTTGGTGCCATCTAGATTTTGGGAATTGATGATTGTTTCTAAAATATTTTGTTTCTGAATCTTGGGAGACAATGAGAGGGAAAACGTTTCCAATGGGACGTTGTGATGAATTAAATTTGAGGAGGGGAGAGGGAGAGATGCTTAAGTGATGGCCCAGGGTTTCTTGAGTACTTGAATGAGTGAGTGACTGTGGTGGTTGAGTGGGGAGAGTTAGTCCCTGGGAGGGAGCCAAGGTTGGAAGAAAATGATCAGAAGTGCTGTGTGTTAGATATGTGGAATGAGCCAAGTGGACTTGTCCAATAGGAAATTGGATGCCCAGGTCTAGACTACATGGGACAGGCCAGTTGTACCTGTGTGTAGACAGGAATGATTTCAGTCATGAGTGTGAATGAGGGTGCTTAAGTCCTCAGGTGTAGAGGAAGGTGAGCCTGCACCAGAGACAAAGGAGAAGCAGCCCAACAAGGACTGTTTGTCCTAGCACCCGAGGCAGGAGGGCATTTCAAGTTCAGAGAAATTGACAACCTAGACAATAAAACACATGGCTTTCTCTGCTAACTTGGGTATAGTCTAAATTTCTTTGTAAAAATTCAGCTGTGCTTTCTAAGGAGCAAGGATTTGCCCTTTCTGACTGGCTGACCGGTATATTTTCACCTTTCTGACACAAGAGAAAAACTTCCAACCTCTACCTACCCAGCATTGTCTCTCCCTTGCCTGGAATAAGTCTGCTTTAATATCATCCTGTGGGAAATGTATCTAGTTTATTGCTCCATTCTTTCTCTCTTATATGGGATCATAATGATCTTTTCCTTTTGTTGACAATTTGGATAACGACGGGAAAATATCATTATTGCTGACGTATCCTGGTTTAAAGCTGTTTCCTGGGAGAGCACATCGAACTCCCATAATAAAGTTATAGTCCAGATTTAATAAATGTATTTTTAAAAGTGTATTTTCTTCCACATAGAAGCAGTGGGGCCCTTTATTGAACTAATGATAATCGCAGAGCTCTTGATCGAGCTACCGTGGTAGAGCGAGAATGTCCCTTCTCCCTTTACAACGCTGAAGTTCCAGAGTTGCAGAGTTTGACACCTGGCCTTAGTCAGACTATAATCCAGTGAATCCATTGCATACGCAGAAATAAATTCACAAAAATAGCGATTGTTGTTTACTTAAGCTTTTCAGTCCATGATAAAAATAGACCTTCAATAGATTGCAAGATACTTTCCCTAATATGCCAGTTTTAAAATCATCGATTGAAAGAAAAAGGCATTAACTGGTTATTTTGGGGAGTATGAGGTAAGAAAAAAATTAAAATGTCTAAGCAACTCTCAGTTCACAAAGTAACTTTACTTTCCCTGTGTAAACAGTTTCTGCCCTAGCTGAATATGGAACAAATATATGTACTATTGATTCTTTTGGAAGTTAAACTCTGTCTTACTGAGACTTCATTATACTAAAGAGTTTTCAGATTTTAAAATACATGGGCTTCTGTTCCAGCATCAGAAGCAGATGGTGGCCTGTAACTTTGGTAGGGATGTGTTGTTTGTCCCTGAGACTCTGGGCCCAGTTAGCCTCCAAGAGCCAAGTTCAGCCATGCTTGTGGCTTTAAACATCACCCATGCGACAGTGACTTCCAAATCTTTATCTCAAGCCCCACTTTCTTCTCTTGAATTCCAGTAATTTTCTGTTGGAAATCTCCATAGATCCCACAGGCAGCCACCTTCCACGTGTTCCATGTAAAATGGAATTCCTAACTCCCCCTCTAATTTGTCCGCAGAAGCCTTAAAAACGTCACCCAAACAGTGCATCAGAATCCTGCTTGACACTTTCTCCCTCCCTCGACCACAGCTCACAGAACTCTCAATCCTGTGTTTTCTTACTAAAATAAAATGCGCTTTTGAAACTGCATCATGCAAGAGCCAGACCCTCACCCCCTTGCAAAATCACTCTCTTCGGCCACCCTCCCTGCCTCGATACTGAAGTCACGGATTTTTCGAGAACCCAGCCATGTCATTCCCCATTTGAATTTCTCTAGCCCCTCCGTTGGCCCAGTGGCTGAAGTTTCAGCTGCTTAGCATTTCCAGAGGCACCTCACCATGTGGCTCCAACTTGCTTTTTCCCAACTTTTTAGTTAGCAACTTGTATACGCTCGTCACCCAGCTGCACAAGACCACTTACTGGTATTCGAAAAAATGTCCGCCTTCTCACAGCCAACCCCACAGCGTGCTTCCATCTTTGAGTTCTCCATCATTTAAGATTCAACTCAGATGTAGTGTTTCCGTGGTTTCCTGTACCTTCAGGGCTACATTTTTTCCTTTTATCTATTTCCATGATAAGTATATAGTTGGATACATTTTTTTATACATTCTAATATTTTACAAGAGACATACAGCTTAGTGCTTTTTTTTTAAAGGTACAGGATTTTAAACTACATAAACCGAGCTTAAAACCCAATTTCACCAGGAACAGTGATACTCAATTTATTTGACCTCCCTGAACCTCATGTTTGTCATCTGTAAAATGGGGATCACAGCATGTATCTTTCTCAGAGGGTCTTCATAATGACCCCTATAAACTTTTTAAAGCGCTCGACACAGTAAATTAAACCCTGAACCTGGTACGTATTTATTTGTATGGTCATTCTTTTCAAGAGTGTAGGGTCCAATCACTGGTCCTTAGTAGAAGCCCAGTAAATATACAATAAGTAGATAGCCAGTGGGTGAATTCACACATGCATGTAGTTTTCAGTCCCAGAGATCAAGATAAAAACTATCGTAAGATATATTGTTATTAAGATCAGAAGGATAAATTATTGGGTATTTTTAAATTAGATGAACACAATTGAGTAACTCCTAAGTTCATCCTCTCTTGAAAGGTGAGAAGTCCGGATAATGCTGTTTATGGTGGGTCATTCTATTTTCATTCAGCAAAGCACGAGAAATACTTAGACAAAGAAATAAAGACTGACACCTGGATTTTGCTCTTAACCTTTTATTTCCAGCACTAATATGATTGTCACTAGTTTTGACTGCTTTTCACATCATACTACGGTTAATGTACCCTAAGTTACATCACTGTATGCAATTCCGTGCATTTGGAGGAAAGGAATTTTTAGAGTCTTATTCTCGTATTTCTAACTGACTTGCTTGCATTTTGCCATGTGCTCTAAACTATTACAGTTTTCTTTCAGATGATCACGTTCTGTAACCTTCATATAAAAACAAAACAAAACTGGGCTTCAACTTTCAGGAAACACATACAAAATGTTCTGGTGAGGTTTACTCTGTGAACCTAATGTATTTACCAGGAATAGTGAGAGATAAGAAATACTCTTGGGAAAAACAAAACAAAACAAAACCCCAGAACACCCTTGAACCAAGAAAAAAGTCTGAATGCCGTAAGAAGAAAGAAATCATTAGACACAAGTTCTGGTTCATTTTCTACTAATGCTCTGTGGAGTTGGTAGGTGTGGGAGTCATCAGGGGAAACCGTGGGACATCAGACCCTCCCGTCAGTGTATGCAGTTGGAGTGTAGCCTGGCCCTGTGGTGTGGGACAGGCACAGGTGACCTGAGGAAGGGGGGATGTGAGAGCCCAGGGCAGACAGCCACTTACATCTGCGGGATCACCTTCTCTGCAGATCCACGGTCAAAGAATGAAAACCCTGGTCGCCTAAGATGCAGTGGGGCCCAGGATCTGCCTTCCCATCCTCTGATTTCCTGATTGGCAAAATTAAAACAGTGACCCAGACACACATCCAGTTGGGTTTATATGATGGTAAATAACTTTCTGCAATCCAGGTCGACCAAGACATCGCATTTTCACTGGGTGAAAAAATTAAAAGTCGTCCTTTTTGTGGCCTGCGTGAGTGATTAGGGGCAGAGGTTCTGGGGCCGGACTGTCTGGGTTGGTACCTGGCTTCGCACCTTTCTAGCCGTGACCTTGAATTGGCTGGTTTGCTTCTTGAGGTCCCGTTCCCTCATCAGTGGAGGGGCGTGGTGAAGTCTCTTCTCCAAGGGGCTGTCATGGAGATGGGCTGTGGGTAAATTTGCAGTAGTTGCTGGCGCAGAGAATGACTGTGAGCTGCTGCTGCGATGAGTCGGCCATGACTTCATTTATTTCCAAAATACCGGTGACCCCTGAACACTTTCAGCCCCTGCCTTTTCTGGCATCTGGTTCTGTTTCTCAACTATCCCACTACAAGTCAACTCTTAGCTTCCTTTCAGGGCACCGGATGCCTCTCTGAGTCCACAACCTCACTGACGGTCTGCCCTCGCCCCAGCTCCCTCGAAGGCTCCTCTGCCTCGCCCGTTCCCCGTGTCAGGACGTCCCTGACTGTCCTGCTCGCACCGCTCCTCACCCCGGCCTCCCTGTGCTTCTCCAGGCACCTCGTGCACACCTCCGCCCTGGGGCCCAGTGCGGCTTTTCCCAGTGTCCACCCAGCCCGGAGCCCAACTGTAGACCACTCACGACAGTGTTGCAGTGTTGCAATTACGTGCAAGCTCCTACGTTTCAAATGTCTTCACAGCTCTTACTGTTACCTGACTACAGTATGTCTTTCACGTACTGATGTTCTCTGACAGCACACAGATCCAAACAGAGCGCATGGAAGCAGCGCCTCGGTGTTTCATGGAACATTGCTACTGGTACCAGGCTTTCCGTTTCAGAGAATTGACCTAAAGTCCTTGCCACCCCCATATGTGCACCTTATCACATGCGCCCTGGTCATTTGAAGAAGGTACGAGCCACTTTAAAGACAGACTGAAACAAAGAGAAAAAAAAAAAGGACATTTAAATCCATCTTGACACTTGTATTATTAATCCTAGAACGTAAGCAAAACCTTCATGTCCATACAACTTCCGTGATGCGGACAAGGAGCCAGCATCCACAGGACATTTGAAGGAGATGTGTTAAGCAAGAGTGAGAAAATTAATATGTAAATTAAACACTGACTGCCATGTGGAGCCGAACAGTCATTGCTGGTGTTTCTGTCCTCCTGCTGGACGGTGCTAATCGCTGAGCAGGGCACCGGGATTTGTAGCCACAGTGACCGTGAAAGGGGTACCGGCCCTCGGGGGTCGGGGGCTGGCATGCAGGTGTCTTCTCTGTTCAGGCTTGCTCTCACCTTCCTTCCGAAAGTCGTTCTGGAACCCCATCTGCTGCAATATCTTCCAAATGCAGGAGAACCGACTGCTTTCCTTTCCCTGCCCCATTTCCTCTGCTAATTCTGGTGCATTCCAGAGGGAGCCCTTCCAGATGTCCCACTTGAAACGGGCTTGTGCTTGTTTGAAGCTAAGACTTACATCGTTCCCATTAGTGACCCGCTCCGCTCCAGCAACCAGCTTCCTCTGTGGCTCCAGGCTGCAGAGCCGCCTGTCGTGTCCAGCAGCAGCGGCATCACCAGCGCAGACGCCCGTGCGGGCCTGGCGGGCGCTGCACGGGGCTGGGGTGGGGAGAGCTGTTGCACACCTGAGGTCGCACACCTGCTCTGGGAAGGCGGCATTAGCAGGTCCGGGCAAACTGGCGTGCGGGCCCATCGTCCTGGATTTCTCCAGTTCTCCACATGGACCAGGGATCTGTTCTTATTGCAAAATGTAAATGTTGGCAGCTAATTCAGTAGCCTCGTCTAAGTGGGATTTGAACCATGGTCCACCAGCCTGTGACCTTTGTTCTTGAAAACAGACTTTCCCCTTGATCCGTGTTTCACACTGACAGGAAGTATTCCAGGTCCTCCGGCGGCTCGTACAATAAGTCCTCTGGATTTGGGGGCTTAGGTAGCTGGGCTGTCAGAGGACGGTGGGCATCTCAACACATCTGGAGCAGGGCTGCTTTTAGTTTGAATCTATGCCAACTACAGTCTCAGGTACCTGGTAAATAAGTATCAATATTCAATCCATACTTACTGATCTTGCAGATTGAACGCCATGCTGTGTTTTAACCAAACGTGTATTTCTAGAAGTGAAACCATCTCAGCTCCTTTGATGAATCCCCTTTCAAAGGCTTTCAGTCCAGCATTTTGGCTTCTCATGCCTTGATCCTGTCCACATTCCAGTTTTCAAGAGAAGCAAGCAAGTCAGCCTCCAGCCAGTTTGCCCCCTTCCTGCCCCACCACCACCTTCTCCAGTTCCTCCCCCTGCCCATTCAGGTGTCCAGAGCTGGTGAACAGAACCACTGTCCTCCATTCATGCATCTCTGTCGCCCCACAGCCCCTGTCCCCATTCCCATGCCCTTCAGAGGTCACTGCTGTCATGCAGTTAATGCTGCTTTAGATGCACATGTGACCTTGGAAAAGACATACTTGCATGGATGAATTTTATAACCTCCATAGGTAATACTAAAGATTCTGGATCCTTCTTTTTCCTCCCAGTCAGCTCTGGTTTTAGAGCACCTTATGCTGCTGGGTGTGCATCTTATTTCCTCTGTGGCTCCTGCGTAGTGGGCCCTCCCAGAAATCCGCCACATGGTACACGGTGGCTTCCGTAGTGAGGTCATCTTCGCCGCCTCCGTACCCGTGCTGGGCCTCACCTTCATGTCCTCCTCTGGCTTTGTGGGAGAGCCTGTGTGGGCTGTGCTCTCAGGATGCGGGGGCACGAGCACGCTTCATCTCCCCAGACGCAGAGGACTGCTGTCCGGAGTGGCGGAAGCAGCCCATCCTCCCACCGCTGTGAAGGAGCCTGGCTGCTTCCCCCCAGTGCCACGTGGCTCTGTTTGACTTTCCAGTTCAGCTCTGATGCTGGCTGCATCCTTGTCACTTAAATCGGCATTTCTCGGAGTGCTAGTGAGCTTGAACTGCTCTTTATATACTTCTTCACCATTTAGGCTTTTCTGTCTCTGAATTGTCTGTTCATATTTTATGCAAATTTTCTATTTTTTTTTCTTGCGGATCTCCTCTATAGTCTAGATATTAATCCTTTGTCCAATTTTAGAGATGGCAGGTATCTCCTGTCCATTTTGTCTGGTCCCTTTTGTTGTAGGCAGATCCATCAATGTATTCCTCCGTGACTTAAAAAACGTCATGCTTAAGAAATCCTTCTTCATTCCCAGTTGTCAAGAATACTTTCCAATAGCTATTTCTGTTGGGTTCATGGTTGTACTTCACATCTAGACCTTTTGGCATTTGGAGGGGATCTGTTCTCTTTTTATGGTGGAGAGGTATTGAGCCAACATTTTCTCTCTACAGAAAGCTAGTTTTTACTAAATAACCCATCTATTTCCCATTAATTGGTGCTGCTTGGTCATAGGACAAATTGCCACATACACACCGATCTGTGGTAGGACCTTGGTTCCGTTTCTGGAACAACAGCCACACCTGGGTGTCCAAGCTACCAGGAACCCCTGGGCCCTCACACCAATAGTGTATGGACTCGAGGAGTTTCTATCTAGAACTAAAAAAGCTGAAGGCACCGTTAAATGTAACCTACTTCATGCTCTCATTTTTATCTAGAGTCTGAAATTTAGTGAGATCCAAGTCCCCTGTGGGCATGTGGCAGGTGCAGGGCTGTGCCCCAGGTGCGCTCCAGGACAGCCCGTGTTCTCTGAGTTACCCCAGGCTGCCTCCCACTTCAGGGGCAAAAGCGGGTTGATCTCACTTTCTACTTTGGCCTGTCCGTTTTATGGGTTTCTAGTTAGTGATCAAATTTTTTGCTCTTTAGGCCTGTTATTTTTCATAAGTATTAGGTACAGATGTTTTGTATTTTCTGATCTGTTCTTTTTTCCCCCTCCCTCCCTTCCTTCCTAGGAAAGGTGAATTATTGGTACGAGTCTAGGAAGCACATGGGAATCCGGCCAATCCAGGACTGCCTGGATTGTCATCCTGATGCTTTGTGTTTTAATAGCTGTCTCAGAAAAATTCATGTTACTCCTTCCCTGATGCATTATCTTTAGAGGGATTACAAAAATATGTGTCTCCATATGAGAGGCTCTCTCTCTATCATCGAGTGGAACGGAAAAAAAATGTCATGGAACAGAAAGAATTATGTTTTAAGCCACTCTCCCTCTTGCGCTCTACCCTGTCTTTTGCCTAAGCGTGGGCCCAACCCTATCTGGGCTCCTACACCATGGCTTTGCTTGGTCTAGACACTGCTAGGTCTGTAAATATGTTAATTCGTGAAGTGGGAGCAGAAGAACTCGAATCGGGGGTGGCAGCCCGAGGCGGAGCATCGGAGACCAGAGGGAAGGAGGGAGGCTTGGTCACTTGCATCTGCTATCTGCTGAGGGATGCTGAGGGATGCAGGAAAGCAGCCAGCATGATCTCGATAGTGTTCTCTGAGCCGGTTGCCATTCTCAGCAGAGCACAACGAAGGGCCACTTCTAGAACAGCAGAGTGAAACACGCCAGAGGGAGAGTCTTGTCCAGTGTGCTGGCCTGACCGTAAACACCTTATTATGTTAGTGCCTGAGCGTTTGGCCGCCGTGGCCATGGCTGATAAGGCACAAGGCCCTTGGGGAGGGCAGTAGAACACACATTTTCGTGTATCCTCCTGTTCAGAATGGCACAACTACAGGATGCGTAGCAAGCGTGTTGGGAGAGGGGCTGGCGGGTTGGAAGATAACCACACTGAACACTTAATACGTGCTCTTGAATTTCCACTCTCTCGTCTGCCTCTGCAGTGGGAGCTGACATTTGGAAGTGAATGGAAATCCTTTGATGAGATACTAATATGTAGCATTAGTGGAATGGGTTTTGTTTTGTTTGTTTGTTTTGTTTTTGTTTTTACTCTGGGGCTCCTAATGTTAATCTTCATCTTGCTCTTGGGTGTTTTATTTGTTTCTTTAATTTCTCTGTTGAAGATAGGCATAATGACCACGCAGAGTTACTGAACCACTCGCCTCTCTGCCCAGGTAGGTCCTCTAGTGAGATCTAGAAAGAAAGTAGCTACAGAGATTAAAGGCACTGTTCTGATGCTTTTGTAAATGATGAACATTTGCCAGCGTAGTAGATTCATAAGAGGAATGAGCTGAGTTTCTCTGTGCTCCACATTCAGTGCAATCTGCCTCATAAACTAAGAAGTTTTTCTCTTCCCGGCAAAGCCTAAGAGAGCTGCAGAGGAAGGCTCTTTTCAATTATAAAGAGGATTTATTTTTCTTTTTCTTTAAATGGGAAACTATTCTTGGTTTCTGGACTGCAGAGGATTGTAAATGCTTGTCTGTCTGATGGGAAAGCATTCTCTCTTTCACTGAGCAACTTGCCCTTACGTCATAGAGGTTATAGATGACAAATGATTGAAATCATATGAATGAATCTTCCGCTGCTGCGTCTGTAGTACAGGCAAAATGCCCCGAGTTTCTGGTGGATACACTGAAACTCAGTGTGTTTCCACGAGCAATTTGAAAACAAATCAATACCTCAGACAGTGATACATTTTAGAAAGAGACTTTTCCTATAAAGCAGAAGTTGCGTCTTGCAAATCTGGGTGACTTATAATAATCAAATATTTGGGGTAAGAGAGGCCAGTTCTCCGACAAGAGTCCGTTGAACCTGTGCAATAGACCTGGTTTTTATAAAGCAAACACACGAAATATTTTGGGGATACCCCAGGGTAGCCTTTTTTTTTTTTTTAAGATCTATCTACTTGTTTATTTCTGACATGCATTTTTGGCTTTCAGGGGTATTTTCCATATTTGTACCTTCAAATACATGCGAAATACGACAGAATTTTGGCAATGTCCGTGTCAGATTCTAAGCTGACACTCTTCTACGTACCACGTTTTTATTGGACATTAACGTCTCTTCCAGAAAGTCCTGATTTCTAGGCTCCTCCATATTGCTGTTCATCTCAGCCACGCGGGTCATAAGCCTTTTAGTTTTTTCAGTCTCTGACCCGGAAAGTGGAGAGTGTTCTCCAGAGATCGGTAACTAGGGACACAGAAAACCTGAGGTTATGGGTTAGTGGATTTTAGAAGGAGAATCAGAAACTACAGAAGTTGAAGAAAGATGAGGCCAGTGAAGTGTGTGTGTATTACACATGCACACATGTGTGTATTTTTAACTTTGATTTCATACACACACAAACACATACACACACAAACACACACAAACACACGCACACACACGTTTAACTGGAAGGACTAGAGCTGTTTGTTGAGCTCCTGGTTCATCGATTTTCCAACTGGTAATGGAAGTGTAGGATTCAAAATGGACTGTGTGTATGGTCTTTTATTGTTGTTGCTGCTTTATACATTTTTAATAACAAAGGATGAAGGAGATAGGGTAGATAGCCAGAGAAATGCCTTTATGTTTATTTAAGAAGAAGGAATTCACGTGGCAAAAAACTGGACAACAAGACTTACTTAGGGGAAAGCACTGGTAATAATCAGTTCTATCATAGGCATCTGGGAGACAGTAGAAGCTCAGTCAACAAAAATGATTTACAGACAAAAGACCTGGCAAGGGCAGTGAAATAATGCTGGAGGGTAGTTCTGCAATTGAGATTTAATAGGAAAAAGCATTGCATTTTCACACATGTAACCCATACCTGAAGCTTGGGCCCCGACTTCAAAAACACCTTACTGTCTTACTACCAGTATTTGGAAAGCCAGTGAACAGGGAAATGCAATTTTCAATTGCTCAGTGAATCAATATCTTCTTATTTTAAAATATAGTTGGCTTTACCTTGCATTCTAACCTAGAGACCTTGGTGATTCTTGTCAAGGTAATACAAGCACTTCGTTTCTTAGGAAGTCTTTCCAAAAGGAAAAATCAAGATTCTTTTCCACTCACTGTTAACATGGCCTTTTTAGGTGTTTTAAATTCATTGAGAATGCCATCATCAGCATCATCATTACCGTTAATATAATTATCATCACCACTAGATGGTGCATGGGGAATTGGGGGCACTGAATATTACAGGATTCATTCTCCTGTATGCTACCACTAATTGGCTGGTAAGGGAATATAGTAGTGTATCCGAAGGTGGAAGAAGGGGGATGATAACATTCGATGGACTTTTCTCATTAATTAAAATTATGCTAAAGACAGCAGTGGCGGAGAGGTGGTCTTCTGTATGGGCACCTGTGCATACACACCTCATACTCAAGTAGGGAGGTGATGTTGACATGTCCTAAATGTCCTGTATCAGGAGCAAGTACTCCTTAAATCAGAGTTGGGAAGGGCCTCCGCTGTCCTGGGAGGGCTGGATTCTTGCGACTCCTTATGAAACATGGCAGTCTGTCTTGACCTAGGTCCGCATGTGCAGAATCACCCGAGTTAGGGTTCTGCCTTGGCTCTACCCCCCGACACCCCCCCTCCCGTGCTGCCCGCCCAGGAACATAAGAAGTGAAATCACAGTTCTGGACTTGTCAGGTGTCATTTTCCAGGACCATCACTAGTTGATTTCTTCTTTCTTCTGGTGATTTTAATAGACTTGAGGGAGTTTCTGCTGTCAAAAAGTGTTTCTGGCTTCTGGCTTCCTGGGTAACATCTTGTGTCTGGCTTCCTCTAGACTAAAAATATAAGTGGAAGGAATTATAGATGGTTCAATTAAAGTAGTAATTGGGCAAAAACAGCTCATAACAAATCCAATTCTGGGAAATGCTTCTACGCTTTGATTATTATGTTCCTCCCTATTTCTCCTGCCTAATTTTTTTTAACGTGATATAATAGCTCAATTAAGGATTCTCAGTGTCTCATTTGTCTTTCTAGTCCTGGTGCCTAGCAAAGGGCCTGGTGCACAGAACATACTGAGAGTAAAAACGATAAATCAAATAAGAGTAATGATCAGAAAGACCTCTAAAAAGGTTTTGAACACAAAAATAATTTCTTAATATCCACAGCATTAGAGGCCAGTAGTATTTTATGTAAAATATCAGGATAAAACAGATGGGAAGGGGTGTTAATGAGAAAAACTGACGTATCCGTAAATACATAGCATGTTGAAGAAAACTTGACCATTTTACATGTTATGTCAAATCTTCAGATAACACCAAATTTGGATTCGTCATAAGTCACTCGTGGCTGTTTAAAACTAGCTCACACTGTCACCTGTCTTTACTCTCCTAGAGTCATAATCAAAGGAGGACTTGAGGTTAAAACACAGGGGTGGAATTTCAGTGCAGTGGTGGTGGTGGATTTTGAAGAGAAAAGGTTCTCATTAAGTGATTGTCTAGTTGTAATGGGCTGGCAAAGGCCCTTTAATTCTTTGGTAGAAATTGAAATGTATCCTAACATCTTAGAGCTCACAAAAAATGTTTATACTCCAGAAAGAATATTACCTTGTCTAAACACCCACAGCAGAAAATGCAATAATCTTAGTAAGGAGCATATAATTATAAGTTCTGATCAGCCAAAGCATACAACCAACACCTCACAGTTACATGTTTTTCTAAAGTCATCAGTTCAATGGGTAAATAACTTGATGTATTTTTTTTTAATTTAAAATTTGAACTTCTTTTTTTTTTTAAATATTTTTTTATTATGTTAGTCACCATAAGGAGGGCACGTATTGCATGGTGCACTGGGTGTTATATACAAGTAATGAATCATGGAACTTTACATCAGAAACTGTACTGTATGGTAACTTGATGTATTTCTGTCTGTTTTGTATTACCAGTGAGTTCCCAACATGCAGGGCAGAGTGTGTGGCACATAGTAGGAGCTTAATAAACATTTTTGAATGGGTGAATCCAGATTACACACCTAGAGAATAAAAGTGGCCCTACGTAAATGTGTGGAGATCTGCATATTGCAAATTGTCCAATACACAGATCAACCATTCCAGTACCTAGAGGTCAGTGAGTTAGAAACAGGGAGATGAAGGGCACCTGGGTGGCTCAGTTGGCTCAGGTCATGATCCCAGGGTCCTGAGATTGAGCCCCAAGTTGGGCTCTCTGCTCAGCAGGGAGTCTACTTCTCCCTCTGCCCCTACCCCACGTGTACTCAGTCGCTCTGTCTCTTGCAATAAACAAACAAATAAATAAATAAATAGGTGAGTATGCCCACAAATTTATTTTTTTTCAGCTTTGTTTCGATTGGTAACATTAATTCAGATACAGTCATAAGCCACATACTAACAGACTTCCACTGGTTAAAAGGATGTGTGTCTTTTTCAGCTTTTTGTATCCAGCCCAGAAGCTGCATAGAGCCTGATACTAGAGAGGTTTAACAAATTTTTGTTGGCTTGTTGAAGAGGAGAAGGGAAGAACATATTGGGTCATTAGGAATCATTGCCCTTTTTCGTCTGGAAAAGAAAGGGCTTGCTTGTAGTAGGAGGGAGTTGCATTTGTGAGTCATAGGGACCCGTTATCCATATCTGCTGAAGGGCTGTCAGATAGGAAGTAAATTTAGAGACCTGCTTGTCCCGTTAGCTATTCATCACTGTTGATTGGCTCCCGTGGCAGGCAGCAGTATTTTTAGAGAAGCAAATGATATGGAATTTCTTCATGTACAGAACATTAGCTGATCCCATTACTCAAAGCTACTGAAAAAGTCATAGCTGACACTTGACTGAGCTGCAAAGGAAAAACAATAGCCCTAAGAAACAAAATAGTAAAATGTGTGATGAAAATAGACGTGATTCCAAGTTACTCGTCACCATCGTTAATCCAGTTTGGTGCCGATAGTTGTCAGTGGTATGAAAAATATAATTTTCATAGGAATCGATTTTGTGAAGGTCTCTTCACCCTATCATAGAGTGAAAAATTGGTTGATTTTTCACCTCTTCTACCACTCTCCTTTGAAACCTAACTGACATTGATGCTTTGACAACTGTTACATGGAGACAAAGCATGAAGGACCATTCTCCCTATTGCAGCCAGCATGGTGTGAGGATATCCTGGTTTTCACGTGATAAATGCAGGAAAATAGCAAATGATTTTTTAAATAGCCATAATCCAGCAGGATGATATTAGTAATTTCTAAGATAAAATCCTTTCAGCACTATAAATTAACGCATTTGAATTGCTTCTCTTCAGGAACTCTAGACCACAGAAAGTTACAGATAATCCTTCAGAAGATCAAAAGACCAAGCCATATGCAGTGTTAACTGGCAGTAAATGGCCGGGTCTTATCCAAATAGATCATCTTCAGCACTCTGTCTTTGACGTCGGTTTTGAGACTGAATGATTTTTAAGATGTGGAGATTTCGGCTGATGAGTCTGATAGGCTTATTCCATGCGAAGTCTGTTTATTCATATATAGCTGTACACGGGAGCGCTCAGGGGCTCAGGGCTTAACCAGACTGACGGGCAGGGCTGCAGGGGGGAAGCCATGATATTAGTGCTGCAGGGAGGAGTGGTGACGACTTTGGCTGGATACGTTTCTTCCTTGGATCTACTCATGTAACTGGTAAAATCAGTCCAGTTTTTCAGCTGTTGAGAGAAGAGTGATCCTCGTGAGCCTAGGTTGGATCTCAAGTAGTGAGAACACACTGGTGGTTACGGGGCGGGGGGGGGGGGGTGGGGTTAAATAAGTGATGGGGATTAAGGGGCGCACATGTCATAATGAGCACCTGGTGATGTATGGAAGTGTCAAATCACTGTATCCTATACCTGAAACTAATATCACACCGTACGTTAACTGGAATTTAAAAAAAAAAAACCTTAAAAAATAAAATAAACATCAATCTTAAAGTTCTACCTGTAAAAAAAAATTTTTTTTAATTAAAAAATAAAGCCAGTGAGGAAAGAGGCCCTCTGTTCCTATAGGTGCTATTACGCTCACTTTAAAGCTAAGGAAACTCACATACTTAATGGTGAAGAGCTGAAAGCTTTTCTTTAAGATCAGGAACAAGACAAAGATGTTCACACTTGCCACTTTTTTTTTTTTTAACATAATACTGGAAGTCCTGGCTACAGCAATCAGACAAGGAAAAGAAACAAAAAGCATCCAAATTGATAAGGAAGAAGTAAACTTGTCACTATTTACAGATGACTTGATGCTACATGTAGAAAACCCTGAAGACTCCACCAAAAACTATTAGAACTAGTAATGAATTCAGTAAACTTGCAGGTTACAAAATCAGTGTACAGAGATCTGTTGTGCTTCTGTACACTAATAATGAAGTAGCCAGAACAGAAATTAAGAAAACAATCCCACTGATACCAAAAAGAATAAATACCTAGGAATAAATTTAACCAAGGGAGTGAAAGATGTATACTCTGAAAACTATAAGACAATGATGAAAGAAACTGAAGGTGACACAAACAAATGGAAAGATACACCATGTTCATGGATTGGAAGAGTCAGTATTTTCCAAATGTCCATACCACCCAAAGCACTCTACACACTCAGTGCAGTTGCCATCAAAATCCCAAGGCATTTTTCAAAGAACTAAAACAGTAAATTTTAGAATTTATGTGGAACCACAAAGACCCCCAATAGCCAAAGCAATCTTGAGAAAGAGCAAAGCTGGAGGTATCAAATCCCAGATTTCGAGAAATGCTGTAAAGCTGTAGTAATCAAAATAGTATGTTGCTGGCACGAAAACTGACACATAGATCAGTGGAACAGATTAGAGAGTCCAGAAATAAACCCACACTTATATGGTCAATCTATGACAAAGGTGCTGGGAAAACTGGACCCACTTTCATATACCAGATAGAAAAATAAACTCAAAATGGATTAAAGACATAAATATGAGACCTGAAACCATAAAACTCCTGAAAGAAAACATAGGCTCTAATCTCTTGGACATCAGCCTTAGATATGTTTCCTCAGGCAAGGGAAACAGAAGCAAAAATAAACTATTGGGACTACACAAAATTATAAAGCTTGTCCACAGTGAAGGAACTGATCAACAAAATTACAAGGCAACCTACGAAATGGGAGAAGATACTGGGTGGTGATAGATCAGGTAGGGGAATTACTATCTAAAATACATAAAGACCTTATACAACTCAATACCAAGAAACCCCAAATGATCCAATTAAAAAATAGAAGACCTGAGTAGGTTTTTTTTCCAAGGAAGATGTCCAGATGGCCAAGAGACACATGAAAAGATGCGCAGCATCACTCATCGTCAGGGAAACGCACATCAAAACCACCATGAGATACCATCTCCCACCAGTCAGAATGGATAGTATCAAAAAGACAAGAAATAGCGGTTGATGGGGCGCCTGGGTGGCACAGTGGTTAAGCGTCTGCCTTCGACTGAGGGTGTGATCCCGGCGTTATGGGATCAAGTCCCACATCGGGCTCCTCCTCTATGAGCCTGCTTCTTCCTCTCCCACTGCCCCTGCTTGTGTTCCCTCTCTCGCTGGCTGTCTCTATCTCTGTCTAATAAATAAATAAATAAATAAATAAATAAATAAATAATCTTAAAAAAAAAAAAAAGAAAAGAAATAGCGGTTGATGAGGACGTGGAGAGCAGGGAACCCTCGTGCACTATTGTTAAGAATGTAAATTGGTGCAACTACTATGGAAAACAGTATGGAGGGTCCTCAAAAAATTAAACATAGAAATGCCATATGATCTTCTAATTCCACTACAGGGTATTTATCAGAAGAAAACAAAAACACTAATTCAAAAAGGTAGACGCACCCCTCTGTTTATCGCAGCATTATTTACAATAGCCAAGATAGGGAAACAACCTAAGTGTCCATCGTTAAGTGAATGGATACAGATGTGGCGTGTGTATACAGACACACATATATGTAATGGAACATTACTTAGCCATAAAAAAATGAGATATTTTGCCATTTGTGACAACATGGATGGGCCTAGAGGGTATTATGATAAGTGAAAGGAGTCAGAGAAAGATGAATACCATATGATTTCACTTACATGTGGAATCCAAAAAAACAAAATGAAATAATAAACTCGTAAGTGCAGAGAAAAAAACTCATGGTTGCCGGAAGGGGGAGGTGAAATAGGTGAAGGGGATTAAGAGATACAGACTTCCAGTTATACAATGAATAAGACACAGAGATAAAAAGTACAGCATGGAGAATACAGTCAATAATACTGAAATAGGGTATGGTGACCGATGGAAACTACTCTTACCGTGGAGAGCATTGAGTAATGTATAAAACTGTCCAATCACTATGTTGTACCAGGAAAAAAAAAAAAGGCAACTCAGCCACAGAGAGTTGAGTAATTTGTCCAGGATCACACAGCTAGTAACGGCAGAACTTGGATTTGAATCTGGGTGGTCTGGCTCCTGACTCCATGCTCAAACCACTGTGTTATGCTTCCTCCCAGCAATTCAAGGCATGATTTGTAAGTCACACTGACAACCAGTGATCCTTTCTCTGACATAATGTAGTTTACTCCTTTATATCATATCTCTTCCCTTGCATCTTTTATAAAGACCATTAAGAGACATTGTTGAATGGGGTGTGTTTGTTTAGAAGACCTGTGTTTGAATTTGGACATTTACTATCTGTGTGGCTTTGGAAGAATCACTATTCCGAGTACTTGCATTGCCAAATGGGTAGAATGATATAAATCCTTTTGCTATCACAAAGTTCAAGTGTTCTGTAGAATGTAAAGCACTGTAGGAATGGGTCAGGCATCATTCAGAAAGACCAGTGTTCCTCCGATGTTGAGAATGCCCCAAGGGGCCTCGTTCTCTTCTTGTGGCTCCAGCTTACCTGTTACTCCTTGCAGGTGCTCTGAAACTCCCCTCTAGACCTGGGTCTCACTTGAAGTCGTGCTGGACAACCTATTGGGGGTTTATGTTTGATTAATATTTAGGATAGAAACAAAGACTACAGATACGATGGGATCAGGACGTGAACACGATTCTTAGAACAGAGTCTCCACTCTAGGTGATAAATAACACATTTGCCCAGATATTTTTAAAATACCTGACTCTCCAGAGGAGATCCACTTTGAGTGGCCCTGTCACTGATCCCAGGTGATGTGACATTGAACTTCCGAGGCATCAGGCTTAGGTAGAATAGCTTTCCTCTGAGCTTGTGGTTCTGATCGTGTAAGAGCTAACTCATGCATGCACAACATGATGGGCCATGTCATGCCTCACAGCCTTTTTCTGTGCTGTCCTTTTATATGGTTGTTGTTTTTTATAAGGCAGAATGTATTCAAAGCATTCTCCCTCAAAAGGCATTTTGCTGTAATGGCTGTGCAGAAATGTTTACTCTCTGAGTCTATGTTTTTAAAAAACAAAAGGGTAATCAGAAGCATTTAATTGTCTTCGATGCTCTACAAATAGTAATTAAAAGCTATTTTTTTTCAGTTTTGCAGAAGTAAAAGCATGTCTGTGAATTAAGTAAGGCCCCGTGTCGGGCCTGATTTGCACAGCAAAGGTGATCTATTTCAGTAGTGCCAGAGCCCAGGGCTCCTCGCCCAATTGCATGACTAGTAAAGCCCAGTTAAATGTGTTGATTCCTCGTCCCTGTTCTCAGTAGTCCTAAGCCAACTTGCAGAGTAGTGTTTTCAGGATGTCTGCTCCTCCTGATTCTTGTTTTCACCGTAAGTGGCATGCCCAGAAACTTTGCATTCCCACAGCTTTGAGTAACAGAACTCAAAGTTATGTTATTTAAGTTAAAAGGTTAGTATATTCAATACATGTTTCAAGACATTCCCATTTCATAGAGAGAAGAATCGAGGCACAGCAGCCTCACATTTTTGCTTCAGGTTATAGCTAGTCGGTAGAGAAGCTGAAGTCACTGATTTTTGGATTCTTGGCCTTTGGTTTCCCCACCAGTTCAACAAGCTCTCATTCGGACGTCTGCAAAAGAAGTTAAAGCCGTGCCTCGGCTCATCCTCTTCAAGGAGGAGAAAATCAGAAGCCGGTAGTGTTATTTTACAGCTCAGGAGTCACTTCTCTTGTCCTTGAAGCATTTGAGCAGGAGGCAAGGAGGTCAGCAAACCCCGATTCTATTTTGGTCCTGACCAGTGACTGGTGGTTTGACCTTTCTCAAGTCACTTAACTCCTCTGTCACTCTCTGTGAAATGAGGATGGAGGCTCTCTGGTCTCCTGCCTTCTCAGAGGGTGACTTCATAAAGCACGGCAAGCAGAGTCGCTGGGCAGAGTGCATTGCCGAAGGCACTTTCCCAGGCCACCCTCCAGTTGACCAGATACATACACAAAGCTGAAGCTAGGTGGGGACTGATGATTTTGCAATAAGAAGATGCACCAGAAAGGCGGTATAACCTTGACACCTCTGTCTCCCCGAATTAACAACGATGGTCCAGAGTGTGATGGTCCAGAGGTATGACTTTTTTTTCCCCTGAAACTTTACATTTCTTGAGTAAACTGGAACAGATCAATTGAAGAGGATTCGATGAAACAGAGCAACATAAATTGAGCTGGTGGAATTCAGCCCACGTGCTTCTTAAAATTCAGATTGTACTTTACTGTCATCCATCTTTCTCGAGGAACAGTCGGCGTCAACCAACCTCTTCAGAGAAAGCTAGGAAAATTCCCGTCTCCATCCTAAGTGGCCTGCTCAGAAACCTTGCATTCCCACAGCTTTCAGTGATTCAAGATAGCAAACATAACTTCTTGTGGAAGCATGTGACAGGCACTCTCATGGACCTTTCCCCCAGCATTTAAAGTAATAGAGAAAAATTCTATTGTAACATGAATCAAATTTATGGTTCCCTCTAACACAGTCTATTAATTATTCTGTCAATTTCGGGAGGAAATATCATCCTCAGAAATGTCATGTTTGCACTATAAATCTTTA
This sequence comes from Ursus maritimus, assembly GCF_017311325.1. Classification (NCBI taxonomy): domain Eukaryota; kingdom Metazoa; phylum Chordata; class Mammalia; order Carnivora; family Ursidae; genus Ursus; species Ursus maritimus. The sequence continues at coordinate 23,067,930 of NW_024425675.1, read as the reverse complement.
GTTTCTTTTTGTTGACAAAGTTAATATTTTAATATTTAAGAATCTTTTATAAATTATAATTTAGAATTCAGAAACCCAATAAAGAAATGGGTAAGGGATACAAATGGGCTTTTCACAGAAGAAATACAAATTGCTAACAGGCACATGCAAGTACCTCCAGCCTCGCTCTGTAATTGATCACAGGGGCTGGAACGCTTCATGGTCAAGGGGATGGCTGTATTTCCATCCAACTCCTGGCTGCACTGTGTACCTGGCTGTTGGTACCCCCCTTTTGTTTACTAAGGTATTAGTTATGTACAGTAGAATTCACTCTTTGAGTGCATAGCTGGTGCATTTTGGTAACTGTATACAATCCTGTAACACTACGAGCCTCCTCTGTGTTTCTTCTTCATCCTTCAGTTTCCCAACAGTTAATTTCCCAGACATACCCAGAATTGACTGGAGGTAGGTACCGCGCTATTTCCACAGGGAACGGGAGAGGCTCATCCAAGGCAGCAAACATTCTTGGAGCATCTGTGTCCAGCACCTTCCCCAGGTGCAGGGAACACTGACTTCAGTGAGCTTCTGTACCAGGAAGTGCAGGCAGTTGCAGACAGAAGATATGTGCATTTAGCTGTTAATTTACACACTGAAGAAAAACAGGATTCCCTGCTTATGTTGCTGGGGAGCAAATATTTCCTGAGTAGTTGATTTATCAAAGGGCAAGACTATCCTCATTCCCTGTGCTCCTGCCTTCGAGAAGCAGAAAGAAAAACTTTGCTGGGTTTTCTTCTTAGGTTCTTAATGTTATAACAGGATTTCATTTCCATCGTTGTGGAAAAAAGAGGAAATTTACCAAGAGAAAAATCAGACTTCAAGCTTATTTTATGTTATTTGAAAACACGCTAACCCCCACCATCTTTGAAGCTGAAATTCCTGTAAATCTCAAGCATCTCCAAAGACCCACTTCCAAGTACCAGCTTGCACTGGGGGCACTGTCTTGCTCTTCAAAAACCCAAGGAAAGCGGGAACATTCCATTCAGCCACGAGACTCAAGAAGAGCCGCTGCTTCCACCTTTCCTGCATCTGGGACCTCTTGATTCATCCTCCACCCCCCCGTCCCAACCTCCAGTCCTTCCAACCCCTCCATCTGCTCTGGTGGTTTGGGCCCTCGATTTCCTCGATGACAATCTGGAGAAGGGCCATAGCGAGACCAGCAGTAGTAGCACTAGAGACAGCGCCTGGGCTCTTAGAAATACTTCAGCGGTGCTCCTATCTGAAGCTTGCAGTCCTTGAAGTGCAGAGTGACTGCAGGTGTGGATCAGACAGCGCATGGATTGGCCGACCAGTGCCTCTCGAATCGACAGCTTTTAGCGTGTCCATTTACGGAGGCGCCAAGAGCCTGCAGGGAGATGTTCAGCCTGTAAATGAGCTCAGTGTCTGCGGTTTCTGTGACATAGACCCCAAGGGGTCTTCCTGCTGGGGCCAGGAATCACCACCTTGGACCCAGATCTGGCCCTAGAAGTTGACAAGTCTACACAATTGGACCTTTCAACCAAACGCTATTTTGCAAATTCAGAAATAATGAAATTCCCACCAATTTCCAGGCATAGCAAACCAATTTCTCCCTTGATGGGTCCAATTACATGGTTGGTATAAAATTTTAAGACCTATCTTAGTGTTTGCTGAGGCTAGCCTCTCTCTCTGGGCTTGTGAATATCCAGCACATGTAAGGTGTCTGAGTATTTGTAGGTCTGGACTATTTGCATGAAATTAAGCAGGCAGATTTTTCTAACGCCCAGCCATTAAGCAGCATTTTCTCTTTCACAATACCTCTTTCTCCTTCCTCTCTGCTATTTTTCTTCTCTCTCCTCCTCCCTTCCCTGACAAAGATTTGAGGCCCTACTAAGTGCCAGACTCCATGTTCTGCTGCAGAAATGGAAATCGACAAAATCAAAGCTGGTTCGTGCTCTCATGGAGCTCATAGTCATATAGAGGAGACAAGTTTAGGCAGACAACCACAAAAATAAGTGTAAATTACAAACTCTGATCAGTGGAATGAAGAAATCGTGCCCACCTCTGAGAGGTTAGTCTTTCCTTGCTGTCTTTCACTCGAAGAAAAGAATGGTTTTTGCTGTTTGTCTGTTTCTGAATGCAGGGTGCCCCCATACAGGGCTTTTTGCGGACACAGTCTTTTCGGAGGTCTCATTCTGGGTACATAGAGCCTAGTGTGCTGAGAGAAATGGTCTGAAGACTGGAGAGAATAGAGATTTTTATGTCTTTCATGTAAATTATTATGCTTTTTACTGAGGAAATTGGCTCCTCAAGGAAGGGCTCATACAGATAATGGGGGGAGGGGGGTGTCATCCTTTATTATTTTATCTGTATTTGCCAGGTAACCACAAAGCCTAGAATCATGGCAGAATGTGAGCCCATTTTAAAAGGTCTGGTGTGCTTCAGAACCAAGCGAGATCCGTGCTCCAGGTGGTAAAGGCATCTCTGGGAGCTACCTTTGGTTTCTGTCCTGCCTTCCATCATATTTTTTAAGCAGCCACTGAATAGAACATTCGTTTTTGAAAATGCATGGCACTGTTCAGCATTCGAAGCAGTGTCTTTTTGAAAATGGATTTCTGCAGCAAGGCCTCGGCTGTATAACTGGATCCTTTCTGAATATGACATCCTGTCAGCCCCAATACTGTGCAGAACATTCTTGCTTCGCAGCCTTACTCAACTGGAGGTTTTTTTGTTTTTTTGTTTTTTTGGTTTTTTTGCAATAATGACGGTAACCATTAGAATAATATAAACCACTTACTAATCAGTTTAGTAACCAAGGACATCTGCTTTACACAATACAGAGCCAAATTAAGAAGGCTTTTATGATGCTCAGAAATTGCCTGTTAGACAAAGTCAAAAAACCTAATGATAAAATCAATTGACTCTTTGTGCCTGTTTCCAACCAGCTGTACCCTTCAAACCGTGACTGCAGAAACTCACCGATTTGTGCTCGTAAAGGATGTCTTCAGGGGCGCCCGGCTGGCTCAGTCAGTTGAGCATCTGGCTCTTGGTTTCGGCTCGGGTCATGATCTCGGGGTCTTGGGATAGAGCCTCACGTTGGGCTCGGCGCTCAGTGGGGAGTCTGCTTGAGGACTCTCTCTCTCTTCCTCTGTCCCTCCCTCCACTCGCACTCGCTCGCTCTCTCTAAAATAAATAAATCTTTTTAAAAAAAGTCTTCAGAAAGTAATCCCTCCATAGGTAGTATTCCAAAACCTTCCTAACTTGAAAATTGAGGGAGCGGAGCCTCCTTTTTCCTTCTCCTACATTTGCTCATTTAAAACCAGGAGGAACGGGCCTCTTCAAGAAGTCATGGAAAAAAATGGTCTCATGCAGATCTATTCAAGCTTTACTTCTGCGTATCAAGTGTCGATGATGGCCAAGCTCCTTGACTAACAAAACAGGGCTTTCATCCTCAGGAAACTAAAAGTCTTGGACACAAATCCACAAAGCTGGTGTCAAGTGTGAAATTGCTATTGTGAAATAAATAATTTGTGCATGGGAAGCGGGAACAGGGGTCCCAATCCACCGTAGGCTGGAGGTGGGAGGGAGGGAAGCTCCCCAGAAGAGAAGGGAAAGCATCTCTCTGTCCTTAAAAGCCTTGTAGTATATTTGCAATGTGGCACCGAAATGTACAACTTTGGGTGTCAGTCTTTCTCAAGTGGCCAAGAGAAAGAAGAAGAATAAGGGCAGATACACTTGACCTTCAGAGTTGGCCCTGTTTTCCTGGTCCCTCAGTCTCCAGTCGCAGATTTGTGGAGTGAGAGCCACAGATGTGAAGGGAGGAGACCTCTTCCACCACCAGGAAGATCCGTGGTCTCTAAAGTGTTCTTGTTGTCTGTGGGCGTTCTGAAAGGCCACCACCAGGGATGTGACGGGACAGTTTCTGAAGCCACACACCATGGTACATGTTGCCAAGGCTTGTGAACCATGCTTTTTACCTTCAGGCCTTTTCTGAGGCTTCTTTATCGTTTCCATTTCTGACACTGTTCCTGTTCCCATCATTGAGCCACTAAAGAAGACAAAAACAAAAAATCGAAAAAGGAGTTTGAAAATAACAGGCTCCAGATCAGTCCATCATGACTCTAGAAACTACGTGGGAGTGGGGGGTGGCCCGAGTCTGAGGCATTGGGGGGCTAGGGAGAAGCGTTTGGTGAGGATACTGTGTAATGATAGTAAGGCTTCTGCTGCTGAGAACTTCCTGGGGGCAGTTCCTTACCATTGTGGAATACTTGCTCTTTGTGGAGAAGGACTGGCCATTCCTGCTGTGTAGGACAGTGGCCAGCCTTCTGCAGGGATGAGGACATCGACAGGTCACAGTCTGGAAGTGCTTCTACCAGACCTTGACCTCCGGTGGAGGACCTCTAACAAAGCTGCGAGACATGGAATCATTATAAAGTTAATATATGTAGGAACTCGAGGATGTGTGTGTCCTCTCTCTCTCTCTCTCTCTCTTTCCCTCTTTCCCCCTTTCTCCCTTCTTCCCTCTTTCCCCCCTTTTCTCCCTTCTTCTCTCTCTCTCCCCCTCCCTCCCTTTCTCTTTCTCACCCTTTCCTCCCTCCCCCACCTTGTCTCTCAACACTGAAAGATTAGATTTATATGTATATACATACCTACACACATCTTAATGTGGCATGCTTGTTATTCTTGAAGACTTCCCTGTGAAATGAGATTGGCTCCAACTGTTTTCGTGCAGTTTGGGAAAGGATAATATCACTCGGCTTCTTTATACCTAATAAAGATGGAAATGGGTTGGGATAAATGTTGCTCAGTTGAAAATAAATTGCAATACAAATACGCATGTAATTCACTTGATGTTTTCATGTCGAAAACAGACATTGATTCAGCATTTTAAAATGTAACATTGAGTGACTCTTGAAAATTCTCTAAAACTTGGTGACCATTTATTTCAGGCAAAGAGGAAACTTAGTAAAGCACTGTCACCCATTTGTTCATTTACTCAACACCTCTTTGTTGATGCCTGCTCTGTGCCCAGCACTGTGAGAAGTTCTGGGTATACAGTGGTTCATACAGCCTTTTTGGTTCCTCTCATGGAGCTTACAGTCTGTAATCACATGTAAGATTTCAAAAGATCTTCAACGGATTCAAAATCCTTTTGATATATATCCATCACTTCCCCTAGTAATTACTTTCTGTAGCTTGCAGACAGCATTATACTTCCCTGGGATTCACATGTGCTCATTTTAAAGAAAAACATGAAGAGGTTCCTCAAAGACCAGGATGGAGGAGGAAACCGCGGACCGAAATTCACAAGCAGGCTCACGGCAGAATTCACCTGCTGACCGCAGGACATTGTTTATAAGTTACTTCGATCTAAATGACTCCCTTTTTGATGCAACCCTCTTTGATGGACCATGAAGGGTGATGGTTTCAGGTTCAGTGGGATCTCTCTTGAAACTGACCTGAGGAGTGGTGGAAGTGGCCAGGAACTTGCACAGACGCAGTGTGGGGGCCTCTGCTCCCAGTCAGATCGTTAAACAGCAGGTGCTGCGCACACGGGGCTGCTGGGAAGAAGGGTCATTTCTTTTGTGGGCTGTAAAACTAACTTGCTTGGGCATACATCTGAACTTTTGTGAACCAGGAATTGGGATAATTCAGAGACTTGTGTTATTGGTGACGTGGCCACAGGGAAAGGGCCTCTGGGTAGGATACATTGATACAGAGAGGCAGGTGTACGATGGGTAATTCAGCAAAAAATGAGAGTTTCACACAAGCATCCGAATCGCTCAGAAAGGATAACTCACCCTTCAGAACTAAATTTTGAAAATACTCCTCCTGTGAGGGATGGAGTGCCTCCTTTCACTCCTGTTTTTAATAAACCGATGATCTATTATCTAATAACGTGGCTTCTTCATTTTCAGTTACTCTAAAATGGCACAGTGGTCCAGAGTTGATGCTATTAAAATAGTGATGGTGGCGTTTTGTCACATTGCCTGTCACCTCTCAGTGTCTCTGTCCCACCTCCTTCCTTTGTCACTATAGCCTTAAATCCCTGCTGCCCCCATTAAAGTGTCTACTTGTCTCCTAAAACTCATTTATACTGTTTGTTTTTGATGTCTTCCTTGGCAACTTAATTTATACGTCTGCTATTTTTCAAACAGAGTAATGCTCTGTGCTTACTTGAATTTCCTGTTTTTAAAATCGCAGCCTTTGGGTTTGTGTGGCTTCTGCCAGCGTAAACCGTTCATCTCATTCTTCTGTCAACATCCACTTACAATTTTCAGTATATTTCCTCAAATCTTCTTGCCATCACTCAGAATAAGATCTTTCTCTCCATTTGACCCCCCCCCCAAAAAATTAAATGTCTTTCGTATGACTCTGGCAGCTTAGAGCCATTTTACACCTCCTTTGAGGAAAATGTGCTGTCTAGAAAACCATGATGGGGTGATAAGAATTCATGGATGATGGCCAGTGTCTTAGAAGACAGTTAAACCTATACCCGAGTTTGTAATTCTGTGCCCTGTATTAATTTCCATCACCTTTCACAGCTTCTTGTATAATAACCAAGGAATCTCGAATCCTTCCAGAACCCTGTGTCACCTCTCCATCTGTGAAGCCCTTGCTCACACGTGACTGCTCTTATGTTTCGAGAGGCCAACAAGGGACCAGCATACTTACAAGAAGATCAATCGAGCCCTTGCAGAGTAGATTCTAATATTAAGCAAACGAGGAGTAAGAGAGGAGGCTGACCTATCTCCAGAAATTTCCAAGGTAGCATTATACGTACAAGTGGATCTATATATGACTGTGTTTGTAGTTAGAAGACAGGGATCATCTTTTCAACTATTTTCAGGAACATTGAAATATTGTTGACGTGTACAAAAAATTGCATCTCCCTTGGTTAACTCTGGCAGCAGCTAATAAAAACGATACACAGAGCTGTGTCTCAGTCAATGTTGAGATGCAAAATGCAGCATGTTAGGAAGAGAAGAGAAGGAAACTGTCATCCCGGTGGACGCCAAGGGAGTCCTGGAGGTTCGGCCAGTTTTATGACGTACACATTATTAGTGGTCGGCATTTGATACTTCCTGCAGCCTTGTAATACTCTGAGTGTTTGCCCTCCTCGTTCCTCACAGACCCCAGGGAGCATTCTCGCTCTGCAGTCATCTCTGCTCATTCATACTTTCAGCTATTCATTCAACAAACACATGCTTTATGCCAACATCGTCTCAGCTCACAGTTTCCCTAATACGAAACCGTTTGAGGTACAAGCTGTCTCACGAGATCGCTGAGGATGTAGGAGCCATTTCTGCCGTTTCTGTCTTCACAGACTGCCCGCTCTTCCCTCCTTACTTGCCATGATACAGTTTTGTTTTCTCTGATGCCCCATAGCATTTTCTTCTTCTAAGGCATTTATTGCTACTTTGTGTTAAAAGGACTGAGATCTGAAGTGCATATACATATGTATATATTCTTCTGTATATGTGTGTATACATATATATGTGTGTGTCTGTAATATATATTTGTATCAATACAATGGCCCTGAGTTCTGAAGTGTAAATGCTTTTCATATTTCTAACCAGATTACGTATTTTTGAGAGTACAGTGTATTTCTTTTTTATTCCCCATAGCATCAGTAGCATAATCTTTAACATTCATATGTATATATACATTGTATGTGTACATTTGTATATGCGTGTGCATTTATATATGCATATTTGTATACGTGTATGTGTATATATCTGTGTGCTTGTGTTTGTGTATTTGTATATGTGTACTTGTATATGAGCTTGTATATATATATATTTGTATTTGTAAACACCAAACAAATAATTGTTGCGGGAATAAGTATGAATGAAGCCTAGTCTGTTATTAGGGCATTTCCTTTCTCTTTTCTGCTGCGCCTTTTCACTGTTGGTTTATGCACAACTAGATGTTGAAACTCAGAGAAAGGTGATCCATCCAATGTTAGAAATATAAGCCCCTAAGATGGCAGTTTAGTGCATTGACTAATAAGAGAGAGATTCACCGGTCAGCCAGTGTTACATGTAAATGTGGTCTTTTAACAAAAAAGTACCGTAAAACAGAATAACTGGTATCAAATTGCAATTCCATTGGAAACAGTTCACAGTAAAACAGCTTGAAAGTTTGACTGTTTGACTTCTTCAAAAACTTGGCAGGATAGTGAGGGATTGAGTTGGGGTCATGATGCCTTAGAAGCCTGAGAACAAGAAGACAGTTTCAAAGATCTCAGTGCCTGTAAGTTTGTCCTAAAGGAAGCCACCCCTCGTGTGTTTGGTCTCTTGGAGCATACACTGTACCAAGAGGCATGAGAACCTCGGGGTTCTTTTTGGGTATTGTATGCTTGGTCACTAAGCAAAAACGGCTGTGACATCTTTGCAGGGCTTAGGTTGCAAAATTTTATTTTATTTTATTTTATTTTATTTTATTTTTTTACTTTTTATTTTTAAATTTTTTTTATTAGGTTGCTAAACTTTAAATCTTGAGATTCATCCTCCTAGCCGAGAAAAGGTTCCACATAGCTGCTGGCGGTTATCTTGAACTTCATAGATCTCTTCTGAAAGCTGACTTGGATACCAGTTTTTGTTCCTAAAGTCCAAAAGATAACCAATCACCACCACGAATTTTGTGGATAAAGAATCTTCTGTTCGTCAAGCTCCCGCTACCTTCCCGGGTTGTCTGTGTTCTCTGTTAGTACCGTGAGATGTTCTCAGCTGTGTCGCGGTTGCTGGCTTGTGATGACGGGGAAGAATGAAATGTTATACGTGGGATACACTTTGCAGCTAGTTGCAGCCCGGTAGTAAGTTGGTCTTGGTGAGTTCAGGGGAAAGAGAAGATTGCATGGTGAAAAAGAGCGACCCTTTAAAAGGTTGGCCCAGGAGTCTAGCTTTGCAGCTGGTGAGACATAAAAACCAGCACTCCTGAATGATCGCTCTTAATAAAAGAACTGGTTTTCTAACACTAATTCACAGAAAAATTCATAACAGATCCTGAATAATAATGTGGGTGGATATTGACCTTTAAATCTTGTGTTAATGATAAAACTCTCATTTTTAAAAAGTAAAGAATGTGATTATCCAAACTTTTTTTTTTTTGAACAGAAGGTACAGTTTTATATCTATTGTGAATGTGTGGTTTGGTTGAGTTACCCTCAGGTTATCCTGCTTTATCCTGACCCTCCTGCTTTGTTGTTACGAATTTCACTGCCAGTTCACGTGTCCAACCAGGGCGTAGTCAGTTCCAGGGAAGAGAAAAATCATCCATATCCTTGCGAAAGTTTTGCTTTTTGCCGAAGATCTAATAGCTAAAGCTTCTAGGCCAGTTTTAATCATGATCTTTTTTGTCCATTTGTACCAGTTTTTACAAGCAGGTTGTAGTTTTACAAGGGCAAAGCCTGGTATAGTTGGGGGTAGAATATGAAGGGAAGGAAATACAGGCATATTTTTATCCCAGCGAAGCTGAATTGGCTCAAGAGAACAGCCGAGGAAGGAAAATAAACCAGCTTCCTAATTCAGCACGTGTGGGCAGTAGAGGTAATGTCACAGAAGCCCACGTGATCCTGAGCACTCAAGGGACTGTGTGTTAAGCAGTGACAGAGCCCAATGAAATTGTCTTTGTGTTATAAATTTTCAATTGCAGAAAGTTACAGCTCATTCAAGACCTAATATCCATAATACAGTCTGACGGCAGCAAAATCACTCCAGCGGCAAAAGACTTAAATCAAAAGCAATGCTAAATGCCTGCCTAGAAGAAAAAAGTGGACACAGTATTAACTGATCCCATGTCCAAAGGTGTCCTAGAACACAGAAGAACAGGGCCAGCAAGGGGACCTGGGGACTCTGTGAAGCATGTGTCCGAAAGATTGGTCATTTGTGCAGTGGCATTTGCTTCCTTCGGGCAGCCTCACAACGGGACAAATACGGATTGTGAACAGCCTCGGGATTCTGGTACTGGGGGTTATCCGAGCTCAGGTATTACTGAAAGGAATGGCAGAAATGTTGGGCCACACGTGAGTGACGGAAATGCCATTAATTAGTGCCGTTATGTTCGAAGCTATAAAACTATAAGAAGCTTGAAGAACACAGGGAGGCTACCTGTGTGGCTCTCCCCTAGAATTCCAGCGAGTGTCCGGTCATTCCATAGGAAAATAGGGAGAGTCTAGGGAGGAAGGAAGAGACATCTTATTTCTCCTAAAGAGATCCTTGAGTGCATAAGCAACCATTCACAAAGAGAGCATCCAGTAAGACAGTGTCTTGGAGCCCCGAATCAACACATGGCAAGACCCTCGATTTCTTTTTTTTTTTTTTTTTTTAAGATTTTATTTATTTATTTGACAGAGAGAGAGAGAGACAGCCAGCGAGAGAGGGAACACAAGCCGGGGGAGTGGGAGAGGGAGAAGCAGGCTCCTTGCTGAGCAGGGAGCCCGATGTGGGGCTCGATCCCAGGACCCTGGGATCAGGCCCTGAGCCGAAGGCAGACGCTTAACGACGGAGCCACCCAGTGCCCCAAGACCCTCGATTTCTTACCTTAGATCATCAGAATACTTTAAACAATTAGAACCTAGAAAGCTAGAGCTATTAAGTGTAGCTCGATACACTTAATATCCATCTCAATCCCCTCATTCAAATACTCATTCTCCCCCAGTGAAATGCTGGTTTCTTTCTTCAAACGTTCGCCTTTATCTCCATGGAAATCCTGGTTCTTTGATCCAACAGTATCTACTCCGGTACCAAGAACAACAGTAAAAGTACAGGGTTCTTCACATTTCACAATTTAGGGGCTTACACAGTGATTATGCAATTTACGGTGATCACAATAATGATCCCAGTGAAATGCTGGTTTCTTTCTTCAAACGTTCGCCTTTATCTCCATGGAAATCCTGGTTCTTTGATCCAACAGTATCTACTCCGGTACCAAGAACAACAGTAAAAGTACAGGGTTCTTCACATTTCACAATTTAGGGGCTTACACAGTGGTTATGCAATTTACGGTGATCACAATAATGATCCTTGTGAGAGGGAAGTCTCGTACATACACGTAAAGGTAGGGCATATGCTCACCTCCGAACAAAAGAGCCAGTATTTGAGACGCCTGGGTGGCTCAGTCAGTTAAACGTCTGCCTTTGGCTCAGGTCATGATCCCAGGGTCCTGAGATCGAGTCCCACATTGGGCTCCTTGCTCAGCAGGGAGTCTGCCTCTCCCTCTGCTGCTCCCCCTGCTTGTTCTCTCTCTCTCTGGCAAATAAGTAAATAAAATCTTGGAAAAAAAGCCAATATTTCTTAATAAAAACCTCTTCTTAAAAACAAAAGGGAAATAATATATGTTAGGCTAATACAAGACACATTTATATCACCTTTTTTAGTCCAGTAAGTATCCAAACTGGATATGATACTCATTGGAGCAGTCCCTGCTTTGTAGAGGAAATCTGAATCTCAAAAGGGCCAAGTAAGTTCTGTGCTGCACGCTGTTCCCCATCCTGGAGCGTCTGTACTTTTCGCCTGACTTTCTGGCCTTCCCGTACCCAGCCTCTTCCTTGGCAAAGACACAGCTGCCTCACAGAAGGGGAGGAGTCATTCCTTAGGACTGAACCTACAAAGAACTTTGAAATCTTTCAAGATGCCCCTGCCCCAAGTTAGCAAATGCTAAGCAGAGAGTGAAGAACGTAATACTGTGCAGCAAAGTCCGTCATGGTTTCACAGTTGGCTTTCCTCTGTCACACATAGGTTCTCGTGTATTTGGGGAGGGGTAGAAGTTTATGTGCTTGGCTGTTTCTGTACAGCGTAGCGTTATGGGCCTAATGATATTTGCATGTGTTTTACTATGGATGTCAGTACACTCCTTCAAGGAGATGAATACCACTGTCCTCCCCATCTTCTGCCTGAATGAAGGACGTGTTGCGGTAAAGCCGAACATTCGAGCCTGAAGAAGCATTGTTCCCCTGCAAGAACTTGTGCCTCTCCCACTTCCCTGTGAGCCTCCAGTTCCTGTTCAGAGCGCTGTGTTCACGTCCCTTGGCTGGGCTTATTCATAGTACAAAGCTGTGGTGGACTTGTTCTTGGGTGCCCCGAAAGCACCAGGGATGAAAGTGCTGGTTGCCAAGTGTCCCCTGGGAAGATGCTTCCCCGTGGGAATTTGAGAGAGCCACAAGGAGGGCTTTAGATAGAACTCGTTCTTACCTCATCGGAGGCGTGGGACTTGGGTCGGGTTAGGCATCCCTGTTAGGGTGTCCTGAGGCATCATGGGCTTTTCCTTTCTGCACTCCTCTCTCTTTGGGTTGTGGGTGGGGAGGGCACAGTCCTCCTTGCTAGGCATCTTCTGTGAAGGCAGGGAGTGCATGCCTCCACTTCACCACCCTCCCGACACCTTGAGGAGAGTACCTGCCGCATCCCAGACCTTTGGTATGAAAGCTTGTTTGTAAGCTTTAGTGCTTCCGTTGGCAGTGGGATCCGAGAAGTAGGGCAAGTGGAGAGAATCGGGACTACTTGGGTGCCTTGCCTTGCCTGCGCCCTCCACCATGCACAGAGAGCCGCTTCTGGTTGGAGGAGTTGGGGCAGAACTGGAAAGCCTAAGGGGCAGCTGTCTGTAAATTTGAATTGAAACACTTGCCTCTTAAAAAGTTGAAACCGCTCTGGCCACTGGCTTGAGAGGATAAAACCCAAGTCACAGTGCGCAGCATCAGGGCTGTTGGAGATCTGAGGTTCTCACGTGACCCTCAGAGGCGGTTTCTGCAGCTCTGCAGAGTTCTGAAAGAGTGGGGGTTCATACTGACTGATGCTTTGAGGTGAGTGACCCCGGGAGGAAGACCGGGTCCTGGGTCCTGACTCACATGCACAGTTCCTCCCAAGAAGCCATGTGACTTGCACCACCCAGTTCAGGTACGATGTCCTGTGACGTTTTATGCCCTGTCTTAGCTTAAAATACTGCCTAATTTTTCCCCCATGGTGCCGGCAATATCTCGGTGCTTCTTTTAAAATAATTTATATGAAGTTTCTGTATTAACCTGTGCACCTCTTTTTAGCAATTTCTCCCTTCCCTGACCTTTTTTTTGTGTATGTGTGCATGACATAGGGAAGGTGAGGAGCCCAGACTTGTACATTCTGTTTCTTCTGGTTTGTCCAAAAATTGAGCTTTCATCAATGAAAAATGCATTTCTTCCAATTTGTCTCCACTATAGTTCACAACTTAGCAGACAGATTTTCTGAAAATGAAAGTAATTGTACCAATGGCCATGATTTACGCTATAAGGAAGACTCTTGCCTTTCTCAGAAATATTCTAAATATCCATAGTCCTTTTCTTTCTCAAAAGATAACAAACTGAGGTCCCAGTGCAAGGGGTGCTGTCAGCTATGAGCCTTTGCAACATTTCTCGTCGATCTTTCTTCCATAAAATCAGCCAGTACTGCTCGTCTGCACTGTGGCCAGATAGCATGGGCGGCTCTGACCAAGGACCTTTCGCGGAGTCTGGCAGCAGATGGGCAAGGTTGGTGTGTGTCTGAGGTCTGTAAATACCAGCGTCCCTGAGGGCATCAGTGCAGAGTCTAAGATCTCCCCCCAGACCCCCGGAATACTGTCTGGGGTGAGCCTGTGATCTTGGACTTCTGAGCTTCTAGGGGATTCTCAGCTCTTTGAGAATAGTTGCGTCCATGGAGTAAATATTTATCATGGTCTCTCATGCACCAGGCACTTCACTAGATGTTGCGAGCAGAGAAATGCACGGACGCAGATGTGGACCCTGCTTGTGCCGCTCTACACTTGTTTAGAAATGTGACTCAGCTTTGGCTGGTAAGGTTCAGGGAGATGAAAACCTGGAGCTGACATTTTCAACCAGTCAGCCAGTTAACCGGTGTTTATTCTGTTCCTAAGAAAAGGGCACCGTGCCAAGCACTTGAGCTGATGGTATCACATGGTTCCTAGGCTCTAAGAATTTTACAGTCTGGTTGGGAAAAGCAGCATGTATGAAAAGTTAATAGTCAAACAGTTGATTACTGTAACAAAGAAACCACAGAGTGGTACATGGTTATAATCGCTGAGTGGTACTAACGGTAATTAGCAGTATTTTGGGTGTTACTCTTTACTTCTCCTTCCATCTGGATTTTTCCTCATGCTGAGTCCATCCTACTTCATGAATTTAAAAAAATTAATGTATAGTACTAAATAGCACTTAAAGTATCCCCTATTACACTATAGAATATTCAGAATTTTTTAAACAAAGGCCACTTGCTTCAGATGGCATATCATTCTGCTGCTTTGCTATTAGCCAGTCATAAAGTGAGGGTTAATTACCTAATTATGTAGAGGTATATTCAGATAAAATTAGCATTTTTGTTCTCAAAATGCTACCTAGTTTGAATGAATGTGTGTGTGTGTACGTGTGTGTGTTATGCACACGTACACACACATTATACAGACATAAGAAAAATCCAAGGAGAAGGAAGGCACAGTTGGAAAATACATGATTCCAGAATACATTAATTCAAGTAAAAGTTATAATAGAGGAATTTTTTGTAATCATTTGAGATACTAGAGATTGCTAATGGGCTCCCGTTGCTGAGGATACTGGAATGTCCTCTCTCGGGGATTTTAAAGAAGTCAGTAGATTGGAGTGAGTTAGAAATGTCCTATGTGATACTCCTCAGATAGGTCTCCCGGGATTGCCCGTCGGTGACTTAAGGACTCTGGATGGAAGGTACACTCCTCAGGAGTTGGATGCTTATAAGTCCCGGAGGGGGGAGGCCCCATCCGTGCATGCTGTGCGCAGACATTGCTGTGCTCGTCTTTGGGCTCAGACAATTCTCTGTTCATGTCATGACTCTCTCGTTACACCCTGTGGCTGTGGGACTTAATTGTGAGACTCATTTTTCTCACGTATGAAAAGGCCTCGATAATTGTACTTACCTAATAGGGATATAGAATATATTAAATAAGTTAATAGGTGTTAAATGCTTACCCACAGGCCTGGCATAAAATAAGCGCTCAGTAAGTAGTAGCTCTGATTATCCTCATCGTTAGTTATTGTTACTTAGAAGAAGCCAGTGTATATATATTTTTTTATTTGCCTTTCCCAAAAGAGTAAGGCAAATTAAGTTCTACAAAACTACTTATCGACCTTTTTCAACAACCATTTCTACATGTATTTCGGCAAACAGGGAAACTTTTCTTAGTAGAATTACCCATATTCTTTCACTGATCTGTAACCTAGGAATCTTCAAATGTGGGTCTTTGTAATACATACCCAGAGGATGGTAGGAATTTACAAATGCATTATTTACTAGTGGGTCTACCAACCAGTAAATGCTCAGTTTAGGACGGTAACGATAATCTGAACAAAGTTAGCACTTTGTGGAGCTATACTGAAACGGAATATGGCAATCCCCATAAAAGAGGCATTGAAATACTGACGGTAATAATTATGGGCTTTTCACTTCCCACCAGCTGTTGTTTCTTGGAGCTGTGTACCTATTAAATATTAGAATGTTTTTTTTAAGATGTTATTTATTTATTTGAGAGAACGAGCACAAACCAGAAAGAAAGGCAGAGGGAGGAGAAGGAGACTCCCTGCTGAGCAGGGAGCCCGATGCAGGGCTCAATCCCAGGACCCCAGGACCATGACCTGAGCCGAAGGCAGATGCTTAACCGAATGAGCCACCCAGGCACCCCTAGAATGTTCTTTAAAAAGTGAACAGAGATACAAAATAGAATTACCTTTGCCCCACCCCAGGCTTCCAACTAAAGAACAGAGAACTTGTGAGCATCCAGTGCTGTCCATAGCAACAGAACTCACATGCTTCTCCCCTGTCTTTTCCTTTAGAGACTTGATTTTATTACCGCTGCAGACACACATTCCAAGGGCCTGGAACGTGCAGGATGGTGCCACGTGCCATGGTGCTTACCAAAATGAAGCCAACCCTCCAAGAATTTATAATCTAACAGAAGAGATTAGCCTGAATCTATGCCACCAGATTTCTCTTGTAGAAAGATTTGGGGCAGGTATCACGGACTGCCTTTTTTGACCATATGTCAGACCCTGTTCCCTTTTAGGGAGCTGGGGATGGGGAAGTGCGTGCCATGTGTTCAGGGGGAAACCATCTCCCAAGTGTGTTGAACAGCCATGTTCTCCCTCCTAAGCCGTATATAATGATTTCCGATGGAACCTCGGTGGTTGGAAAAGGCCGTAAATTATCAAGTGTAGGAGAGAGAAAGTCAGTGCTTATCCTGTAACTTGAGCCTCGAACATACCGAAGGAATTCCATGCAGCCGTACGTAACTGAACTAATGGGAGTTAATATGTAATTACTGTTTTTTACAGTATGGTTGGAGTGATTACATCCTATTTATTCTATTTTCCTTTGGAAATACAGTATAATGTAATTAGAATTAATAACTCTAAAGATAGGCTCAATTACTTAAGTCATGAAAATGAATTACCATCATCACATTGAGAATTTCACAACCACCCCATATAGAGTATCTACAGAAACAATATGCTTCTGAGAGTGTTACTTGTAAAGAAACCGAGATGAGCAAATGCTCCGTTTATATTGAAATCGGTACAATTTTAAACAATGGGAAAAAATTACCAGGATTTTGTAGCTTGCCAGTACCTTTAAATCCTTTTATATGTTTTAGGAGTCTTCATATTTTAGTTGTAACTGTAAATTTTTAAATTATAAAAATTACATTTCAGGAAAGCTTATCTTTGCAAAACACAGTTTAAAATAGTTTTTAAAGAATGAGAAAAGAAATCCTGTTAAAATTCAGGATTATTTTTGAGCCATTGATCTACTTTTTGAAGAATATTTTTAAATAACTAAAAAACCTTACATGAATATTAATGGCATTATGTGCTAAAAGGGGCCATATCACTGTTTCCTTATAAATATTTCAGTTACTTTTTGGGATGAAACTTCCATGCAGATTATGTAATTTTTATGTAAAAGCGAGACCTACAGGGGAAAAGTTACTATCAACAATTTTTGTGAGTTATTTCAGTGCAATTAATGTATACGTTTTTCCATTATTATTCTGGTCCCGCCTTTAGGGGGCCACGACTGTCAGAGAGCTAAGAGGAATCCTCTTGAGTCCTAGGTTATAAAACCTATCAAATCCTCATGCTTTCCTCCTCTCTCTTCCCCTGCCCCCACATCTGGTTACTTGCCTTATCCTATAAATCCTAGTTCTACAAATCCCTCTTCTTTACCCCTGCCTCTTTCCATTCCCAGCACCCTAAATTAGATCTCCTCATTCAATTATGTTCTATTCAGCAAACACCCCCTCAAGTCATAGAGACCAGACTCTCAGTAAATCCCTCCAAGCTGCCTTTCCTTCTTAGTCCCCTTCTCCTCACCACCGTGCTTACAACCCTGGACTAAGCCACCTTCCGTCTCTCATCCGCATTCTTTTCTAGGAGTTTAAGCCAGAAACAGTTTCAATTAAAGTCAAAGTAAAAATGCCCACTTCCAGTGTTTATGGGATGGTGAGCTCAGCATTCTGTCTTGGAAAACAGCCTCACCACTTAATCAGTTAATCAGTAGTGCTGAACAGTAACTAAACTTGCCTTAAAAGAAATCTGGTGGGTAGGTTTTTCTGCTTCCCCATTTCTAGGGACCCAAAAGAACAGGAAGTGTATTTTAGACTTCATCTCTTGATGTATGTGTAAGCGGCCCATTTCGCCTATCCAGCATGCTTTTCTGTCAAGCCCTGGGTGTAGAATCATCTTTATTGTGTCTTGGTCTACCTTTTAGCCTCAGGCGACTCTCTTCTTCAGTGGTTGTGTTTGCTTTGACAGGACTCATTTCATTTTATAAGAAGACTTTTTTTTTTTCCTTCAAATTTTTATTTAAACTCTACAGTTAACATGCAGTGCACTGTTGGTTTCAGGAGTGGAATTCAGTGAGTCATCACTTACACCCAACACCCAGTGCTCAACAAAACCAGTGCCCTTCTTAACACCCGCTCGCTTACCCCCTCCCTCCACCAACCCTCAGTTTGCTCTCTCTCTTTACGAGTCTCTGTGGTTTGTTTCCCTCTCTCTTTTTTTTACCCCCTCCCATATGTTCATCTGTATTTTCTTAAATTCCACATATGAGTGAAATCATATGGTATTTGTCTTTCTCTGACTTGTTTCACTTCACATAATACACTCTAGCTCCATTCACATTGTGGTGAATGGCAAGATTGCATTCTTTCTGATGGCCGAGTAATATTCCGTTGTATATATGTCACATCTTATAAGAACATATTTTTAATCACGAAAAAATATTTTGATATGTTGAAGAGTTATACAAAATACTGAGTTCTGCTTGTCACAGAAATTTCGCCCTTTGAGATGTAACATCTTCATATTTGTTAAGTTCTAACTTTCTGAAATAATGCCCATCCCTGATTTGCATTGAAAATAGAGTTGCTGACTTAATTTTTAAAAATTCATCCATAGAGGCGTTCATTCAGTATAAATTTTAACCACTCACCCTGTGCCGGGCAGTGTGCTGAGCTCTGGGAGTGAATATTTGAAGGTATGCCCCCTTTGTCAGGAAGCCTACCCCCTCAGTCCCAAATCTGGTGCTGTGGTACTCTGACGTATTCTGGAGTCAGGGACTGGAGGGAGAGAGAAGAGCTCCCTAAGGAGCGTTTCAAGGTCAAATAGAATTTGGCCGGAGGAATGGAGCTGAGACGACCCCACACGGTAGGACAGTGGAAGAGTGAGTTCTGTCCATTGGAAACGAGCGGGTCTGGAGCAGACTTTGAGGGGCGTGCACAGGGGTAAAAGAGAGGCTGTGGAATTAGCCCCAGACCAGCTCCCAAAAAATTTTCGATCATTCTGTAGAGTTTGAAGATTATCTAAAGGAGCTGGAGCAACAGAGACAGGTTTGCATTGTCGAAAGCCTCCTCTGGGAGCCAAGTGGGAAGTGAGTTAGTGTGGTGTAGACCAGGCAGTCCTGGAACGCAGGGGAGACAAAAGCAACAGGCCTTGGTTCCTCAGGCCCTTTGCTGTTGACTTTGAAGTGCAAAATAATGAATCATTGCATATTTATTTAATTCCTGATGCATTTACTTAGATCCTGAGGTGTCTTGATAGACGAAGTTGAGACTCCCAAGGACTGTTTAGATCTGGTTCCTGCCCTTGAGACACTGAGAGTCTAGGTGGGAAGGAAGATAAAAACAGAGGATGTACTGTACAGTGTGTCCTTGAACAATGTGCAAGTTTGGGGCACCAGCCCTCATGCAGTCAGAAATCTACATATAACTTTTTGACTTCCCCCAAAACCTAACTGCTAATAGCCTGCTGTTCACGGGAAGCCTTGCCAATAACACAGTTGATTGACACATACTTTGAATGTTTTGTTATTTTCTGTATTCTTACAATACAGTAAGCTAGAGAAAAGAAAATGGTACCAAGAAAAATCCTAAGGAAGAGGAAATACATTGACAGTATTGTATCTGGGGGGAAAAATGTGTGTATGAGTGGACCCGCACAGTTCAAACCCATGTTGTTCAAGGTCAACTGTATGATATTGTCCTAGTCCGCAGAGTACTTTCACATGTAGTATCTTTTTCTGATCCTTAAAACAACTGTGATGTATCACATTATTACAGGCGACATTTTATTACTGAAAGACTGTACCCCAGATGTATTTCATGTTCCATTATCCTGTTTGTGAGCCCTGGGGTTGCAACCCCAACCAAGGTCTTTGGACTCCGAGATCTTGGCACCATACCACACAGTCCCGTGTGCTGAATAATATAATAATGGGATAAAGGTATAAGGTGAAAATATACGAGATTACGTAAAATGTGATTACTCATCAGATGGCTTATATAGACGAGAACTGTACGGTTGGTTTGGAGAATTACTTTCTGTGTCTTGAATGCTCATTTGCTTCTTGATGGAGTAGGAAGCGAACTCTAAGGGACAGAAATGGAATGACGAAATGTACGGAGGCAGACAGCACGATATCAAAGCTCGTGCCCGAGGGTTCTGGTAGGGGAAATTGGGAAAGAACTGAAATTGTCTGTCGGATCCAAGGGTGAATAATTTGAATGTCAAGATTAAAAGCACGTAGAGGCGATCCTGAAGAGAGTGGTGAGGACATGTTCTTAGAAGTCCATGCCCAGAAAAAAAGAACTCCGTGATCATGTAGCATGAACGGGTGAGAGAGATTTAAGGTCAGGTTAGGAAAAGGGTACAGGGAAGCCAAGGTGCGCCCTCCTCCCCAGGAGAACATCCTCCCTGCTGCCTCCTTCGCGTCTTCCTCTTCTTTTTGGAATGCCTCCACCTGTCACTCGTGGACTCCACATCACTTAGATATTTGAGATGTCAAAGGGGTCCCCAGCCCACCAATTCCCTGAGGGGCTTCTTTCTGTTACTGTCTCTCAATCTGACACCCAGCTCGGTCAAGCATTTTGCTTGTGTTGTATAATCATGACTCCTCTATATTCAGAAATCGTCACCCTCTTGACATGCAAGAGACTTCCAGAAACCCGCGTGCACCTCTTTCCAGGTCCTGGGGACTCCAGCAGCACAGTTTGAGATATCAGTGCTCGGTTTCCCATTCCCTTGAGCCATGCTTTGTGTGGCCTGCCCTGCTTCCCCGCATGCCCCACATTCTTGCTGTTACTCTCTACCTACGCTCCTCGGCATTCAGGATGCCTGTGTTTGGAGCAGTTTTCACCCCAGGTGGTTTAGTTGGAAGTTTTCTAAATGCATGTCATTCTGGCCCCCCCTCATCCCATTGTTCTAATCTCTTGCGTACCTCACGTCAGTGACCTCTGCCCTGCACACAGCTTAGCGTGCCCTGTGGTATGTCTTGCGGTTTATCCCCGAGTTCCAAATCCTTACCAAGGCATCCGTCTTCGCCAGACCCTGTGTCAACCTTTGCAGTGCTCTTCGGAGCATCTCTTTACATGTATTGTCATCTGTTATTAAAATACATTTCTCTTCAAAGGCTACCCCTGACTGTTTTTTTTTTTTCTTTAAGAACAGTGAAATGTCTTTACCTTATTCCTCAAAGAAAGAGGGAACTGTTAAATAAAATGCACAGACTTGCAGGTGACCTCTGTCTCAGTAAGCCGTTCACGGCACTGCCAGATATCCCTGGCATCACGGCCCGGACCGCGAGCTCCTTCGTGTTTGGCCACAGGGCACGTTCCCTTTTCATCTGCAGGTCCGCGAGCTGGGCCCCCCATTGGTGTGTTTCATATGGACATTATCTAGTGAAAATGCCACATTTCATAATGTTGGAACAAAGTTTCACCGTAATTGCCTCTGGAAGACTTTCTACATTGACAACTCAGTATCTCACTAATTTATGGCAGGGTCAGAAGAGCAGCAGGCTTGTGGGGAGGAGGAGAAAAGCTTCCCCTCATCCTCACCATTTGTGCAGTTGCGCGAGTAGACAACGTACACGAACTGTCATTTGATGTGGTATTAACAGATTGAGCTGTGGGAGGTGGAATCAGAAGGAATGTCATCCACTCAGGACCAAACACTGCGCTCCTTGCAAAACGATTAGTATTTGGCTCCGTAAAATGGGCAGGGTGTGGTTTCCAGTAGAATTCTAGGGCTTATTTCACTTTGTCCTCCGGTTCCTTTGTTAGCTTGATGTTGAGAAAACAGATGACATGATGGTAAAGGAAGAAAGAAACTTCAGGAACAAATTTACAGAAACCTAGACAACCTAGACTTTCTTTTCTTTCTTTTTTTTTAAAGAGCCTCCTCCCTCCTCCCCCACAGTGAAGGCCTCCCAGGGACATGCTGATTGGGGGCCTGGAGTTGAAAGCACACATGCAGGGAGGCTCCCTCGTTTATTTCTGTGTTTCTAAGCAAGGCAGCTTAATAGAATTGGAATAGGACTAAAGCCAGCCACTTAGTGTAACTGTCTGCATCCCTATCATACAATAGCCAAAGGTAATCTGCTTGTTAGGCACTTTCCTTTATGATCCTAGCAAGTCCCACATTCTGGAAGCAAATGTTGTATTTACCATAATCCACGAAAGGAAAAAGCCAGGGCTAAAAATACAAAACAGAACAAATGTAAAACACTGCGGCCTCTCCAGTCTGGTAATTGGTCTACAAATGAGTCTCGGGCATCTGTGAGGCAGAGATACTTTTGTGCATCACCGAAAGAGCTGGCTGCTCCTCAGATGGGTTTCCAGGGGCAGGGGATTCGTAAGCGGCTCTGAGATGCATTTTGTGCTGACCAAGCAAAGAAGAGCAGGTTGTATGGGGGGCTCCCACGTTCGGAAACATGATTGCCTGGTGAGTGATTACATTTACTAGGAGAATCAGCAAAGATTGTTCGCACAGAACCGTCTGGTGGGGTGGAGATTTTCTAGGGGGGACTTGCTCTGGGAAATCTATATCCTCAGATCAGCCGCTCGGGAACGGTGGTGATGTGGAGGGACGAAACCCAGAGAGGAAGTGAGCTGCGGGGGAGAGGCACAGTGACTGCGTCGGGAGAGCGGGGGCCCTGAACCCCCTTGGACCCGAGTGTGGCACAGCTGCATGGAAACCAACCAGCGTCCAGAGGAGCCAGGCAGCCCCCCTGGTGTAGAGGAAGGGCCTGCATTCTTCTTCCTTCAGCAGCATTTTTGATACTGGCTAAGCGCCCTCTAGCATCTTGGGTGCTTGGGATGGTGTTCGGCCCCGTGGCTTCCATTTAAAATGTGGCTTTTCTAATACTGCTGTTTACCCTGCAGGAGAAGCAGGTGTTCCTTACTCGTGTATGCATTTTTTCCACAGTCAGGTATTACGTGACTAAAAAAATCAAAGAATGTTGTGAGAGCACCCATACTCTTTCCGAGGGCTATTAGCACAGAGATAGGTGTCCTTGCAAACTCGTTCTCTAGTGGAAGGTTTTGGGACTCCCAAGTAACTAGCCCACGGTTAGGTAGCAAGACTGCTACAGAGCCGGGATTTCAGCGAGGGTCTGGATAGCATCCACACCCTCCCTCTTTTCCATTCGTCACGCTTCTAGAAACAGTTTGTAGTACTCAGTAAATAATGAATGAATGATTCAAATAATAGTATCTTATTAGTATTTTATATGCAATCCTGTGGATTTTTCCCGAAGGGCTCAACATGTAATTGACCAAGCTTTTCACTAGGATATCTTTTTTTCTAACATAACAAATGTATCTCTACACATGTTGTAAAAGAATAAAATAGATAAAATAATGAATAAACATAGCTGTGTTTCAGATCTCAATAATCAGACTTATTTGAATTTTATTTTTTTTCTGGGTTTTTTGACATATCCTTGGCTTATAACATTGTGTAAGTTTAAGGTGTACAAGGTGATGATTTAAGCAATCAAACTTTCATAATAAAGGGAGGAAACATTTTTGTTACAATGCAAACCAGAAACTTTGTTTTCCCTTTTTGCTCTATCGTTATTATCCTTTGTGTGGCCTGTGTGTCTGCTGTTCATCCTTAGCCGGCTAAGGAAAATTACACACAAAGCGGACTGGAGTATATCGTTGGGTCACTGGACAAGATTCCAGCGTTCCCTGATGGCCACGGGCTTTGGTGTGCTCCCCGTGTGAATTGTTGCCATTCACGGTCCTAAATAGGGAATCTTTCCTGGAATGAGAGGTCTTTTCAGGACTCTTTGTTTCTGAATCCAGAGGCACCTTGGCTCTCCATGTCGTCAGATCGCTCCTCTTCCATTTACAACCCATAGCCATGTCCCTAAGCGTGTTTAGCCACGCACGTAGTTTTATCTTTGCCTGATCTCCCTCGTGTCTCCTGGGTGAAAAAATAAGGCAGTGTAGCAGTCAGCCCAAGGCCATAGCACACAAAAACAGAACTAGATCGGAATGGATGTTTATTTAAAAGAAAAGAATGGAGCCAAAATGGTAAATACGGTTTTACAAATTTGGACTGAGATTGAATGGTGCCTTAGTAAAAGTTACAGGTTATCAGAATTTTTGATCAGGAGCCGAGGAGACAGATTATTTATCTGATCTATCCATCCACCCACCCACCCATCCCTTGTATTGCGCCAGGCTCTCCGCTTAGGCACACAGGTACTTTAGGATGATGACCACAGAAATGAACAAGAGGTGATGGATTAAAGAGAAACTTCTACCTGAGATGTTCAGGTTTTTGTTTTTGCAAAGGATGATTCCTTGGAGAGAGCAACTCCAACTTGTTATTAGTTTCTGCCTTGTCCTGTCGGCGAGAAATCTTCATGCCTGCGGCGGTGGGACGGGCAGACCTTGATGGCTGGCCAAGTCAAGAAGTCTGCACTTGGGTTGGTTCTGAGTGTTTAAAGAATTCTTGCTTGAACACTGTTAGCTTCAGAGGTAGAAGTAATTAAAAACCAATGCTACTTCCCTCCCTTTTTGTTTCCTTTAATATGATGAGCCCCAAGAGCTTCTGTAGTCATTAAAAAATAAAATGCTTGTGCAAAGCTTGTCCCCATAAGCCTTTTTGAGTGTGGCCCCCATGCATACAAACCAAGATGTCTTTGTTAAGTAGGCTAAGCCTGTTAAAACGATTGAGCTCAGTGTTTCATAATCACGTGGCAATGGATGTGAGGCAAGTGGGTTTCTCTTGCATTGAATGTGGACTATAAGTTATAGGAGTATAAACCATCACTGTTGGCTGCTTTCATTGGGAGGAAATTGCTCTGATCGTAATTATCTCCATGGCGTACACTGGAGATGGCAAGCTGCTGTGTCACTTGAAAATTCATTTTTGTGAACACCTGACCCCAAGTGTGTAAAACGGCCAAGCAGAGCCATGCCCGGGCTCCCCACGTGGTGAGATTTCCTTCCTCCCAGCAGGGGCAGTGGTCACAGTGGCAGCAAAGAAGCTTCTCCCCCATGGAGAGCCACACATCCGAGTGACAGCTGCCCTGATGGTGTCAGAGACAGTACACATATGTTAGGTTAAAACAAAATTTACATCAAAGGAGTCCTAGAGCTTAGCGCCATCGGAGCTGCCCAAGAAAACCCCACGATCTTGTTTGTTGGCATAAAGTATGGAACCTGTTCGGCAAGGCCTGGTTTAATAAGGGGTTCCCATGCTTTTCCTTACTGCATTCATTAGGATGCCTGGCCTTAAAACTAACAGAGGGAAAGGTATTCTAGCCGTCTTGGAGTCGGTATTTTTAGCAACAAAGAGAATCCTGCGCCGTGACCCATCGTGCATCATCATTCACGCTTGGCCCGAGGTGGTCCTTGCGCTGCATAGAGAGCGCACCGTGTAGAATGGATAGAATTGCTTTTGCTGACCGGTTGGGATACGCAGAGTGTAAATATTGGAAGTGAATTTTGCCCGATTGCTTCTTTCTCCTGTCTTTAGCCAACAGAAATGCAGGGCTGTAACTAATTGAAGCTGAGAGTCAGGCAGCGGTAGAGACATACATGAATCATAATAAAAGTCAAGGGCAGCTGATACTTTGGCCGGCTGGCAAAGTGACACACCTTTTATATTTTGGGTCAGAATAACATTGTGTCCTTTCTAATTCTTGAGTTGCTTGGCTTCCTAAAATGACCATCTTTATTTAGATTAAGGACCCATTTAGAGTAGTTTTAATAATGTATGGTTTCATACGTAAGTGGTTCCATAATTTATGTCACCATTACTCTCTGTCAGGGTCTTGAATGTTATTGTTAATTAAGGAGGGGGAAAAAAAACAGCAGTAGCTCCCTCCGGTCAGCCAAGCAAGTTGCCCTTGTTATCGATTATTGTCTTAAAAACAAACCCCAAACAACCCTGGTAGCCTGTCAATAATGTCCAGTTAGTGAATTAAAAATTGCCTCAGTAAATCTCATCATCCCAGGTTCACAGGTGAACTGCCTCCTAGCTAGAACCCATTTATCACGAGTAACCCATTTACCAGGGGAACCTTCTACTGATTTACGCCCAATGCCTCCCTCCCACACCTAAATTATTAATGTGCATATTAAGGAGATCCCCTCCCTTCATCAGCTGATGCATTTTGACTTTCCCACACAGCGGAAGCCACAGATCTTTAGGTTTTATGTCCTCTAGGTGAAAATTCCCGAAAGAACAAATCCCTTTTGTAAATGCAGTACACATGACTGTAAGCCTCACAGCCAAAGGGGGTGGGATTTCCAGGAGCAGTGTCTGAAGTAAACATGGAAGGTCTGCTCTTTCTGAGCATAGCTTCAGGACACATCTGGCGTTCCCGTTACTTCTAGATCTTTCTGTGCTTTGCACTCCTGGTCCCTGTGTGCTGAGGTGGAAAGTTGCCAGGGTGTCCAGACATCATGATGTTTTGGGTTGCTAATGAAACCTCTATGTGCAAGCCTCAGAAACACACAGATCTCAGAGTCTGTGTGTAGTTACAGGTACGTAATTACCATCTTGGATTCTCCGTCCGTAGGAATGCTCCCTGTCCTCAGGGACTCATGCCTTCATTCAGGCATACTCTCTCCAGTCAGCTGGTCTCCAAAATCCCAGTGCCTTTGTGCTGTTAAATTTATTCCTGATTCTGTGGACACAGAAAACCTCACTCAGTTATATTTCCCAGGGGAAATGTGGTTTCCAAAATTGATGCCATATGACCTTGGGAGGGGAATTAAAATCGTTTTCACAGTGATTTGGGTTGTTGTTTTTAAAATTTCTGCATCATCCTGTCCTTGATGAGTTTTCGGGCTTCAGCCTCAGTAGTGTTTCTGTTTCATTGTTGTTTTCGGTAACATAAGACATGAATCTTTCCAGGTAGTTTTGCTTTCCCTCCATCAGTCTTCTAGAAAAACAAACAGATCATGATTTTCAAAGTAAACTGGCAGCTAAAAAGACAAGATCATAGGTATCCCACTGTCCGTGGCTTAAAAGCGTCATGCTCTTGGCATAGTTACTGACTGAAATACTGTTTCCGTAGTGTGTCCCATTTTCAGAGAAGCGTGAGCCCTGTCACCCGAATCCCAGAGGAACTTAGGATCTCTTCCACACTATCTTGGAAGGGCTTCTTCCATAGCATTTTTTTAATGACTTGAATGATTATGGTAATACCTCTCCAGTGTATTTGATTTGATTGTCCTTATAACAT
Source organism: Ursus maritimus (assembly GCF_017311325.1). Taxonomy (NCBI): domain Eukaryota; kingdom Metazoa; phylum Chordata; class Mammalia; order Carnivora; family Ursidae; genus Ursus; species Ursus maritimus. The sequence continues at coordinate 23,040,895 of NW_024425675.1, read as the reverse complement.
TGTCTATAAAAACAAACATGCAAATTTGGAAAGCTGTTTGTGGTACCTTTCAAAGCGGAGGGTGGGGCTATGCTGGTCTTGGTGGCCACCTGTCCCCTGCTTGCTCTCACTTAAGGCTGAGCCGCCTAAATGTAGTCAAACCTCTCAACATTAAGCAACAACAAGAAGAAAACAAAACAAAGCCTAGGCAGCGATTTGTTTTCTGCTTTCACTTCTGAACTCACCGTTAAAGCTTCGCCACACTTAAATTGTAATCTCCTATTTATTTCCCACGCGTATAGCCGCCTTCTCTTCAAGGAGTCTAGTTAGCAAATATTGTCAGTTCTGGAAAATTATGATCGTAATTTTGGTTGCCCCAGTTTAGAGCTGTCATTTTAAAATTGAAGAACTATTGTAATATGCTTTGTGGTGGTGTTATTAAAGATAACAGTAATTATTTCAATAATTTTAAAATACCAACAATAATCATTGCAGGTGACTTTTCAGTCTCGAGATTGGACTCTCCAAAACCTTTCCAGATTGATGTGAACTCGTTTGTGAAGAGTCCTAACAGGAGCAAAAGAAAATGAGGAGTACTAGCCAGGGGAACGCTCCTAAAAGGTTGAGGATGTTTAACAGATTGGTCAAGGGCAGGCTGTGTTTATAATCTTTTTGTTTCCATGACCACAGATGCTTCGTCCAGTTTTTAGTAACATAGTATCATGTTACTTGATTTACAACTGAAAAGTTTTCAGTCTCAAGCCCCATAGTTCTAGTTGAGTTATTAAACTTCAACCTCATGACTTTCCTTTTATGTTTCCCCGATTCAGATAACCCCTTTGGCCCTATTAAAGAACCCATTGCTCGAGTCGGGATTTACATGTGCTCTTGAGTTATTATTCCTCCCATCCTGTTTCCCGGGGTGGGATAACCGGAAGAGAAGTCGAGGAACATGGGAGTATGCAATGATATCATAGGCTTTTGTTGCTGTTATTGATAGGTTTTGGTTTGGTTTGTGTTGTTTTATTTTGCTTTGAGGTAAGGATATTAATTCCTTACTCTTGAGTGAGGTGGAGAGGATTTTGAACTCTGGAGTCTTCTATCAGCTTTATTACACCTGTACCTGGACTGTAATGCATGCGCAGGGGACACGGTGCGTGGCTACAGGCCGTGGCATGGGTAGGACCCCTGTCTCCGGAGAGGCAGCTTGGCCACAAGAGAGCCCAAAAATCTTTGTGTTCTGTGAGCTAAGCCTTATGCTAAACGGAAGCCCGAGGCTGTTTCTTGTGGACCAAACCCTAGCTTGAGATCCCTGGGTCTTCACAGCCTCATGGTGATTTCAGTCAGGGAGGAAAGATTGTGGGAATGGGCTGTTAGGAAAAGTAGTATAGCCTTTTTCCTCAAAACAGGAACATTAGGCTTGAGCCGTGCTGTTTCCACTTCCCTCTGGATCTCCCGCTGCAGTGCTAGATCTTGCAAAAGCTGCGAGAGGCACCCACCCCTTGGAGTGGGAGGCAGCCCTGGTACATGGTACACCAGCCATATGGAGTTGCAAGGGAACATTCTAAAGAGAAAAATGCTTCATGGGGAAGCAGTAACTTGTAACTTCTTCAAAAGCTGCACCACACGTTTCTGCCCTAGCACCAAAGCCCAGTGACACCCCAAACCTTGGGTTTGACCCCATCCATCTTCTTCCAGGAAAGTGGAGTGGGAGGACTGGAGTCAAGAGTAGTAATGAGTATGCTTTGGACTGAATGTGTTTCCCCAGAATTCATATGTGGAGACCTAATGCCAAGGGTGATGGTGGTATCAAGAGGTATATATAAGGGCCTTTGAGAGATGATTAGGTCATGAGTTTGGAACCCTCCTATTGGGGTTAGTGCCCTTATAAAAGGAAGTTCCTTCATCCCTTTCATCACGTGAGGACACAGCAAGGAGACAGCCATCCATGAACCAAGGAGCGGGCTCGCTCTCATCAGACACTGAATCTGCTGGTGCTTGGATACTGGTCTTAAAGCCTCCAGAACTGGGAAAAGTAGACGCTTGATGTCTCTCAGCTACCCGGCTTATGGTATTTTTGTCAGAGCAGTCCAGACAGAGATAGGGTGGAGAGGGGAGGGTTGGAGCAGCCAGTGGTTCCCAATGTAGAGTTGTAGCAAAAACAGTTGCTTTGCTCCATGTGGTCACCTCAAAAGGGACCAAACATTGGACGGGGGAGGGAGGAAGAAATATTTTGATACTTGGTTCAAAACCTTGGACGGTCTGCCGCACAAGGCACTAAGCAGTGGGAAACGTCAGGGCAGTGACTGTGTCTTACTCATCAGTGTGTTTTGAAACACACTGCCTGGCACTCAATAGAGTTGTTAAATAAATGAAGGAAAAATACACTGGAACGAAAGAACGGCGGGCCCTGTGGCCAGGTCACAGAGCACTGAATTGCGAAGAAGTCCTCACGGGCCAGTCTTCCTTTTGTCTTCGATCAGCAGAATTATCACCCTTGTCATACTTGAGGGTCTTTAAGGATGTTCACAAAGAGAACATAAAAAATGTGTTCCATGTCTGAATCATCTTTTCCAAACAAAAGGAAACTTCTTTGTCCTGCAGGGACTTTTCCTACAATCTGACCTTGCACTGTGTTCACGGTTCCACAGCATGTTCCAGATGCATCAAGCTTACAGAAACCCACAGCTGGCGGTTTGGGGGACCTGACAGGTCCTCCTGGGGAAAATTTCAGCAGCACACGTTTGGCTGTAGACTACTGAAAGGTGGTTTCAGATTCTGGATTCTGGCAACCCAGTAATAGTTAGCCAACCACGAAGAGCAAGGGGCGGGAGTTGGGCGGCATCAACCCCATTATCACGAGGCTGGCTTTGGCGTTTATTTCTTGGAAGCTTTCAGTCTGCCATGGTCAGACCTCATGGGCTGAGCTCTTAGCTTCCAGAAACAAAAGAGATTAACCACCTTATAAGAAAAAAATTCCACCCATTACTGGGTGAAGTAAAGCGTTGCCTCATGTCTGCAAAAGCATCGTTGGAAGCCATCACTGGTGCCTAATTTTCCCACGAAACCAGCCATTACTTTTTTTTTTTCTTGTTCATGTTAACCCACCAAATTTAAGCCACTCCAGGGGGGTCTATCCCCTCTCCTCTTAAATATAGATAGATAGATATTGCATTTTTAATACTCTTTTCCAGGTTTTTTGACGGGTTCTACATATGCTAATAGAAATAAGCTTATTATTTGAAGCACAGAGCTGCTTGTCACCGAAGCTTCATTAACACCGTTATCACCACCTGACATTTATCTTATAATTTTCTAGAGCTGACTGTTGTGTCTCCATGGAAACCCAAATTGCAATTGAAACAAGTACGGTAATAAAGGCATCCACCGAGATTGACAGCATGCAAAGCCTGGTTACATTTGTGTCTAGCTCCTTCCGCAGCTACAGCTAGAGAGGGGGAATGTGCACTTTGGGTGTTTGGAATTAACTGTGTCCCTTCACAGGTGTGCCGTACCTGGCTCTGCATATGTGGCGAGTCTACTGTAACGTCATGGGTCCTGATATTAGTAATTAGGTCGCTCAGTTTTTCTGGCATCATCCCAAGGCATTGTGAATATTGGATGTAAAACTAATCGTGGTGCTATTTGGATCTACAAGGAAATTCTTCCCGGATGACTGACACGTGACATGTTGGTCAGGCCTTAGGATGGATTTCTTACTGGGCACAGGGAGCGACCACTGGCTTGTACTATTTCTTCCCCCTTGATATCGAGGAACCTGTGCTCTTTTAAGTTCATGACTTCACATCAATTTGGTTGATGCCTCAAAGCGAAGAGTCATGAAACTGGAGTGGGTCCAGAGTGAATTAATCTGAAATTAATTTGATTCTGAAAGACTCCATCTGGCTGTGTTTGGGAAAGGCAGTTAGACAGATACATAAACAAATGATCATCTGTATTCATTGTGCCAGATGTAGTGTCAAAAAATGAAGAAATGGCTTTAAAAAAATCAACTATGGGGAATCTTGATATAATGATATTCAGCCTCTTAGAATAACAGCTATTATAATTTAGCACGTAATCCTATTTTTATTCTTATTTGTTTAGGGGGTTAGATCTGATGGTGTGTTTTTAAAGAAATAAGCAAATTAAATGTCAAAGCCTATTTTAATTGGTGATTTAAGATGCTAAATGGAATTTATGAGATACTGGGGGAGGAGGGCTTATAGATTTCTGAATCAAAATGTGGAATTTGGTATTGAATTCGTCTTAAGACGTGATGTCCGGGAGTTGAAAACTAGCAAAGTACGATGTCATTTGGACTTTGGCCTTTGATATGTAGTTTTGTAGCATGACCAACTGGTGTGTTCGTATCATAGGGAAACATACCCAAGGAGCTGACGTGCATGGAATTCTGGAAGTCTTCCTTGAGTAATGCTACAGACTTGGCAGTGTTTTTCCATTACTTTTGCAAATTTCTTTAAGCAGACGATGGGAGAGGCGAACGTTTTGGATTGCTATCTAGGAATTTAGTGCAATTTCTATAGAGCCTCTTGTTTCCTTTTCTTATGCTGGGACAGAAAGCTTCTAGAAAATTCATGATTAGTTCCTTGAATGGTATCACAGGCATCTATTATGGGCTTTTTATTTCCAATTTTCAAACCGCAAACATCATCTTTTGTGATGTCTTAAAGAGAAAGAATTAAAGTTTACTTCTTGATCAGTGAACAAACATAATTTACTTTAGAAAAACAAAATCCCCAAAGGGAGCAACTCCTCTCTCCCCAGCTTCCCACCCACCTCCCTCGCTGGTCCCAGCCAAACGCAACAAGAGTCACAATAACAAGATGGTAAAAATAGCACAGACAACTTGGGGAAATTAACCCGCCAAAAGCTGAAGTGTCTTGGCAAAATCAGTCGCCCCATTTAATGACAGCAAATTAGATGGTACCCAAACCTTGAATTTTGATGCACACCCTGTGTTAGGTAGGACGAGAGAGTAAAGTCTCCGATACCTGGAGCCCCTGCGGGATGAGTCAGCCTTATTAGCTAAGTTTGCACTGGAGTTGAAAGCATATCCTTTAAGGCCAGGTTCTTTATTGTCTCATTTTGAAGGAATCCTTCTTAACGATGAATTATATATTTCCCTGCCTTCTTACACAGAGTTACTGAGCATAATGTGACCCTTCCGATGAGACAAGATTGCCATTACACAGGGTAATTATTCTGCTGTGCAGCTGTCCTTGGGCACTCGTGGAGAACAGAAGGCAGCCCCAGCTCGGAGTGGGCTTTTCCACTGCTGCGCCCCTTCGAAATCGGTGGCTCTCACTCCCGGGGCCACTAGTTGCAAACCCTCTCCTTTGCTACCTGCAGTCTCCCGTGGGTTTGAAAGGCAAATGATCAAGGCTGTGAAAAGCCAACACAAAGCCTAAGAATCTTTGAGGAATGGGTTGAGAAGCTCCCCAAAGAATTGAAAGGGCATAAACATCAGGGCAGGAACTTTGTGACATACGTTTTGACTGCTCTGAGGTCCTTTTTTCCTGAATTCTCTTGCTGGTATGCCACAGATGTAGGAGTTTGAAGGCTTTGCCCCCCAAAAAAGAAATACATCTGAACCTAATAAATTGTTCGTCTACAGAAATACTTCTCTTCTCTCACAAGTGGATGCCATTCTGTGATCTGAATGGTCATTAATATGACGTAATGAGTTCCTATATATACTGTCAGCTTTAGATTTTCCAGATCAGTGGAAGGAAACTGGCATCACTAACCTCCGGCACATTTGTATCAGGCCTTATACTGCTGGCTGCATCCTTCAGGCCGGCGTTCATTTTAACTTGTACTCCTTGATTACACATCATTTATGACCGAGGAAGGTAGGCCAAATGCAGGTTGAGAGACCAGCCTGAGATTCAATTTTGCCATTGATAAATGATAAAATGAATAATGAATGGACAGATAATCAGTGTTTAACGGAAGGGTAGATAGAGTTCTGAATACAGGGCAAGCACAGAAGTCATTGATGTCTTTGTCCTTTCGTCCAAAGTAGGAGAGCCCCCGAATGGTTTTTGCAATGGTTTTATCACCAGAATGGCCAGAATTAGGACAGTGACTGTGCTGGGGCAAGTGGACCCAGCGGGCATTTAGAGAAAAATAGGCCTGACTCAGTAACTCATTGGAAATAGGTGTATCGACCCTCAGATTCAATAGAACGGTACCAAATGGGATAACATGGTTCTTTATAATTGCAGAACATGTGACTTAAAGTTTACAACGTTAAAGCCTTCTCGCTATATTAAATCTCTTGATTCAGAAAATATATGGTAGGGACACCTGAGACACAGTATAGGCCCCCTGTGCTCACCTTCCAAATGAGGTCTTCTCTAAACATCTTACTTAGAATTGCACCCCTCCGCCCAGCACTCCATGTCTCCATCCCAGGCTTCGTTTTTCTTCACTGAAATGAACGACCCCTCTCTAATCTCCTGGAAGACTCCCCTATTTTGCCATTTTATGAACCCCTCCCCCCCGTCAAAATAAGCTCTAAGGCAGTTCTACCTCATTTTGTTCATTGCTGTCTCTTCACCTTGAAGAGTGCCTTGCTCGTGGGGTCACTTTATCAATACCTATTGAACTAATGATTGAGGGAGACGTCCCTGACTCCGAGAATTTCAGAGTCTCACCGTGTACCTGACTGGGGGCTCAGTTCATACTGTTTCCGTAGGTTCAGCTGGCAGAGAAGGGGAGACATCTGGGCAGGCAGGAAGTCTGCACAATGGTGTGTTCTGTGTAAGATGTTGCTCCTGGTCTCAGATTTGGGGCAGGGTAGGAGGCAGTCGGAGCCGCTAAGAAAAACAGGGAAGTCACGCGTGAAACCAAACTGAAGGAAAAGACAACAGGAAGGGATTATTGTTCAATGTGCTGCATTTGAGGGGGTGCCAGAGCTTTCTATTGGCTGCAGCAGTGGGAGAGAAGATCAGAGGGTCAAGCAGACCAGGAGGGAAGGGACTGCCACGCACAGGGTGGTGAACGACAGGAGTGCGAGGGTAGGTGGCCTCCGCGGGACGTCATGTGGAGTGCTAGATGCCAGAGGAGAGGTGCAAGGGCTTCCATGGATGCCAGTGGGCCCCCACTTTCTGGCCTGGTGAGTGTAGGTGGGCAGACAGGGCTGTGCCTCCCATCTCAAGGTGGGGCAGTGCAGTGATGGCCGTCCCAGCCATGGGTCTCTCCTGCGTGGCACGGTCCCCTGTGTCACGTGCAAGCTCCACGGCAGGGAAGGGCTCCCGGGCTGCTCTCTGTCAAGTCTCAGCCCCTACGATAGCATTTTTGTCTTTGAAACCTCTTGCCAACTCAGTGAAATGGTACAGCTCCTCTTCCTTTGCCTCTGATCTGTTCATATGCCACTTAAAGCTTTGACCACCAGGCTGAAGTGTGTTCAGAATGCCACGTGCCAGCCCCCATGGCCCAGTCCGCCACTTGTTGCCGGTTTACTGCGGGCCCTCGTGTATGCCTCTGTTCTGGGCATTATTGCTTCGGATTTTGGTTTCATGTTGTGCACTGTCTTTTCATTGGCTTCGAGTGGCTTCGGGGCTATAAGTGACCTGTTTTCAAATCTAGCACCGTGCCTGGCATAAAGCAGGTCTTCCATAACTGCGTCATCTGAAGGAAAGAAAACAAGATTTGGGGAGAGAATTAACTCCAAGTGGGTTTGACAGAAACCTGCAAAGGAGAACCATCCACTTTCACCACCAGCGTGTCTTCAGGGAGTGGACAGTGTGGTCAGCCCGCCCTGCTGGCTTCCTCTTGCATCAGTAACTCCTGACAAAATAGTTTAGCCAGGGCTGGCAGCAGGAGTTACGTGCCTCAAGAAACGCGGTGGCTAGGACCTAGGGACGGGGCTCCCAACAAGTTGTCGGTGCTGTTTGCCCTCTCCGTGTACGTCCCTTACTTTCATCATTTGTACCTAGCAGGCAAATACGGGAGGCATCTTAGGTGAAGATTCGTGTTCAGTATGGGGAGTCCCCCAGCCTTTGTCTTCATTGCATAATGATTCACATTTCACTTACTTGATGGGACCAAACCGGCGTCATCCCCATCAGCCAGAAGGACCATGTACAGTGACTTGCCCCGGCAGACAGGTGAATTCCGCAGCACCAAGCCATGGGGAGGTGAATCAGATGGGGGGGCACCTAGAAAGGGGCATGTGCCCAGAACCAGGGTGCCCACACTCCATCTTCCCATCCACAAAGTGGGGGCAGTAATACTGACCTCAGCCTTGGGGGGGGATTAATTAATGTGAGCTCCTTGAGGACTTTGAAAATGTGAAGCCCAATATAAATCTTATATGTCACTATTATTTCCCTGTTGCCATTTCTGGAAGTTCATCTAAAAAACCTCTCCCTATGCAAACGCCTTCTGCTCTGCTCTGAAGTCCCCTGAACTATTTCTGATAAGTCACTGAGCGAAATGAGTTCCCTGGGCAGGGGCCATCCAGAGCCGACGCTTCACTGCTTTCCCAGAGAGGGTGATTGTATGTTCCGACTCCAGGTGCCCCCTGGATGCCTCCAAATTTACTTCTTTGTGGGGGTTTTCCAGTTATCTGCTTTTTACTAGCAGTCACGTTGAGTTAAGGTAATAAGGTTTCCCTCTTACTGGGTGAGTCCAGATGCCCATGTTGTGTGGCCTTTCTGCAGGAGTCACTTCTTACGAGTCAGGGTTACATTTCACCCTATAAACAAATGTATAGCTTTTTGACCTCCGTCCAAATACAATCCAACATCAAGTCCAGCAGGATGCCCGTCCCAGGGGTGCTCTTTCCTAGTCATCTGTGAATGAAATCCATGTGCTGGACATTCTTAATAAGTTAGATATTTTTTTCTGCTTGGTCAAAGCACAGGGATGAACGTGTCCCACATACGTGTACTTACAGGAAGCTTGAACTCGGCTTCAGAGGAGCACACATTTATCTACAATATGACCATTTGGAGAAAAGGCATTGTCTCCTGCAGCAACTTAGGATATGATCTGCTCCAGTTAATCTTCTGTGAGTCCAAAAGCTGACCTCCAGATGTCTCGCCTCAGGGATTTGGGGTCCCATCCTGTCACGGGCATGGCCTGGGCTCGCAAAGCTTCGGCGACCCTCGGTAACTGTACCTTCCCGGTAAATACAGGAACATCATTGGTTGCGTCATCTTATCGGTGAGACAGCAGACATCCAGAGAGTTGTGTTACATTGACCAAAACCCTTCAGCAGCTCAGAATCACACTGTAATTAAACCGTAGCTGTGTCCGTCGGTGGCAAAGGCGCTGTGTGGAAAGGCAGCCACAGCAGATGGACGTTTTGCTCACGGTGACCCCGAACTGGTACATTTTCAAAAGGACGTGCAACTCCCAGAGCTTGAAGTTAGATGACTTCCCTTCTCCAAAGTGAGAGGCCATGGAAGGTTTAGAATTAGAGGATTATGACTTCTGAGTGGGGCCGTGTCCAAGTCTCTGCCGGGCTGTCCGTGGTGCGGCGTGGGAAGTGGCTGGTGCTGGACCCTGGGTGCCACGTTGCCAGTTGACGGAGGAGTCAACCGGGTTTTTAAACAATACGCAACAACAACCTGGACAGTGTGGAAGATTGTTAATAGTACTGCATTTCACGCCCGTCCTGTTGTTGCCCATGCCCGCCGGAAGGCACCAGGCTCCTTGCCAGCTTCCTTCTGCCTTTGCCTTATGCAGCTCAGTCTTGGACAATTTCCTGTGATCACCAAACAAAGCCTGTTTCTCCATGTGCTATTACTTAAGTACAAGTGATATTTAAAAAACGATTCCTGGGCCCTTTGAAAGAGTAGCCTGTCATCTGAGTGAAATGATGGGCCTGCGGTTGGGATATTAGGAAGAATTGGCACAAATTGAGAGAGATGACGCTCCGGTAGCAACCTCGAGTCATCAGCCAGTCGGCAGCCCCGTCTGAGCCTGCAGGCTGCTCTGCACGGCTCCCCAGCCTGCGCCTTAGTCACCTGCGAGCCCCCGGGGACTGCATCAGACACAGCCGGGGAATCACCCCCAGGCTGGAGGCAGCTGGTCATATTACCTAAATTATCTTCTCCACACATCGTCATCTGGGCCCAAAGCAGAGTCGCAGGTTTACAGGAATGAGGAGCCAGATGAGAACGATTCTCTCTCTTTGTTCTGCAAGTAAGGAAACCGAGGTACAAAGCGGTGGCGTGGTTTACCTGGGACCCCACAGTGAATGTAACGCTGAGCCATGCTGAGAACCCAGGCCATGCAGACCCCTGTCCCACACACTTGCTGTCAAGTGCCTCCAGCACTGGTGTCATGTTCCTGGCCCCTTATTCTTGGTTTCCCAAAACCCAATGAAAGAATATTTTACTGATTTTCAACTCTAATTAGTTTTTTTAAAGTATATTTGCAGCTAGAGGTATTTAAGTAAAGTTAAAACTTGTTTCTCAGTTGCACGAAGCCCATTTCCGGTGTCTAGTAGCCACTTGTAACTATTGGCTACCATGTGGACTGTGAGGTTATGGAACATTTCCATCACTGCCCAGGGTTGGGCAGCACGGATACAAGATCTTCTCAAAAACAAAAATAAGGTGGATGAAGAGGATAGGGAACAGTAAGATTGTTGATAAACCATCAGGGAGATTAGTTACCTTTATACAAAATTTTTGCAAGACAAGGCATCCTTTTGTGTTGCTTTGGGATGGGTATATCTTCTGAATGGGCATTTTAGGTCTTTGTTTTTTCAACATTAGTACAACTACTTATAGCCGCTTATCGTTTCTTATACCCATTTTGCAAGTTTGTTATTCTTTCTTTCCTATAGATTAAAGGAGATAGAATGCAGAAAGCTGCTCTCCAAGCAACCAGATGAAAGGAGCTATTCTTTTGTTACCACTCTCCAAAAGGGAACTTGCAATTCACGGGGCCTTGTAAAAGCTTATTGTCCTGGAATTAATAACAATGATATGTTGAATCAATTATTACAATGTTTGTACCGTTTGACTGCTTAGAGGCACCTCAGAAGATTTTGCATATCCTCTGTTGATCTAGTTTTCTTTACGCAAAAATGGAGTAGGGAAGTAGGTCAGTGCCTGTGCTAAAAGCAAAAAAGTAAGAGCACTCATTTCCCCCCACACACACACACACATCATTATATTTTCGTCTTGGCTCCGAGACTGACACCCCCAGTGCCCGCTGGCTTGGTGCTCTCTAACTCGTGGTCCGATTCCATATGGCACCTCTCCGAGAGGAGCCTTACATTCGGCTCCTCGCCAAGAGCAAAAGCAGAATTGGCGCTCGGGTGTCTTGTAGTTCGTAAGTGAGGTGCCAGCAGAGACGTATGTGCTTTCGTCGAGTGCCTGCAAGTGGCCACTGAGTCTTCAGGAAACCTCAGCCTCGAGAAACCCAGCTCATGGAATACTGAGCAATGACAATTGGCCTTTACATCTCAATGTGTCCAGATTCTAGGGACACCTCTTCCTAGGGGTGTGACACTGGGAAAGTCACTTTACCTCCATGACTTTCAGTGGCATCATTTCCAAAACAGGGACGATGATGCCAATTTTGTGGAGCTGTTGGGATATTGTATGTCAAGTACCTGGCAAAGTTTTCTGGCAAAGAGTAGGCTCTCAATAACTATTTGAATTCGAATCTAATTCCTGCACTGTAATAGGTGCTAAAGATGGCTAGGGAATACAGACAAGTGAGCTAGTCTAATTTTCTAAGCCTGAGGTCAGAGTCTCGTAAATAGAAGATCATACTGAGACTTGGGCTAACTGTTCCCATAATGACCCCTCTGTGAAGAGCACATTGGCTCTCCGTGGCCTCTGGCAAGTACCCCCAAAGGTTTAACTGTTGGACACATAATTTCTGGCTTCCTTAAAAGTGTCAGCGCATACAGCCTCATGAGGACAAAAGAAGTCAGTAAGTCTCTGCTAGAAGCAAGCAGCAGCCAGGAAGAAAGCTGGGAGTCCAAAGAAGGAGGAGCTTGCCTGCATTAGAGCAAAGTTAACCAATCTGTTGTAGTACCATTAGGCTCTCGGCCCGGGATTCAGCACTGTGGGGTTGGTGGGGTTAGGACCACCTGTCCTGCACAGAAGCTTTTGACTGAGAAGATGTGCTATTGTGGTAGTTTGCGTAAGAAATAGACATTGTTGGATTTACCTAAGGGATCGTCATGCACTTAGCGTTTGATGATAATCTTTGGAAGGGTTGTTTGTAAAATGGCAGGTAGTTAGGAAATGATGTGTAGAGGTGGGTGAGAGGTGCTCATTGATGTCACCCTGTGGGGATAGAGAGGAAGGGAATCTGTGGAGATGGAGACGTTGTTACGTGATTATTGAGAAAAGTGTGTGTTTTAACATAGTCTTGATGGAGTCTCAAGTTCAGCACTTGGCCCCCTCCTTTCCGTAGATAGTAGAGGGGGGTGTGTGTGTGTGCGTGTGTTCTTTAGTGCTACCTTTTATTTGGCAGTGTGATTCTAGGGACCCAATAGGATTTGCTCTTGGCCTTGTCTTCTCTTAGATTTCCCCTGAGCCATTCACTCTCAGCCCAAGGGAGACCTGACACAGTGTTCGGCCCCATGATAGATTAGAAATATTTCATGCGTTGGAGCCCATTGGGCCTAGGTTTGAATTCTACTTCTACAGGATATAAGCCCGTAATCTTCAGAAAGGAACTTAATTCTTAGATGTTTGCATCTAGAAAATAATACTTTCTCATCGGGTTGTTACAAGGCTTAGAAATACTGAGTGTAAAACACCTCACACCGTATCTGGCATGTAAGTCCTCACTAAAAGGTAGGCATTATTATTTAGGATATGAATTGTGTTTGAGTCTCCACTAGGAAAAATTGGGGATTGAAAAGAATTTTCATTTGTAATGGCCACTCATTTCGAGTGCGTCACAAGTGCCAAGAAGCGATTTAACAGTAGAAAAAGCTAACACTTCTTAGACACTTACTCTGGGCTACGTTCTGGAACAAGCACCCGACTCTGTGACATGGCGTCTGTCACTCCCATTTTACAGACGAGGAGTTTAAGGCCCAGAGTGGCACAGTTACGAAGAGGTGGCCCCAGGATTCAGAGCCCACGCCCTGAGCCCTGACAGCCCACTGCCTCAGGACGATGGGAGGTCTGCAGGCACGTCCGCAGGGTGGCTGGTGGGGAAGGGCTATAAATGTGCACCTGCCAACATAAAGAACAAAGGCATGAGGTCCAAGCCCTCTTGGCAGCTTCCGTTCCTTTAGGCTCCTCGGTGAGTATTTTTTGAGAAAAGGGGAAAGGCCCCTCCGGGGAAAGGCAATTACGGAATGCTTGCTCTGAGTTCAGACACGAGGACGAGCATGCCATCCCCTGACTCTTCCATGGTAGTCACTGCGCTCTGTACGAACAAGATGCAAGAGCCTCGTTTCTGGAGCTTCTGTTCCCTGTTAGCTGAGACCTGTGGCAATGCCTTCCTCTTTTCATCCTGGCTGATTGTCAGCAGCAGTCACCACAGCCCTTCCTGTCCCAGAAATACATCTTGCCACACTCCCTGCTCTCAACGAGCTGTGAGCACGACATTCTGTGCTGCGTGGGGCTTTGCCGCCTCCACTGTGCCGGAGTCAGCTCGGTGGGCTCACAGTGTTCACCGAATTCTCAAAGGGTGACTTGGGAAGAAGTAGAGGGACCTAAGAACAAGATAAACAATCAGCCTCTGCTATAAACAGGCATCACATTGCACCTAAACTGTTGAAAGAAGATGATGCACTCAGTATTTTATTCAGCAGAGCATTTTTTCTAACAATAAGGTTGATTAGAGAAAGCTCTGAAAGTGCTTCAAGTTAGACAGTCGGATTGTTTATCTCAAGAACAACAACAAAAAAAAATTAAGTGTTAAACTAGGGGGAATGAGAAGAAGTGGAAATTGGAGCCAGGACCTAGTGAAGAGTGTTTGCCATCATTTTCCTCTTGGGATTAAATTGAATTCAGAATTTCTCCTTCCCACAGGCTTTTTGTTTGTCTTTTAATCATCACGCAGGGTCTTCTTTTTTTTTTTTTTTATCCGGGGCTCAGGGCGACCCTAGCTAGGTCCAGAGCAGACTGGAGATGTTCTGGTGGTCCTTGATTGTTGGCTTTAACCTAATAAAGAACCCTGCTTAAGGTCCTTGAAGATCTTCTAATTATTACCCGCAGGCTACTGGGAAATAACACCTGCCATTTGCAGTGAAGTTTTAGTCCATGTGGCCCCTTTTTGACCTTCCTGCCTCCTGAGCTGGGGGCTGGCCAACGGTCATGGCAGTGGCTTTGCAGGTGCTCTATCTGCCGGTTTTGCACTTTCTTAGGTGCATTTTATTTTCACAGGATGAGATGTTGAACCAAGAACACAGGACTGTAAATGAGTGCTGCTCAGGGCATTCAGCCTTGTCACTAGTCAGAGTGGGCGGCTTTAGGCTGCATTTAGGAGTGGGGGGGGTGATGAAGGAGGTAGGGGATTTTGCTTTACTGTTTACTGCAGCTCAAATAGGAGGGATCCAAATTAAAAAAAAAAAATGAATGCCTTCATCATCGTATTACATGATGTTGACTAGAATGGCAGAATTCTAAACGAGAGCATTCTCTCTTCCAAATGAGGGGTTTGGAAAACAGCATTAAAGAAGATTGATATGTAAAAGCTTATGGTCTCGCTTTTGTATCAGCCCCAAATATTTACTGAAGCTAGGAGAAGAAGAGGCAGACTTTCCTCTTTTCTCTCCCAAACGTGTGATTGTTTAGAACTCAAGTACAACATCTGGAAGTCAGATATACAGAGAGCAATTTATGGAGTGTGAAAGATTTGAAATATTCAGTGTCTTTTAGTGGGAACTCAACTTTCTGGGGCTGCATTTTTTTTCCGGCACAAAGCAGGCATTTCTGAGATCGCCTTTGCCTCTCTGAATTAAACCCTTTGTGCCTGGATCCCAGAAACAATGTGCTTTTTAAACGGGAGCCCCCTCCCCGCCCCGGCCCTTTTCTCCAGCGTGGGCAGCCAATGGGCTGCGCGGAGCCGCATTGCTGGAGCACTTTCCATTCTGAGCAGCAACAACGTACTAATTTGATGCATACATGGATGCCTCGCGCACTCTGCAAATTCATCACCAGCATCTTGCATTAGTCATCTGAGGGACTGCCAAGTGTTTCATTTTCTTTTCATGTGACTTTATTATTACCACCTCTCTCCTTTCTTCCAAAAACCTCCAAACGGCGGGGCGGGGGGGGGGGGTTGCGGAGGGGCAGAATCCAGCAGAAATCCAGCCCTGCCCTTCTTTGCACACGAGAGCCAGTGTGGGGCTGATAGCGCTGCGGATGCGTTGGTGGCAGCCTTGCAGAGCGAGACCTGCACTTAACTTGCAGCTGCCTCCCGAGCCGGGCTTCAAGATGTCCACGCCCCGGGTGACAGGCGGCGGGGCGCTGCCCTGTGCTCGGGCGGCGATGCTGAACAGCAGCCTGCACTGAGAGCCCGCAGCCGCTGCCGCCGCCGCCGCCGAGCAACCTAATGGTGCCTGTGCTTTGTTTTAGTTCATCAAATTTCTACGACTCATTAGGCACTTTGCCCCGTGCTCCTCTTCCTCCTGCTTCCGCCTCCCCGCCCCCACCCCACCCCCATTTTTTTTCTTCCTGTCCCTCACCGTGCAGCCCTAACTCTGGCTCCCGGTTCCCTCTTTGACAGTAACGGCACAGCCAACAAGATGAACGGCGCTTTGGATCACTCAGACCAACCAGACCCAGATGCCATTAAGATGTTTGTCGGACAGATCCCCCGGTCCTGGTCGGAAAAGGAGCTGAAAGAACTTTTTGAGCCTTACGGAGCCGTCTACCAGATCAACGTCCTCCGGGACCGGAGTCAGAACCCTCCCCAGAGTAAAGGTACAGACCGCGGGGAGGGGGGGGGCACGCGCGGTGGGGGGAGGGGGGCGCGTAGTCTGGGGGCGCCGGGGGCGCGGGCCCGGCGGGGCTGCCCTGCGCCCGCGGGAGGGAGGACCACGAGGGGAGCCCGCCGAGGCCGCCGCCCCTGTGCTCCGGCCAGCGGGGCTCCTCCCCGCGCCGGCACCCGCGCCCCCGCCCGCCCTGCCGCCGGACAGGTGGACCGAGCCGGCCCGGGACGCGCGGGAGGGAGGAGCGGCGGGAGCGCGCGGCCGCGCCTCTGGCCAGGCGCGTGATTGCTCTCCCGAGGCCACTTCCTCGGCAGCGCAGGCTCGTCTCGGGTGGTGTGGATGCCTCTCTAAGGAGCCGTGTTTCTCAGCCTTGCGTTGCAGAAGCGAACTCTTTCTCCCCCTGCCTTCCCGTTATTGCCCGTGCAATTATGACTGCACTTTACTTTTCCATAGCCTGTGGGGACCCTGAAATGCCTCCCGAACAGTTAGTGCGGTACCCCTGGTGTAAGGAAGAAAGGGTATACTTTTTAAGAGGGTCATCAATTCTTGGGGTTTAGGTGGGGATCATTAAGTGAAATGTGCCTTTTCGGGCGGGAAGAAGCACCCTAGTGGCCTGAAATAGTTAGCACACCTTCAAAAATGCTTGTGGTTTACGCCCTTACCAGTGGTAAGATTCAAGTGTATAATCTGGTGGTTTTTACTGCCTCCATTTTAAGACCAGGGTGATAGGGGAGAGGGGGTTTCAGTTATTAAAATAGAGACCAGAAACCCCGTTACTGGGCAGAAGCTTCCGTGTATTGGAATCGTCCTTTGTAAGCTCTGTGCAAACTAAATTTAAAAATATCTTCTCTGCTGCTACCATTTGGTCTTTGTGGCTGTTTTAACCTTGCTTTAGTATTTTTGTTCTTTCTGTTCTTGATGTCTTGGGCTGTCTACCCAGGGCTCCCCTGCCTTTTCAGTGGATCTTGTACTTTCTTCTTCTCTGCACCTTGGACTTTGGGTCTGCCCTATTATTTTATTTCTGTTGCCTCTCAGGCGAGGTCCTGCACACTCATTGTTCAGCTGGTACATGAGTTGAACACATGAGCATTAACATACACTTTTCTCTGAGCCTCTTCCCGTCAAGGTGAAGGGAGAGGAGTAAATCACCCTTGAGACTGATGCTCTGTGACTCTGAGAAATGGTGGGCCCCCTCATGTTCTCTCTAGTTGCTGCAGTCTGATAGCACTTTGGGGAACCTTTGAAGAATTTTAAAGCCAGTACTCATTTTATAAGGTGAACAGACAGGCCTTCAGATTATGTTCCTAGGACTCCTGTTTTCTGTCTCAAGGCGTGTAATACCAAGAGTGTTCTCCAAATAGCTTAGGTGGAATTTTGTCGCCACAAACTCGGTTGTCCCACAGTTTGAAAAAAAGAAAATCACATGTCTAAAATTCAGTAGGATTTAAAACGTCACAAACTGGGGCAATGTTGAGATGTTTGTCAGTCATATTCCTAAATTATTTACCTGCATGTGTCCCAAATGGAGAAGACTAGAATTTAATACTCAGTAGTATCCTACTGAGGAAAGACGGTACACTGCACCGGACTGGAGCTGAAGAGTCACCAAATAAGGGCCATCCCTCCATCTAGAATGACACCACGGCGAACTAGGCCAGGGGCAGTAAGCGAGCGTTTGGGAGCCATAGCCGTAGTTCATCCCAGTCTAGGGAAACATACCTCCAAATTTCAGTTTATCACCATTTTTCAGGATGACCTCTGACACATGTGATCAAAGCTCATTTCTTTTGTTGCCTGATTACTTGCATTTTATTTTACACAGAGCTTGCCTTAGCCAGAAGACCCTCCTTTCGGTCAAGAAAGTGCGTGGTCTGGCTCTTCCACCGTTTTCTCTCTTTTCCCCAATGTTCCTCTGAATACCGTCGTAACCAGGCCGTGTTTGAAACTATACACTTTGTTGACCTCATTCACTCGGTCTTACAACTAACTTCGTTTAAGTAGTTTGCATAAGCCCAGAGTCTTGGAGGGGAGAGAAGGCCCGACGAGGGAATGAACTTTTTTGAGCACGTATGCTGTGCACCGGGCCCTATGTTAGGAGTCAGTTCCTTTAGTTCTTGCCGAAATCCTGAATGTAGGTGCTGTTTGTCACATTTTACAAAAGATGAGGAAATGGAGGCTCCGTAGAAGTTAAGCAACAGCCCAGGGGGCCCAGCTAGTAAGTAGTGTCTTCATGGGCTCTACCGCCATGTGCTCACCTCAGGGAGATGAGGCCACAAACCAACTTTGTTCAGCTCCATTTCAGGGTGTGGGTCAGAGGCCTTCTCCTGTCCCTAAGTGCTCCCCAAATGAAAGGAAGGAATTCTGCCGTTCACGAGTGAGGTTGATTTGGTCCCTGCCTTTGTGTTTGGTTTTCATGCTCATGGGTTTAGATCGTACATCATTCCAACTCATGTTACCATGGGATAGAAGTTACAGATGAAATCATTCAAATCTTACCTTTGGAAATATAGGTCAATTCCCATTACTGTGGACTCCAAATCTCACATCAAATATTTCTTGAAGTACGCCGGCTGTCAGCCAAAGCTTGAAAGGATTTTTGTTATACAGATATCTCTGTTGTAAGGGTATTTGTTGTGATGGGATTTGAGCTGTATAATGACATTCCCTTCAGAGGATTACAGCCCTTAGCCACGTGCATATAGAGAGCAGCAACCACAGCTTGTCTTGACCTCATACCTGTGTGTGCCATGCGGTATTTTCCCGTGCACACGTGCAGTAGGCCCCAGCACTTGCATGGGTCCTGAGTCTCTCAGCAGCGTATGGTCATCATGTTTTCCCAGGGCTGATGGCATAGGACCAGATGACAGAATTTTCTATCTAAATGTGGTCTAAATGATGAAAGTAGGGTTTTTGGAATTGCCTTGATTCATTGCCTCACTGACATGAGTGGTTCCAAGGAAGGAGACAAAATCGGCTTATTACCTAATCTGGGTGAATTAGGTTTTTCTCTCATTTTGCACCTGATGTTCCTAAGTCTTGAGGCATAAGAGCTTTCTTCAGTATTTTTAAAGCATCCTCTAAGAGAGCCTAAACCGTCTGTGCCTTCTCCCTGTTGATGTATGTGTTGACTGTAGGCAGAGTCTGCCAACTCTGGGGAACCCAGCTCAGTGAACTGCCCCATATACTGGGACTCATGAAGACGATGTTTTATTCACTGGTTATTGGTCGAGTCTATGGGTGGGGAGAAATACCACCTAGTAGTTAAGAGCATTGGTTTTGAAGCCAGACAAGCCTAAATTCAATTCCTGGCTCTGCTACTCCCTGAGTGTCCGCCTCAGGCGTGTTACCTAATCTCCTCTGAGGAAGAAGACTGTCCTCCTCGGGTTGCTGAGATGAAGTTATACGCTTTGCACAAAGCTGGAGGGTGGTGGGAGCTTGTGTGGTGATGGTTACTATTAGAGTTGCTGTTGTCATCACTGTCCCCAAGAACTTGAAATCTAATAGGGACAGTGAGGCCAGTGCACAGGTAATGATAATATTGAAGACTATGGGATAAGGATAAAAAAGAGAGGGGCCTATTTGAAATCTGGAAGTTTGGGGAGGGAATGAATACTTAGCAGCTGTGGAGACAGGAAAACATGGCATCTTTACCAAAGAGAAAAATCGGATTTCAATAGGTAAAGACAGTGTTGAACATTACAAGTGGATGGACAGGTCCGATTTCAAGCGCAGAGGTGAGAAAGTGCAGGGCAGGTTCTGGGAACTATAAATCCTGCCAGAATTCAAAGGAAATGTGAAGTGCATGAAATGAAATGGCAGAGGGGAAGGGCATGACATCTGGAAATAGGGGCTGGAGCCCGTTCTTAGAAGATCTTCATTCTCAGGCTAGAGTATTAGAATTTGATTGGCAAGACAGTTGAGGGTCTGTGAAGGCTCTGGCAGCAGGGAACAGAGACTGGGAGACTGGTGAGGTGGGTTGGCTGAAGCACATGGGGCCTGAACAGAGATGCCAGTGACCATGGCTGTGGAGAAGGCGTGTCCTGAGTGACACAGACATGGTGGTGGTGGAAAGAAGGAGGGCTTGATAACTCAGCTGAGGCGGGGATGAGCAGAAGGACTTGGCTTTAACTAGAGGGCATCAGAAAGCAGTCCGCAGCGGAGGGAATGGGAAGGAGAGGAATATTAAGTTCAGTTTTGATCCCGTTGAGTCTAAGGTGCCACAGAAACATCAAGAAGGATGTGGGCCAAGGAAAGCCACTGGCTTTGGTGGTCGCAGGGTGTGAGAGGGTTCCAGAAGGTGGAGGCCACGGATTGTGTAGGTTTACATGCGGGACTGTGAGTAGACACTGCCCCTTCTAGTAGGCTGGCCATTTTATTTTAAGAAAATAATAGGGGGCGCCTGGGTGGCAAAGTCCTTAAGCGTCTGCCTTCGGCTCAGGAAGTGATCCCAGCGTTCTGGATCGAGCCCCACATCAGGCTCCTCCGCTGGGAGCCTGCTTCTTCCTCTCCCACTCCCCCTGCTTGTGTTCCCTCTCTCGCTGGCTGTCTCTCTCTGTCAAATAAATAAATAAAATAAAATCTTTAAAAAAAAAAGAAAATAATAAAAAGGTGAAGCAAAAGGATAGGATATACTGAAAGCACAAGGAAGACAGGAATCAGGGTGTTTGAGGAGACAAAAAGAGTGGCTGAAGAGCACATGGAAAAGGGTAGAAGGGGACCTCATTTGAAACAGCAGAGCAGTCAGAAGGAAGTAGCAACCAGCACATTTCAGTCTCATGGAGGGAAGTAGACAATACAGATGCCCTCGTCTTCTCAGTAGACAGCTCATTCCAGAGGAGGCGGGTGGAACAGAAGACGTAAGGAGAGGGGTAAAAATTTAAAATGACTGCTTTGGAAAACGCAACACAAAAGAAGAGCAGGATTACTGAAGAGCAGGGAGGCCCCGTGACACTGGGAGGGTGAGGGTTGGGAGTAGGGCCCTGGGGCTTGTGGTTCTGTGAGCGAGCCCAGACCTGGGATCACCTTCTGCCGGAGAGGACCTACCCAGGTGAGGAGGAGGCCAGGAAGGGTATTGAGTGTGTGAGAATGTTCTCTGAGACCTCAGGTAGGGAAGCTGATAAAGGCACAGGGGTGGCTCTGCTCTGGGGTTGGTGACCGTGCGCGAGGCCCAGGACAGGAGGTGGCGGGTGCAGCAGTGTGTTCCTTGAGCCCCAACCCAGAGCCTCTCCGTGTTGGCAAGTTGTGTGCCTCGGATCGTGGCTCTGTCAGGAGCGCTGGTTACATTGTGCTAAGCTCAAATCTTACATAATATTACTGAGTGGTGTTAGGTTAAATGTTATTCTGATTTTATAGGAAGGAAAGCTGAGGGGTTTGTGCTCAGTAACTAGAATGAAATCATTTAACATTTGAAATTGGAGGATGGAACCAGGCCCTCGGTCCTGACCTAATGCCTCCTTGATTACCCTTCCCCCTCTTCCCTCCCTCTCTCTCTCTGTCTCTCTTTTTCTGTAACTTCTTACCCAAAAGAGAGCTAGAAACAGGAAGGCTTGTGTCAACTATCACGACGTGCCACAGGCCTGAAGAACAAAACTTCCTTTTTTCTTGAAATGTGCTCAGAGGTCACGGCAGAAGGGCTGTGCAGCTGCAGCTCTTGCTGTGCCTAGAGCCCAGACTGTTCTGGGTGGAACCAAAATTAAATTCACGGCTCCTCTGGGAAGAGTTATTAAGTTTCAAAAGAGCAATTCTGTAGTGGTCGTGGCGCTTGGTGGCATTTCGTCTTCTTGACGGTCAGGCTGCAGTTAGGCTGGCCGGACAGCCGCTGGCCTCGGCTGACTCGGCCCCGGTCCCCCGCCGCGCTGCTCTTCCGCCACGACAGACCGGGAGCTGTCCCTTCCCTTCCAGATGCCCCTGCTTCAGGCTGCAGGGATTCGTTAATAGCGGCGAAGTTCGGCCTTCTCTCCCAGAGAAGGGTGAAAGGCGCCAAAACCTAATTGTATTCAGTTCAGAATGTGACAGGAGGACAGCTCCCCACCCCCCACCCCCACCCGGTCCAGAAGATTCTCCTGTGTTAGGGCCGTATGACAGCAAGCTCCAAAACCTGGAAGAGACTTAGAAGTAGTCAGAGAATGCTCTCCGTTTCCCTTACCCGTACAGTCACAGTGTTACAAGCTGCTGTGGTTTGCATCTGCAGTGAGAGGACAACTGGGCAGGCTGCTGGTACAGTCTGAAGGGAGGGGACGTCTTCTTGGACGTTCATCTTTAAAATGGGAAAGGCTTGCCGAGAACACCTTTGACCTTTTTATTGAAGGAATCCCATTGGAGGAGTGGGGTGGGAGCATTTTCCTGTTTCATGCCGCTCCTTTCTCCCTCAAAGAACTCTTGTCAGAAACTTTCCCTTACGTACCAGAAATGGGCTTGGAACCAGTTTATTTAAGCGATGTCATCTCAAAACCCGTAACTGAGAAAGAATTCAAAAATGCAAGAAGATGAACCAATTTTACATTTCAGTGCACACAAGTAGGGGTAGGATTTCTGCCCTAAATCTCTTGGAAACTAGGGTTGCTGCCCTAGATTTTCTGGGACAGCCCCAGTTTTGGTAGTGCTGTCTCAATGGCCCACAGGAAGGATCTTTCATCCTGAATTAATTTTACGTTAACAGAAATCACTGTGTAACTTCCTGTGACATCTTTTCATTGTTGGCTGACTGAGGTCCTACAGGATAAATGTAAAATGTAGTCAGAATTTTTATATTCATGCACGCAGGGATCCTTATCACATGCCGGCGGAGGGGGGTTGTTCAGTAGTTTTATCATATGGCTCTGTGAGAGATTTAACAATTCATTTTTTAATGGACTTTTACATTATTTTGACTTAAACAGACTACACCCACAGCACTGATGGAGATAAATTAAGATAAATGTTAAATTAGCTTCCTTTGAGTTACAGTGAGAAGAAATCCCTTTAAATACCACCCCACCCCCAACCCCACCCCCTGATGCTGACACTGGACAGTGCCTGTCTAGCCCAGCTCTGAATTTCTGTCACTTCTATCAAAGGGCAGCTTCTTCCCTGGCAGATAATATCTGTCCTGGGCATATTTTGATCCTTACATCTCTGGAGAGAAAAAGAAGAAGAAAAGGAGGGAGCTACAGAGGACACACAGAGAGCCAATATCAAAGAAGAAAAGAACCCACTTAAGGCTGTTTCTAACCATTTTGTTTTCTTCTCTGTCTGGGACATCAGCTGGTCCCCAGCCATCTTGTCACTGGTGGGTTTGCCTTTCTGGAACCAACATAGTGAAAGAAAAAAGAAAACAGGCTTTAGAGGAGAGGGGAATGGATTTTTTGGTAGAAATTTACATGAAAAGTAAGCCCAGGGCTCCATGGCTTATGTCTGTTGGAATCCCTCCAACACATGTTACAGGTTGACTAAAACAGCTATATCTGGATGATCTCACAATTTGCATTTCCCATTGAGTGCATTTGTAGCTTGCCTGCCTAGAGGTCTTATTTGCCTTCTTATTTGCCCCCAATGAGATTCCTCCACTTTAGACATCCTCTCCCATCAGTTACACAAGTGAACCACTCTGGCTGACCATACTGTGGGTCATTATGAAACCATCTTTGGAAATGAGAAGTCCAGGTTCCCAGCCAGAAAAAGAGTACTTTCTTAGGGTGGTGCTGCCAGTTGCTCTGAAACACATATGCAGGGCTTGAGATTTGGCATAGCATGACCTCCCCTCCCTTCCTGACTTCTCCAAAGACCCCAGGTGATCAAGCAATCAGGTTGAAAGATTTGCTTTCTTCCTCCTTCAGGCTTTGCTTCTGATTAGAATTTGTCATTAACCTTAGTTAAGTTAGATTTTAGAAGTGTTTCGAATGCTGGCATTAAAAGTATAAATAAAGTCATTACATACCTCGTGGAAAAGTGTATTGTCTTTAATCATGCCAGCCCTGGTGAAATGCACAGTGCTGTTAGTACAGCTACAACCCTTTTTCCTGCATTCGTAGATTCTTGAAAGACTGAATCTTCTTCTTGGACATATGGCCCCAGATGCTAACAGGATTTAGGCATGAGGTCTTGGGTTCTTTGTTCCTTGTCCAAACTTCACTGATCCTGAGTTCATCCATTCATATGCTTTCTTTTGTAATATTGACTAGCCCAGACCTCTGACGAGTCCCAGTCTCCCTCCAGACATAAGTGTGGCAGGGTGTGCCACTGTGAATAAATGCACAACAGTCAAATGACCTTGAAGACCACAGGAAACTAAAAAGGGGTGAAAAAAGAATTGGCCAAATGGGGGGAAAGTAGAAGGTAGGCTAAAATAATAGGATTTAGCAACAGATTGATAGGGGTTTTCATGTTCTGGGAACAGAAATGACGGATGATAGTCTCCTGGCTCTCAGGACACTTGGGCAAGAGAATGGGAAATGTTCTGACCCCTGCTGTGAAATTCAGTGGAAAATCAGGCATGAGGTATCACACTAGAGAAATTTGCAGTGAACTAGGCCAATTATATGTATCAAAGATTTAGGGCCTTCCAGTGTGCGAGGGTATTTTCCAATCTACTTTGGTGAGCACATGTGATGGGGAGGGGGGGACACACAATAAAGGCCCCCATGGCAGGATGAATTATGGGGCACATGGATTTCTCGAGGCCCGTGGACAGACACATAGGTAGGACCCCAGAAGCAGCTTTTGCTGCAGATGGAAAAGAGAGCTAGTTAGCTAAACAGGGCCAGGTTACAATGGTGAAAACTAATGGGTCTGGGAGAACGGGGACGGCAATTGAGACACCATAGGAACAGGTATTAGGATCAATATTTTTTCACTCTCTATGTAAATTACTGAGAAAGATGCCCCTAATCCAGTCTCCACGTTCTGGCATTAATTCAAATAGGAGAAACCCGGTCAGAGAAATATGCTTTGGACAGTGATCAGTTTGAAGAATAAAGAGATGTAATTTCTCTATTTCCATTAGGGGATCATAAATTGGAATCAGAGTTGAATTAAAGGATTGAAAGGGAGTAGCCACTCATCACACTCCTTGATTGACCCAGAAGCTGATCATTACAAAGTATTTTGGGGTACGGTAGGCCATAAGTTAAGTCTATGGAGGATGAGTCCTGCAACCGAACACATATGGGGCTCAACACCTGTCTCTCCATCATGATCCTTAGCGTCGTCTGCAGCGTTCGGAGTCTCTTGTCAGCTAGGCCCTGTTCTTTTCTTTTTTTTTTTTTTTTCCCTTCTTTTCAGTTTTGGGTGAAAAAGAAATTGCTTCTTAAATTCCTATAGTTTAAGGGGAGCTGCATCATAGACACTAGAGGAACACCGTCATAGCGAGGTTGGGGGGCACGAGAAACAATGCCTCTGACAAGTTCATGGGCAAAACAGCCCTCCAATGCTAAACGTTACGAACGAAGATAGCAGACACTGAGTGATAAAGCACAGGTAATCCACCACCTTGCACAAAGAGCTTTCTTGCTCCTCTCCAGGCCACTGTGCCCGATATCAGGAAATGGTATTAAAGATGCATCAAGGAGATGGAGGCCTTCCAGAGGAAAGCAGCATGAATCACAGAGGTCTAGGAAGGTGAGCCCATATGGAAAGGTCCAGGAGGTTAACTTAAAAGGCCTGAGAGCATTGAGTCACAAGAATGAAAAGGGAGGAAGGCTGTAGCAAAACATAAAACGAGAGGGATTGTGCTCTCAAAAAAGAGAGAGAGAAAGGGAGAATATGATTGAAGTTTTGAAGACACTGAAGTGCAGAGTGAGGCTATATATAGATAAGCTCTTTCAATTAATGCTAAACCCCTGGATTCTGCTGCTCAGACTTAAAATGTTGGCACAGCAGCAAAGTGTAGAGTTTGAGCTAAACTTTGACACAGAAGAGGTGGTGAACTTAGAACATGATGAAAGTTACAGAGATGGCGAGTCCGCTAGCTCACAGCCCCCAGGAGCGGACCTCTGGCCGGGGCTGTCATGAGGCCTCATGCCTGGCTCTTTTGTAGCAGGGATTTGGAGCCTTGAAAGCCCTGGATCCCATTTCATGTAGCCTAGAAAAGATGAAAGATGTGGCCCAGAAAGCTAACACAGTGTTTACCAAAGCACCGTCACGTGGCAGTAGACGTGTATCGGTGCCTCCTGTGTGCTGCAAGGCCTGGTGCCTCGTGCTGGGAACAGAAGGATGAACAGGCCACGTTCTTTGCCCCAGAAGGAGAGAAGGAATTGAACAGTATGAAAGACAGGATGGCCCTAAGTTCTTTGGAAATGGAGAGTCAGCTTTGGGTGACGCGGTCTCCATTTTGTGCGGGGGACCATTGTCTCTTTTGGAATGTACACTCAAGTGGCCCCATGTGCAGAAATCCTGTTTGTATAAGAAAGGTGAAGTGAGAGAGGGGAAGAAGGAGTCCGATGTTTCTCTTTTCAGCAACGTATCCCACATGTCCTCTTTCCCCTTTTGCTTCATCTTTAATTTTCCCACTTCTTTCTCCTCCCTGTAGGGAGTTGAGGACAGGAAGAGGCTACCATTTTCACTAAATGAACCTTCTGGAGGGTTCTCCGTGAAATGCAGAGTGGTTTGCCGCCCTCCTGTAGAATAGCGCAGACGTGGATGGTATGTCCGCTGGCCCTCGGTACCCTCTTTCCGTGTAACGTCTTCGGGACAGGGTCCTGTGGAAGGATGCCTGGCCCCTGCCTGATGGGTCGTGACGAATAGTCTCGTTCTTGATGGGAGGTGTGTGGGTACTTGTGTTTGTACACTGACACAGCACACATACATGTGTTTTAAACGTTGTGACACAAAGTTCATTTCTTCCAACACCATTTCTTCAGATGGATGCGTTACTGCCTCCTCCGTAGACCACTGAGGAATAAGTTATTCATAGAATACTGAATGCAGGGCCTGGCATATGGTGGGAAGTGGATAAAGGACAGGAAGTAGCCTGGAGTAGCTAGAGCACGAGAAGACAGGGACGGAAAAGCAGTCATGGCATCCCAGACTTTGTAAACTGTGTGTATTAGGAAGGGTTTGCAAAATTTTTTGCGCACAGAAACCTTCTAATGCTTCTTTCTTGACTAGTTTGCTAGAAAATACTGTACGTGATCTAAATAGATATTTTACAGGGAAAGAAAAGAACATGGTAGGAGGGGGCGGTGGCAGGGGTCGTCAGTAAAAACCAGTGATCTCTGGGGACAGTCTAAATGTTGGCAAAACAAATATTTGAAACTCTGTAGAGGGCCTCCTATAGGTTCCAAACCCAAGCAATTATTCAGAATTCTTGATCCTCATGTCCTGGCTTCGAGGACAACAGGCTCTTTCAGAGTAATTGTGTCTGATTATCTTGCTTTGGCCCAAATTTCCATGGACTCTGGATAATAACTGTAGGCCTTACGTCATATTGCTCGGCACGTTGGACTGTGTTTAATATTGAGACACGTTGTAGTAATTGACACCAGCATAGCACAGAGTTAATGCAACCCAGTAAAGCGGTAAAGTTCCTATTTTTCACTTTGTGGGCTGCTTCTTAAAGATTCTCCTTCAAGTCAGGTTAGTTGGTGTTTGTATAGCGGGGTGTTTCATTTTTGGTTTTTTGTGTGTGTGTGTGTGTGTGTACGTGTGAATATTTTGTAAAGAATTTTCGGTTATTCAAAAGAGGATGTGAACCAAACTGTTTGGATATGTTAAAAAAAAAAATCAGTGGAAAGCATTGCCTAATTTATATACCCCTGCCATGCAGGAAACATACCTCTCCTTTGCACCTCCCACTTCCTTTAGGCTGGGGGAAAACAGATCAACTTGGTTTCACTCTCTAGATTAAATCAAAAATGTCAACGGCAGAACAGCAAGTGGGGTTCTCATTTCTTAAGTCCTCTGTCAGATGTTCATGAGTTGTCCAGGCGGATAGGACATTTTGAGATAAAGGACCACTGCTTTTGCCCTTTCTCTGTAAGACTGGACGATAACTTGCTCATTTGGGGCAAGAATGCTCATTATTAGCCAGGAAAGGTTGGAGAGGGCCCTTCCTCTGCCTGCCCTGCCCCACGTGTTCTCCCTGGGACAAGGGTGGAAGCTGGAGAGAGGGTTGGGGGCAGGTGCAATCTCCGTCAGACCCTGGGTGAGGTCGCGATGTCCCGGTGGTGGTCTTAGAGGATAGCCACCTGGTGGCTCAGGAAGCCAAAACCTGGTTTGGGAAAACACTGCTCAGCAGGTTGAGTGAGAGGACCTCGGTGGAGGGTTCCGAGGTATTCTCTAAGGGGCGAGATGGATCAGTGAACACAGAGTCGTCCTCTCAGAGCTGCTGCCCTCCTACCTGTCGCCTCCCGCTGGCCCACGTCCGCACCCCCGAGCGAGCAACCTGGCTCAGGCGGAACCAGGAAACGCGATTTCCAGGCGCAGGCCTCTCTGCTCTCTGCCAAGCACGCTGCTGAGTGTGGTGCTCTCTTTGTGAAGTGGACATCTGTCTAATGGGAACTGGATTGTGACCACCGGTTCATTTTACGCGGGGGCCCCGTACAGCTGCCAGATGGTGGCGGGGCTTAGCTGTTTTGCAAGTCCAATACGGGTCGTGTGCCACCCCCGGGGGGTGGAAAACCGAGGGGGTCCCGCCACCACGCCCGCGTCCCCACAGAGGCAGTCCCTCCCAGAGCCCAGGCTTTGCTCTGATCTCTCAGAAGGAAGACTTAAGAAAAAGGTAATGAATAAATTAAAGCCACATTTTTTAAAAATCAGGTCTTTGGGGTTTTCCTCACTACCTAATTGTTCACTAATCTGTACTTAGGAGAACAGTTTCTAAGTGGGACATGTCGGGCTTTTACTCTACAGATTAAACTCCAAGGCAAATAAAACTGACAGCTTAAGAGGCCACCGGAAGAGGCTCGTCCAATGGCAGAGTGTGATTGCTGAACCTAGACTGATGAGCCCTTTGGAGGGCCTGCCTCCTGCCTGCAGGATGCCAGGCCCAGAACACTCAGACGATAAGAGAAAGGCCTGCCTCTCCGTGGCTCGCTCTTTGCCTGCATTAGCTGAAGCGCTGTGTGAGGATTTGTAAAAGCCATTGGTCGGGCTGCCCTAGCAACACGGAATGCTGTGTTGACACAATATTCCGTTCCGTGTTCGCGCTGCAAACGCTTTATTTTTAGAACACTTCAAAGTGAGGAAACCGTTAAGCCCTATCGCATCCTCTCCTGCCCCCCACCAGCCACTTCCCCCCACTGCCCCAGGCAGATCACACCCCCCTTTAATAAAAGAGGAACCTGAGACAAAGATTAAGTGGTATTTTGAGCAAGGCTGATAATGCCAGGGAAAATTGCTGATCTGGTCTTAAAATCGAACACATCCTTCGGAGTAGTTTTTATAATGCTCCTGCTTCTTTTACCTACACCATGTGGGTTCCATATGACCTCACATCTAAGCCTTAGTATTGTATGTGGAGTTCAAAAGACAATTTAGCCTCCCATTTACTTCCCCTGGCATTCATTCAAATAAAAATAGGCACATAATACCGCACCGTAAAAATCAAAGCCCCAGGCTCACTTTGAAAATCTTGGAGAACTTATAATACTTATTTTCATAAGTATCTTTCATGCAACTAGCATAAATTTCCTTGTTAGAAGTTCTGTGTCTTTTTTAATCTCTGAAACCTCTGTGCCCAGCTTAGTGCCTGGCATGAAATGGGCGCTCGGAATTAGCTGCAGATTGAATGGATGAGGGGAAAACTCCATCTCTCTGATCCAACACCGACTTGCCTGCTTTTACAGAGTTCCTGCTGAGAAGCAGAGAGCGGCTTTCAATCATTCTTACAACGTGTGTTCAGAGCCTTCTGTGCCAGGCAGCGTGCCGCGCAGTGTCCTGGGGAATGCAGAGACGGGCGTGTGGCCCGCAGCCACAGGGAGCTCGGTCTGATGGGGGGGGATGGTGGGGTGCCCGGGGGTGCGCTGCTCTGAAACAAACGTTTCACTCTGGGCCCGGGGATGACTGCCCACACGTCACCTCTGTCAGCACCCCCAAATATACAGGGCTGAGCTGTGCCTCACAGGAGGCTGTATTCATTAGCCTACTTACGGCCGTCGGCAAGGTGGTGTCAGAAGGACAAAAAAACAAGCCAGTGAAAGAGCTTCCTAAATCGTAAAACTCTGTACAGAGGTGAGGCGCGGTGTCTCGGTGTGTGCTTTTCCTGTGCAGGTTTGTCTCCATGCCGTGGTTAGCTTGTGCTCACCCTTTCCTACCAAATAAAGTGCCAGCTTCCAATCAGACGCTGTTGGAATTGGCTGGTGGTAGAACCAGAAAGGACATGTGGGCCCTGGTGGTCAGGTGCCAGTTTCTGACCCACCGCGCCAGGCTCCTTGTCTTGTGACCAAGAGCATGTTACTTGACACCCCCGAGCCTTGGTTTGCTCATCTGCAGACTGGCTCTGATGGTTCCGCGGGTTCGCGGAGATCATACGTAGAGCCCTCAGCACAGCGGCACGTTGTTACTCGCCGTCCGCTCTAGGAGAGAACACTGAAGGTCAGAGAGGTTAGGTGAGCCGTTGCAGTCTTCCTCGGCCACGACACGTCTGCATGCAGCCTGCAGTCAGATGGATCCGTTCTCTCCGTAGTGTGAACTGAACATCGAGTCCCCGCCCTGCGCCAGGTCCCATACTGAGGGTTACAGTATCACAGTGTTACGGGATCTTGTGATCCACAGATGCCCACAACAGTCCCAGGAGGCAGATACTATGTATTGAGCCCATGTTACAGCTGAAAAAACAGAGACTGGGCAAACAAACACATCTGAGTGCAGTGGCACGTGGGGAATTCAGACCTAAGTGGTTTGTCCTGAGAATCCATGCTCGGGGGTTCCCTACAGCATGCTGGGGGTGTCTCTCTTCTTGGTGTTTATTATCATACTGAAATCATCCGTTTCACTTCAAAAGGCACGCTCCTCTGGCATCTCTGGTGCCTGCCACTTGGCACAGCGGGTAACCAACAGGTGCTTAATAATGTTTGTTGAACGACATTGAAGTCTTCCCTGAACACTCCTTGGATTTCGGCTTCTGTGCCTTGTGTCCCATCCGTTTCCTCTACCTAGGGGTGTTATTTCTTCTTCCTGATTCCGATTGTTTCTATGCTGGCCTTTCAAAGGCTAGCGCATATGCCATTTCATCCATAAAAGCTCCTTCTGGGCACCCCATTGGAGTCACGTCCTCTCCACTGAAATCCCTATGGCACCGTGGCTCCCTCTCCCCACGCACAGTGCTTTCGGTGGCATGCTGCAGTTGTGTGGGCGCTGGTCTTACTGCACTGGAGGCCTCTGGCAGCAGTCGGGGGCTGTTTTAGTCCATTGATACACCCTATAGGACCTCCTCGTTCTATAGAACTTGTTTACTCCGGGGCGGTTGAGCTGTCCTAGGCATCGGTTGCGTGAGTGATTGCAGAACATTCAAGAGAAAGGGACACTTTTTTCCCACCAGCTTAGTCCACCTGTTTTTTCCTCCTTTTTCTTTTCATGGCATGTTGAAATAGAGTGCCCGCACTCTATGGAGCATGAAAAAATATTGTTTCAACTGAAGCAACGGAAGTAAGAGAATCATTTTAGGGTGTCACTGTAGTGTGAAAAGCTTTGACATTTAAAATAAAACAAGGAAGGAAAAAAGCAGTTGAGTCTGTAACTAGAGTCTCCTGCCGGGACAGGCTCCGCGCCCTCTGAGCAGCACGCTTACCTGAAACCCCGCCAGACTTACAGATGTTTCCTTTGGCTTCCACGCGAAGAGCCACATTGCAGTTCTCAGGAACAATTCCATTCTGGCAGGGACTGATGTAACAGGGAGTGGGGCAGCAAGCAGAGAAATGACTTCATAGGCCTTACCCCTTTCTAGTTGCTTAGATCCCGGGACACATGGTGTATTCCCTTCGCGTCTTCATACAACACTTGATTCACTTAGTGCCAACACATACGGCTTTTTATGAGGCGGCGAGAGCTCCACTTTGCTGAGTGCATTTTTGGAACTCTACGAGATGAGGACCTGGTGGGTTTTACCTCTGGATGTGAGCCTAGAAATTCCCTGAAGGTCACACGTAGGTGAATGGAACTCTTCCAAAGCGGGGTTTTTCTGCCCTCTGGGACTCAGATTACAACACAGAAGAAAATGTATCCACCCAAGAGGGATGAGGGAGGGGTGTGAAGTTGAAGGAAAGGCTGGAGCATCCCAAGGCCGTGCCCCTTGCCTCTGATTTCTAGACTTCTCTGAGGTTTCACACTGCCCCTTGGAACGAGATGTCCCACCAGCACGCACCATGCCCACAGCTTCAGTGTGCCTGTCTTCTGCTTGTCCCCGTCGCTGTTGATGGTGCCACCTCCCTTGCTGTCAGCCAAGCTCCAGATCTTTGGAACTTGAGTCTGTTGTATTCTTCCAGCCATTTTTTCCATTCCTCCCCTCACTGCTGTTCATACGGCCTTGTTAGAGTATCGTGTGTAGCCCAGCAGCCTTCTTGTGGGGTAATAAATAGAAAACACAATGGATACTACTACAAGTGTAAAGTTTGGTTAAGTTTTACTGTGGGTATACCTCTGAAGCTGTCACCACAAGGAAAGTAACCTGTTCATCACCCTTAACAACTTCCTCTTTTTCTGTTGCCATCCCTTCCTTACCCCACCCCCGGCCCAGGCAGCCAATGATGCTTTCGGTTGCTGTAAGTTTCTACTTCCTGGAATTCGTGTAACTACAGTCATAAGGATTGCCTTTTTCTGGCCTGATGTCTTTCACTCAGCATAAGTATTTCAAGACTCGGTATCACTACTTCATGTCTATCAGTCCTTTGTTTTAATGGCCGAATAACATTTTGTTGAATGGATATACCACCGTTTCTTCAGTTCTCCTGTGCGTGGATGCCTTTGGGTGGTTTCCAGTTTTTACCATTCACTTAACAAATAAGGCTGCTGCGAGCATTCACGTACAAATGTGTGTGTGCTTCGGTTTCTCGTGGAAACATCTAGGAGGCGAATGACTCAATCATATGGCAGGTGTATATTTAACTTTGTCAGAAACAACCAAACTGTCTTCTCAAATGATGGTACTCTTTTACATTCTCACCAGCAGCGTGGGAGTCTCCGTCCCTTCATGTCCTCGCCAACACTTGGTATAATCAGTGTTTCTATTTAATCCTTGTAATAGATGTTTATTGGTATATGTCATTGTGGTTTTAATTTTCATATGACTAAAGACATTGATCATCTCTTCATGTGCTTATTTCACACTCCTATTTCTTCCTGGTGAAGTGTCTGTTCAGATATTTTGCCAGTTTGTTGATGGGGTTTCCTTACTGTTGAATTTTGAGAATTTCTGACCTCCTCTGTACTACAAGGCCTTCACCAGACCCGTGTTTTGCAAACACTTGCTGTCAGTCTGTCTTGTCTTTGCTATCTCTTAACAGTTTTGATGAAGTCTTATTAATGTGTTCTTTTACGGATGATGTTTTTGGTTTTGTATCAAAGAAAACCTAACTCAGTCACATACACACACGTAAAAGGCAATTTCACTTCCTGTCCAATATAGGTGTCTTCTTTTTTTTTTCTTACCTGCTTGCACTGGCTAAACACCCCAGGACAGAGTTGAATACAAGTGGTAAGAATGGACATCATTATCATGTTTTTATTCCTAGAAGAAAGTCATTCTTTTACCATTAAGTGTGGTATAAGCTGAGGTTTTTCATAGATGCCCTTTATCAAGTTGAGGACATTTCCTTCTGTTTCCTGTTTCACTGAGAACCATCATCAGGAATGGATGTTGGATTTTGTCAGTTGCTTTTTCTGCATCTGTTGAGATGATCCCATGGCTTTCTTTTTTAGTTCATAAATTTCGTGAATCACACAGATTGATTTTGATGTTGAAGTAGCCTTGCAAACAAAACCGGGCGCCTGGGTGGCTCGGTCAGTTAAGCGTCTGCCCTCGGCTCAGGTCATGATCCCAGGGTCCTGGGATCGAGCCCTGACTTGGGCTCCCTGCTCAGCGGGGAGCCTGCTTCTCCCTCTCTGCTGCTCCCCCTGCTTGTGCTCTCTCTCTCTTTCTCTGTCAAATAAATAAACAAATAAATAAAATTAAAAAATAAAGTAGCCTTGCATTGCTGGGACATAAACCCCACTTTATCATGATGTGCAGCCCTTATCAGATTCTGTTTGCTCAAATTTTACTCAGAGTTTTTGCATCTGTGTTCAAGAGGAATATTGTTAAGTGGTTTTCTTCTCATTTCTTTACCTGATTTTGGTTTGATGTGATCTTGGAGTTATGAGTAGCTTGGGAAGTATTCCTTCCTTTTCAGTTTCCTGAAAAAGTGGGTGTTGAGTTGTATTATTATTTTCTTAAATGTTTGGAAGAGTTCATGCAGAGGTCGTCTGGGGTTCAAGTTTTGTTTTGGGTTTTGGTTTTTTTGGGTTTTTTTTTTTTTTTGAGAAAGTTTTTAAGCACAGATTGAATTTTTTAAGTATATATAGACATAAATGTACTTAACGTATGTGTATATGTACCTGTATATACCTACAAGTCTGTTCGGGTTGTATGTTTCTTGTTGAGTTTCTCTCCTTCAGAGAATATATCTGTTTCATCTAAATTGTTAAATTTTTCGGCATAAAGCTGCATATAATGTTCTTTTATCCCTCTAATATCTGTAAAATCTTTAGTGATGTCACCTCTCTCATTCTTGATATTGATAAATTATGCTTTCTTTCTTTTTTTCCTTCATCTGGCTGAAAGTGTCTCAATTTTATTTGCTCGAAGAGCTAGCCTTTGATTTTCTTAATTTTTCTTTCACTCTATTTTATTGATTTCCATTTAGCCTTTTAGTCTTTGTTTGCTTTGGGTTTAATTTGCTCTCATTTTTCTGATTGTGTAAGATGGACCTGAGGTCATTGATTGGAAACCTTTCTCCTTTCTTGATGACCACTTTTAATACTTCCCCCTTAAGTACGGCTTTACCTTCATCCCACAAATTGTGATGTGTTGTGGTTTCATTTTCATCCAGTTCTAAATTTACTTTCTAATTCCCTTTTTGATTTCTTCTTTGACCTATGGTCATTCAAAGTAATGTCATTTAGTTTTTAAACATTTGAAGATTTTTCAGAGATTGTTCTATTATTGATTTCTAATTCTGTTTCATTGTGGTCAAGGAACATGACATACCTTGAATGGCTTGAAGACTGGAATTTGTTCAGAATTATTGGATGCCCCATAATATGGCCTGTCTTGGTAAATGTTCCAAGTGTGATTGGAAAATTGATATCATGCTGTTATCAGACTGAATATTCTACAGATGTTGGCTTGGTTGATAGTGTTGTACAAATCTTCTGTATCCTTACTGATTTTCTATATCCTCACTCTGTCAATTCTTGAAAAACTATCGAAATCTCCAAGTGTTATTGTGGATTTTTCTGTTGATCCTTTCAGTTCTATCATTTTTTTGCTTTATGTATTTGGAAGTTCTCTTATTCAGTGCATAAATGTTTAGAATTTTTATGTCCTCTTGATGAATTGACCCCTTTATTATTTTGAAATAATCTTTTTTCTGGTATTATCCTTTGCTTTGAAATATACTTTGATTGGTATCAATATAGCCACTCAGGTTTTCTTTTAACAAGTGTTGCGGTGGTCTATCTTTCTTCATTCTTTCACTTGCAACCTATTTGCATCTTTATATTCAAAGAGAATTTCTTGCAGATAGCCAACAGTTGGGTCTTCTTTTTAAAACTTTGTAATGAGTTCTACCTTTCAATCGAAGTATTTACTTCAAGAACATTTAATGTGATTGTTGATAAAGTTGGGTATAGGTCTTCCATTTCATGGTTTGCTTTTTATTCCTCCTATCTGTTCTCTATTCTCTTTTTCTGCCTCTTAAGGTTATTTTATTCCATTTTATCTTCTTTATTAGCTATAAAACTCTTTGCTTTGTAGTTTTAGGAGTTGCCTTAGGGTTTACAATATAGATCTGTGCCTTACTGAAATTTACCTTCAAATGATAGTATACAACTTCACATGTAGTTTGAGAATCTTACAGTAGTATACTTCCATTTTTCCCCTCCCAGACTTTACACCATTATTGTTATACATTCAACTTTGACATATGTTAAAAACCCCACACTATGTAGTTATTTTTATTGAAGTGGTCAGATTTCTTTTAAAGAGATTTAAATAATAAGAAAAATATTTTACATATTTACCCATGTTACTATTATTTCTGGTGCTTTCCATTCCTTTGTGTGGACCCCTATTTCCTTCTGGTATCATTTTCCTTTTGATGAAAGACTTCAATTAGCATTTCTTATAGGGTGATCATTTGTTGGTAAGTTCTTTCACCTTTTGTATGTCTGAAAACATCTATTTCACCTTTGTTTCACTGGGGTACCTGGGTGGCTCGGGTGGTTAAGCATGTGCCTTCAGCTCAGGTCATAATCCTGGGGTCCTGGGATTGAGGCCCATGTCAGGCTCCTTGCTTAGCGTGGAGCCTGCTTCTCCCTCTCCCTCTGCCCCCTAACCCTGTTTGTGCTCTCACTATCTCAAATAAAAAATAAAGAAAGAAATATATTTTCACTGGGTATAGAATTGTAGGTTGACAGGTATTTTTCCTTCAGTATTTTATGTTTTATTCTTTCCAGTTCTCATGAGAATTGATGTACAGCTTTGTATTAGTTTTGGGTATAAAACGTGTATATATTATAAAATAATCACCACTTAACTAACTTAAGTTACCATCCATCACTTCACACTGTTATACATTTTTTTCTTATGAGGAGAACTTTTAAGATTTATTTTCTTAACAACTTTCAAATATACAGTACAGTATTGTTAACTTTAGTCACCATGCTGTACATTAGATCCTCAGATCTTATTCCTCTTACAATTAGAAGTTTGCATCTTTGCCCATTTCCCCCACCCTTCATTCCCCACCTCTGGTAACCACAGTCTGTTCTCCGTATCTGTGAGGTTTTTCTTCCAGCTTTTAAAGATTCACAGTCTTCTCAGTTGTGTTGTTCCTGATAAAAAATTTGATGTCATCCTTATCTTTGTTTCTCCATTAAGGACTCTTGTTTCCTCAGTCTTTGAAGATTTTTTTATTACTGGTTTTAAGAAATTTCATTATAAAATGTCTTAATTTAGTTTTCTTCGTATTTGTAGGGCTTCATTGAGCTTCTTGGATCTTGTATGCTTATAGTTTTCATCATAATTGGAAAATTTTCGGCCTTTACTTTGTTCAGATATTTTTTTCTGTCCCCTGTCTCCATTCCTTCAGGGATTCCCATTACTCACATGCTTCTTGAAGTTATCCTATGGTTCACTCATCTCCTCCTCCTCTTCCTCTTCTTAATTCTTCTCTCTGGGTTTTATTTTGAAATACAGTTCACTAATTTTTTCCTTAATGTTTAATTGACTTTTCATCCCATCCACTGTCTCATTTATTTCAGACATCATAGTTTTTAATCTCTAGAAGTCCATTTTGGGTCCTTTGGGTATTTTTGAAATTCCTACTTACCTTTTGAAATACACAGATACAGGGATAAGAGTCATTTTAATGTCCTTGTCTGCTAATTCTAACATCTGTATCAGTTCCAGGTGGTTTCAGTTAGTAGATTTTTCTCACTATAGACCACGTTTTCCTCCTCCTTTGCGTGCCTAGAAATCTTTACCAAGCTACCAGACATGATGAATTTCATTTTACTGGGTTCTGGACATTTTTGTATACCTCTAAAAAATTTTGAGCTCTGTTCTGCCGTGCAATTAAGATACTTTCGAGCAATTCAGTTCTTTTGAATCTTGCTTTTTGGAATGTATTAGGCAGGTCTGGAACAGTACCCAGCCTAGGGCTACTTATTTCCTGCTTTTGAGGTCAGGCCTTTCTGAGTTCTCTAGCCAATGTGCCATGAAGTCATTTCTCTAGTCTGGCTGCTGGGAATGGCACTATTCTTAGTTTTTATTCCTTTTGGGTGCCCCACCACCCCACCATCTTTAATAGTTTCTTTACTCACGTGCACTGATTGGAACTCTCCTAATTCCTTCACGGGGAGCCTCTTCAGATCCCTGGGGTTCTCTCTGTGTCATTCTCTCCTCTCCGTACTCTTTCGGTGAGTTCTACCTGTCTTTCCTCCCCAGACTCTCAGCTCCTAATTCTCAACTCAGGATGTTTGCCAAGTTCCACCTGGCTTCCTGCTCACTGCTCCCTACTCTATGGCCTGGAAACTCTTTAGAGCAC
Source organism: Ursus maritimus (assembly GCF_017311325.1). Lineage (NCBI taxonomy): Eukaryota > Metazoa > Chordata > Mammalia > Carnivora > Ursidae > Ursus > Ursus maritimus. The sequence goes on along the minus strand of NW_024425675.1, from coordinate 23,002,798 downwards.
TCAGCTGTTTTCAGGCTGGAAGGTTATCCATCTAGACCAGAAGCAGAGGTCTGTTCTGGATTCTTTTTCTTACTCCAGATTCTTTTCTCAGGGTGCCTTTTTATCCAGAGGAGTCACAATACTGATAAGAGTACATGAGCATTTAGTGGCACCATATTGCCTAGTCCGTAAAGCCCCGAGTCTTTGGCCATGTTTTTCAGATCTTCCATAACCCCCGCCCCCCATACCCTGTTTTTCCTAATTGCCTTCATAATCTGCATTCTTACAGATTGATTCTTTATTAAATGGAATTCCTGGACTCCATCTCTTTCTACAGCCTGCCTTTTTTTCAGGACCTGCCTTTTCCAACAAATGTTTATTAAATCTCCAGATTGAAAATAATCTCTTCTATTTCCAACTCCTTTAAAGACTCGTATGTGCCTCTTGCATTCACTCTATCACCTTCCACCATGTATTAACTTATTTAAGCACAGATCTTAGCTCCTCTAAGTATCTATAAATCCTTTGAGGATTATTCCTGTCTCATTCAGAGGCTCTTAGAAAAATATATGATGTGTACAGTGTAAAGCAATCCTTACATGTCTGTTCAACACACACTTAATTGGAATCAACTGTGAAAAGGTATTGATGAAATTTTAGCCCATCGATGAAGAATGTTCTAGGCTAAAAAGCAAGTGGAGAGATTTGATTGTCTGCAGAGTGCTTTAGTCCTACTCCTAACTGAGCTACTGTATCTCCTTCTTTCTTCTCTACGTCTCATTTTGAAAATGAGAGTGACATTGTCCCTTTAAAGAACAACTCTAAAGGCGGGGATTTTTATATTGCTATCTTTGTCTTCCCACAACCCAGTGCTGTACCTGGTTCAAGAAATAGCCCTCTAATCACAGTGGTGACTCTCAATGGGAGGTCCTCTCTATAGACTTGTTCTTTAAAATAAAAAAATTCCAGAGTCGACTGGGTCAACGGATGTGGTAAGGACAGCTTTTTTGTCTTCCTAAATCTGTCTGAAATACTGGAAGCATTCAGGAAAGGAGAGAGTGCAAAACTAAACTCCGACTCTTTGGGTTTTCTAGCTCTTTAAAAAAAATCCATTGGAATGATTCCACTTATTTGAGGTCACTAGAGTAGTCTGATTCTGAGAGACGGAAAGTAGAATGGTGGGTGCCGGGTGCCAGGAGAGAGGAGGAAGGAGAGTTGTTTAGTGGGCACAGACTTTCCGTTTTGGAAGATGAAAAAGTTCTGGAGCTAGATGGTGGTGATGGCTGCACAGCACCGTGAATGTCCTTGCTGGCACTGAGCAGTACATTTAAAAAGTCCATGTTCTGGATGGGTGATAGGTAAATCTGGGTTTCGAGTCTAGTTCCAGTGCTTGTGAGGGTTGGGAAAGCTGCTTCTGCACTCTGAATCTGTGTTCTCATCCACAGTTCGCAGTGCCTGGAACATAGTGGGCACTCACAAACGTTCATTCTGTTCTTCCCTATTCAGCTTTACAGTGACTGTCTTACTTTGGAAATCCTGTCCAGTTACTTCTAACGTACAGAGTAAATGAGGCAAGATTGGTGGCTTGGGAAGTCACAGGGTTTAGTTAAGCTCAACCTGTCTTCCTGTTGATAAGAGGCTGAACCACAGGAACTCTGGGACCGCAGTCTCAGGAGGTGTCCGCGGGAAGGAAGACTGTCACAGGTCTGCCAGTCTCTCGTGTCATCATCGAGGAGACGCCCCTGGATCAGGACCCGCCATGGGACCAGCTCCCTACATAGTAGTCTCAAGAAAGCAACCCATCAGGGGGCACAGAATTGGGACCCAGCACCTCAAAATCTGAAGTCCCTGAACAGCTGGAGGAAATAAGAGCTTAAGCTAACCCTCTGCCTGCCCTTGCTTTTCATCTAGTGCGGACCCCTCAGCATATATACCCTCAAGCATCCGCATTTTCAAAGCTCAGATCTTTTCCAAATCACCAGGCTGCTTTTGTAAATAAAAAATAGTTAATGGTTATTTCATTAGCGTTTAGATTTCCAAGCAAAGTGATTATCCACAGTCTGAATGTAGAGAAATATCAAATAAAAAGGGAGGGAGGGGATGTGCGTGTGTGCAAATGCGAATTCTCTGGGGTCTGTTGCACCCTCCCCCCACCCTCACCGTGCAGATTCCCCATCCCCGTGTCGCTTTCACCTCTTAGAAACCTGACAGGCAGGGAATTTTCCTGTGGAGGTGTGGAGGCAGCGTTGTTTGAGCTGCTGTTCACCCAGAAGAGCCAGTTAGCAGTGAGGAATCGTCATCTGTTCCTCTCCGGCCTCACGCGCCTCCGTGGAAGCCCATCCATCAGTTTTAAGGAGCCAGCTGTCCCACGTGCACAGCTGTGTGGCCCCTTGGGCTGTGATCTGTGTCAAACCCACTCACACCGCGCGGGACCTGAGAGCCTGGTTCTGGTTCAGATGGGGCTCCTCCGACACATGCCTGCAGCGCCCCCTACCCCCTGAGGAAGACCCCCTTTGTCCCAGCAACACTCAAAGTGAGAGAAAACGATGCAGTGCCTTAGACGCGCCAACCAGGCCACCGCCTTTCTTCCGGTAGCGTTACATGGCACCTGCTGTCTTGGTGACCAGCACGCCATTGCTCACCTGTAGCCCGGAGGGAGGATGTCCTACCCCGCTGTCCTGCCTGGCCCTGCCACCGTGCCACTGGCCAGCGGAGGGAGGTTATGAGAGCTGCTCATACCAACGGACTAGATTTGGGGGGAGCTGCTGCTGTTCCATGCACACCCCCCATCACAACCACCCCTGTGATAGTCTGTTATAACATTACAAGTAAGTGTCTTAATTGGGAAAGGAGACCGGGACTTCTCTGATTCAGACTTAGAATGATCTCCTGTGTGACCCGGAGTAAGTTGTATACTTTCTCAAGGCACTTTTCACAACAGTGATAGGAGATTCCAGCGAGAGGCACTGGTTTGCAAGAATGTCTGTATTAGAATCACCTAGAGAATTAAAGCAACAAAAGTTTCCGGGCCTGGACCCCACTCTCAGGAATTCTAACTCTTCTGCAGAAGGGCCCAGGCAGCATCTATAGAATTGCAGGTGAATCAGATGTTCAGTCAGACTTCAGAAGGACCTGGACAGACAGGGACGGATGCTTGCAGAAAGGGTCAGGCACTAAATAAACCCAGTTGGGTGTTCCTGTCATCACATTTTCGACTCACTTTGGCGAGCCCTAAGATTTCAACCCGGCTAATGTAAAGATAATGCGATCATGATCTGGTTCTGTTTTGTTTTTCTTAACATCACTTCCAACATCCTCTGCAGGCTCTTTTTTTTTTTTTTTTTTTTTTTTTTTTTTTTTTTGTGAGACTTAGGCGTGGTAGTTCACCACACTGAACACAAACACCCCCACTGGTGAGCCTCTCGCAGAGCTTGCAGTGACTGTCCCATGGAATGTCCTACTAGCCTTTCCCAGGGCTACATGGTTCCAGCGTGGACTGCAAGAAGCCAGTCCAGCCTCTCCAGGCAGCAGTGACCTGGCTGGAGTCGTCTTGGGCTCCGTCAGGCACACCGTGCCAGGTGCAAGAGGGGGGACATGGTTTGGATGGATAAGGCAACTAGTTAATTTCGGTCTCCAAATCTTACAACTAAGGGCCTGCAAGCCGTCCCAAGTTTATGTGAATGAAGAGAACAACTCAGAAGTCTCACCTTGACAAGATAAGTGCAGCAATTATGTTTAAAAGAGCATAGAAGAACATGTCAGCAAAGACTGCATTAACTAAGGAAGGGTTTCTGCCGTGGGGTGTAATTGGATTAACGCTGAGATCTGTGCTCCCACTAATGCCCCATCGCTGCTGCTGTTGGCGCCACGCGAGGACCAGGAAGGTGAATCAGACCTTCCTAATGGTAGCCTTCTAGCATAAGAGAGAACACCTTCTGTGGGTCCAATACAGTTTCTGCTGTGAGAAAAAAAAAAAATAGTGCCGATTTAACCAAAAGAGTCTGATCTTTATAAGGCACCGTTTCATTTTACGCATGTTTGTATTACTTTGTTAATGAAATAGCTTTTCTAAGAAAAGCTGGAACACATGTGCTTATGTGGGGCTTCCCATTTACAGATTTATACGGTATCAAGTCTCAGTAGACTCCTGGGAAGGAGGCTGGACAGTGGGCTCACCCTCATTTTGCGTACGAGCAGACGGCGGGTTACGGTTTAAGTAACAGTCACAAGGCTAGGAATGTGGTCACCTGGGGATCAGACTCATGATCTTGTTTTGGTGCTTTTTCTGTTTTTACAACTTTTCACTTTTTTTTTCCGAGCTTTAAAAAGTAAAAATTTTTCTATTTTCCTTTTGAAACGAAAACATGAGAAAATAGAAAATTTTGAAGAGAGTAAATGGCCTTTTGCCTAGTAACTCATGTAAGCCCAACTTTACATCCTTCCGGCCCCTTCACCCCTTCAGAATCATGAAGCTTTTTGCAGAGGGTACCCTGAACCATGCCAGGTCCCAATCCTGATCACAGAAATGTAGGAGGAAAGGTGCAGGAGGCTGGGTTAAGAGAAACCGCCTGGATCCCTGAAGTAAACTCTCCCAACACGGGACTCAGCTCCTTGGGTTGCTGTGAGCAGAACTGAGGGGCACGCTCACATCTTCCGCTCTTTTACTGGGAATAGAATGTTCCTTGTCAGTAGATAGAGAGTCAGGTAGCAGTTTCTGAATCTGAAAGAAAGTAACATGGTGGCAAACACCCCATAAGTATTATTTGCCATGGAGGAGTTCAACTCCATTTTTATTTGCAGCCTGTTTCACAGAAAACAATACACAGTCATATTTTATAGTGCCGTATGGGTTATAAAAATAACAGTGGCTCTATGCTGGACATGCCATAATCTCAGGAAGGAATGGAGGTGAGCTTTGATCTCCGTGACCTCTGCTCTGAATTGTCGTTTCCAACAGGCTCCTTGTAGGCATCCTGCGGTACTCGTCCACCTCAGTGTAGTGGGGAGACGACGATGTCTTTCTCTCCCATAGCTGAGAAGGAGCTTCTGAAGTGCCCTTTTGGTAGCTATAGAAATATATGATATTTACTATCCGTGTTCCAACCTGAACCTAAGCTCACCTCCTATCACACCTCTAGGTGTGATAATATTTCTCATTGTGTTACAACAGAGTAATGTCACAACTTGGCACTTTTACTGTCCTTTTCCTAGAATATCCCTCAAAGTGCTTTCTGAGAGTGTTAACTGCTATTGGGCTCATTTTTCTGCAGCGGAGAAAACAGAAGCCCAGCGGGCACCTGGAGGAGATTTCGTGTGCACTAAGTATGTGGTTCTGCCCCGCAGGGAGTCGGAGCCGGCATTCCCTGACCCTGTTTCTGTGGTTGGTCTGTGCGGGGTCACCAGGTCTGAGAGCCATGCCTTGGAACCCTTTCTTTTTCTCTCTCTCTTCCCTGATCGTCACGCACCTGCCACATTCACGTAGACTGACAAACGTGCTGTTACAGAAAGCAGCGTCACCAAAGAGAACAAGGCGGGAGATAAATTGCGTTTCACGTGTTGGCTGGCATCTGATTGGAATTAGGACAGAAATTAATTTACCATTACCCGGGTAGCGTAAACCAAGCTCTACTGGCAGCCCTTGTCGCCGCAGCCCTCTGCTCGCCAGAGGAGAGGGGGGAAGGAGTCACAGTCACTAAGACAATACACAGCCATTTCCATCCTGGTCATATTTTATATGAACTGGCACTGCTATGCTGTGTATCATTTGTCTTCTGATTCCTTGTTCACCGCTGCCTCCCACTCGAGGCCAAGAACATTACAGCTGTGCCAAAGAGTGGGTGGAAAACTAGCCTTATTATTAACCTATGTGGAAAATATAATGGCTTTTCGAATGTCTTCATTCACAGATGCAGTCACACAAGATATTAATGCTCTTTCTTAAACACGGCAGAACAGAGTCTTCATTTAAACCTCTTTTGTCCGTGTCTGTGGGGCACCGGCACCTCGTGGGAAAAAATTAGCCCCTTGAAAATGACTTTCTTCTTGACGCGTTCATATAGCCTGAATTCATAATTGGGCTATTTTTATTGGTTAGCGGCTGTATTATCGTATAAATCCATGAATATGTAATTCAGGGTCATTTAGACCCGTCACTGCACGGGAACCCTGTGCGGTGCACGAGCGTCGTTAGCGTCTTCGTAAAGGGAGAGAAGGCATGGAGGGTAATTTGCCCAAAGCTGCTCGGCCTCTGCCGATCCAGGTTTCTGTGAACTAGAGTGTTTGGTAGGCTGTTTGATCAGAACTTCCATCCGCGTGGACTCCACCTGTCCTCTCCTTTAGTCCCCTTGGTAGCCCCGAGACTGGGCAGGGTGGGGTTGGCACTACATTTGACACAGCACGGGGATCTGTGGTTGAGGGAGGTCAGTGACTTGCCCGAGTTCGGACACTTGGGACTCAGGCCACCCTGTGACACTCGGGCCAGTGCCCTTGCTGTCACACCGGGCAGTACTGCAAAATCCAGGGTCCTCCCGTTGCAGGGTGGAGCATTGGACCCGTTCTCGTCCATAAAACAAAGCTCTGTGGCTTCAGGAGCAACCGTTTGCTTCTCCAGTTTCAGTTCCCATATAATAGCAGATGCTAGGGGAGCAAAGGGTTCCTTATCCGATGTCACCCGGGAGAGAGAAAACCAGAATCATTTTCTGCGCTCTCCAGAATGCAGTCCATTGTCCACATCTCTCCAAGGAGAGCAGCGGTGACATTTATGGACCGTCCCTCAGTGAGCCATTCTCTGTTAAACAATACACAGAAGTGCCACGGACCGGCCCGTGGACGGCGGGGCTGCCACCACTGCAGAGAATCTCAGTCCTGTTTGACCTGCAGAGTCAGAGGCCGGGGGAGGGGCAAGCACCTCTGTGATCTTCATTCCCAAATGGGGTCCCGGTATTTAGGTTGCATGGACACAAAATCTGTCCCAATTCCTGCATGCTTCCTTTATGGGTATGTATTTACTGCTGATGTTAAGTCTTGATGAGGGGTCTTGATGAGGGGTCTTCCACATCTCTACTGCTGCCATTGACAACTTTCTTAAGCATATTTCTTGATATTTTAAAAATGTGTTGTTGTGGCAGCTTTGAGGCGGTGGCAAGATACTCCATTTTAATACAAAAGTTGGGTTCCCATGTACAGTCACGGTCACCTGGTAAGCGGACCCCATCTGACTATGTCAACATGGCCAGTGATTTATTGCTTTAAATTGGAATCAGCTGATTCCTGGTTCCACCGGTTTTAACTCGGCAGGATTAATCTGGACCCTGCTGGTGCACATGAAATGGTTGTTTTATCTGCTGTTTGAGACTGATGAAATGTGCAAAACATGGCTGTGTAATCAGTCAGGTATCTCTCCGGGTTACAGCTTATTCCGTATGGCAGAGTCCAGTCTCAGAAATCATTATTCTGCTGCAGTTAAAGCATGGCCCCGAAGGCGGGAGCTGATGAAGCAACGGCATTCAGCAGGTCCTTTTGCGAACTCGGCTGTTGTGTGTTGTTATCTTCCTAGCGGGAACAGGCGGGTTGCGATGGTCAGACCTCCTAGGAGCCCAAAGGCTTAGGGTGAAGGCCTGGAGGACTGAACGCTTAATCTGTTGCCAGTGTCTTTTTCTACCTTTGATCTTTTGTTTTTAGATAAACTTGATTAGAGGAGACTTCTCATTCCCTCCTCTAGACCTAGGTAGGCCCCTTGGAGGCAAGGATGCCAATGCTTAGAGTTTTCTTTTCTTCTGAAAGCAATCAAAAGATGTCCGAAGTTATGTGAATCTGCAAAAAAAGATTCTAGACCAGTATCTGCTTCTTCACGTTTTACTTTCACAGCCAGCTATTCAAGAAGACCCGAGAGAGAGATCATTTGAACTGCTTCAGATCTAGTGTCTTCCACAAAGCTCATCTGAAGGAAAAGCTCCATAGGGCTTTGGGTTTGTTTTTGGTTTTTTTCCATAAACTATGAAGTCTCAAGGGATACTTATTCCTGTTTACCAAAATGTTAGCGGTAATCCGTAGGCAACTTCCTGACGTGTCGAGGAAGACCCAAGACTTGGAATAAAATCTTTTATATAAAGGTCTGTTGATGAGATAACATGACCCATCTTTGAAGCAAAGGTGGAATGTAAGTTTTTCTGTGTATAGGGAAAAAGAATACAACGAATTGTATTCTGGGGCAGTTCTCATCTTGCGGACCAAGCGTCACGCATCTGTTGGGTAACCAAGGATACCTTACGGACAGGGGTTTGTGGAGCAGGGATGAGTCTGATGTACAGTTGTGTGATTGCTTTTTATAGATGAGAGATTATCAAGGGAAAGGTGATAGTTTTATTAGAACCCAGGAATATTATCTCTGGCACCAGCCTCTTTCATTGGAGGCGCGAGAAGCCATTTGGTTAAGGAGACATGTGAGATGCTTTCTGTTTGTTGCTCTGAGTTTTTACCCTTCTTCATTCGGTTGTTCGTTGTCTCTTTGGCCCTTCTTTCCCTCTTGAATATACAGGCTCCCTCCGAACAGACTCCCATCCCTTCAGCCAAGTGCTGCTCCTGCCATTACTTGAACATGGGCCCTGCTTCCTCTTGCTTCCAGCTACACGCATCAGAAGGCGTCAGGCTTGGGGACAGAGCAGGCCCATAGATTATTGCCCTGTCCAGAGTCTGGCTTAGACACATCGGGCCTAGCAAGGGGGATTGATGGATGTGGCCCCCCGCCCTCCTTTGCGAGTATGCCTTCTCTTGAAAAATATATTTAATTACACAGAGTCCATTTCTAGTCACAGTGTAGAGCAGGCCCTCCAGACTCCACTCAGCTTGTCTGTTATGAGGAAAAAGCCATCAATATTTTAAAAGCTGCTGACAGGCAAGAAGTTAGCCCCGATGCCTGGAAACTTAGAATTTTTTTTTTTTTTAACTCTCTGTGGAATCTATTCCTTGCGTCTCTACAGCAGTACTGAGGAAGGCTTAACATAGAACAGGGGACGTGATGAAGACTAATGAGATAAAACCAATCAGAGTCTGGAGGCGTCAGATAACCTAGATGTGTCCTGATTGTATGGCCTGAATTTCTCACCTGGGAGCTTTCCGGAACAGCCAGCACCCAGAGATGCCCCAGCGTCAATGTCACAAAACTGGGTCATGGGAGGTGTGGTGCATTCCAGAGAATACATTTGAGGGCAGACCTTCCAGGGACTGATTTTTGACAGTCCTTCCAGATTTCTCATTGTGGTTGGAGAGAATGAATGGGTGTTCACTTTCACCTAAACTTTCCAGCATTAAGGAAGTGCTTCCGTGAGGGGGTTGGGGGCAGGATATTAACTCCTCGGGGCCACCGAAGAAGCTTTATAAATAGTTTGCAAGAACCAGGGGGCCTGTAGGATTTCCAGCAGCCTGCAGACTTGTTCAGGAGTCACGTTTATACGCAGCTGTCTCTCTGCTGTTCAACCCCACCCTTAACTCCATTCAAAATATTAATTTTTCTTTGTTCTTGGATCACAATACTGAAAGTCTCTTCTTAGAACAAAGATACTTAGTATTTCTGTACAACTGTTTGGGTCTACATGAAATCACAACCAAGGAGGATTTTTAAAAAAGAGCTGAATTTATTAAATTTTTAAAAATACCTGTTACCTAGTCACCGCATACACCTTGGTATCTCGTGCACGCTGTGCTTATTTTTCTGAATTCTTGAGAGGGATTTAAGACCATTTCAGAGCTACCTAGGTACCAAAAGGTCTTGAAGACACCGCTTGCTCGCTCCTATCTCACCACAGGAAAGTGGTCCAGGATAATGCCGTTGCCAGGTCCAGACCCCCCGAAACTTCTCCAGGGCAGGTTCCTGTGCCCACCTGCATGGCACGCCCTGCCTGAAGCCCACGCTCACTCGAGAGGGAGGGAGTTGGGAATAGGCTTGAATTACTGGATTTGCACTTTGGAAAAGTGCTCCTGGAAAGAGTAAGGGAGGAAACACTGAAAGAGAGGACAAACGACTTTCACTTGTGGACGAAGTCTCACTCTACAAGCCAGTGGAATTAAGAATTGCTCGTCACTGAGGATTGAAATGGTCGACACGCCTGTTGAGAAGTATTACATCTTCCTCTCAATCTAGCTAATTTTACCAAGTGATTTGTTCAAAAAAAAAAAAAAAGAAGAAGAAGAAGAAGGTATTCTGAGCATGAAACCATTTCAGTGCATCACACACGTCATCTGCCTGGTTTCTCTAGAGCCGTCCACCACCTTCTGACTTTCTAAAACATACCTCAGCCTCCTGGCGTGTCTGGATCAGCCACATGGGGCAGACGTGCCAAAGGTGTGGGCAGAGTGGCCTGACACGTTTGTTATTGTTTCAACTGTGTTTTTGTATTTTTTACCACGAGGTGTTGCAGTAACCAGGGAGGGCTCACATCCTGTGATAAACCCAAATATGTGTCCGGGCCTCAGACACAGCAGAGTCTCTTTCTGCTCATGTCAGCAATCCTTCCTGGGTGTGCTTGGTGGTGGACAGCTCTCCTGTACCTGCTGGTCCAGGGGTCCAGCCAGCGGCATCTTCTGGCTCTGCCTTCCCCCTGCGCCTTTTCTTTCCCCCTGTCTGATCCATCCAGAAGCAAGGAAAATATGGAAGAGTTGGGCCCCATCTATTAAAAGCCCTGGCCTGGGTCGCCTGGGTGGCTCAGTTGGTGAAGCGTCTGCCTTCAGGTCAGGTCGTGATCCTGGGGTCCTGAGATCGAGTCCTGCGTTGGGCTCCCTATTCAGTGGGGAGTCTGCTTCTCCCTCTCCCCTGGCCCCTCCCCCTGCTTGTGCTTGCTCTAATAAATAAAATCTTTAAATAAATACAATAAATAAAAGCTCTGTCCCTGAAGCAGCAAATACCCTCGCGCTCACCTTCCCTTAGACTGCCATGAGTCACGGGGCAAGAGGCTAGCAAATGCGTTCCCCTCTCCCCCCGCCCCCACCCCGCCGTGTGCTCTGCACCAGTCCTGGCCAGTGGGAGGAGAGGATGGGTGTGCAACGGCAGCTGTGGCATCTGCCACGGGGGGGTTTTTCCTGCAGAGCTTCCCAGACTTCTTAGAGAATAAGCCTCACTGGGGACATTTGTACAGATTTCCAGGCCTTTGCCTGGGACGTCCACACCCAGTAGGACCCCGGGGTGGTTCCAGGAATCTGTTTTATTGCACACACTCTAGGTGATGATTATCTTTAGGAACGTTTGAGAAACACTGTTGTAAGATGCAGTTAGACTGTAGAGAGGTATTTTGTGCATTCCCAGTCCGAGGCTGAGAATCATATGCTGTAAGGAATGGTGGCAGACCAGACGAATGGAATCTAACTCCTGGCACCCTTGTTTCACTATCTTTAGCCTTAGATTTTGGCTGTAGGCCTTGTTGTATGGACAAGGTTATGGTCTGACTCCCCTGGGTAAACAGTGTTAGAGATCTGTCCATACAGTTATCCTACGGTTTATTTTAGACCTAGAGTTATTTTATGGTTTATGTCAGATACTTGGAATATATCAGCTTATGACAGCTCTTAACACATAGGCCAGTGCGTAAGATGGACTAGGAATGAAAATCTTAGGAGTTTACTTTGTCTCCTGTCATAATGTGGAATCTTTTAGAAACCTACTAGCATGGGAATTAAAAGCATAAGACGAAGAGTGGTTGAATTATTTATCAGTGACCTCAGTCCAAACATGAAGGATGGAAGGCTCTCCACCCAGCCTTCTGCACATGCCAGAAAAATGACATGAGACGTGAGGAATTCTGTTTGTCGCTCCTCACGGCGCGCTGGAGTCCCGGACTGCTTTCTTGGCTACCCAGCAGTCACGTGGACCACGTCCCTCTCGACGGATCAGAGTGTGCTTGGGGAATCCACACTGACTTTAACACTAGCCCAAGACCGTTACACTTAAGAAGGTGACCCTTCCTCCTGCTAGCATGAGAAGTGCTCCAGGACAAACCATAAAAGACGCCTCTGACCTCCACTGTTGGAGATTGCCTGAGCTCTTGATCTCCTTGAGATTGAATAAAACCTAGAACTAAGTGTGAGACCCTTCGTGGTGGGGGAGGAGCTCGTCTAACTGCAAAGAAGTGTCATTATCATTTATTATCTGCACAATTAGGAAGCAGCAGAGTATGGCAGAGGCTTGGCCGTGGAACTGATCTGTGGTGCCCAGAGCCCTGTGGCACACTGCAGAGGATTTTGCCGCATGCCCTGCCTCCCATCCGGGTCTTAATAATCGTGTGTGCAAAATGAGCACAAGCAGTGGCCCTTCCGTCCAAAAGAGCGACACGCTTGGAAATCCATCTTCATCCAGTCATCTCAGGATGGAAGGGGAGGCTGCAGGAGATGCCTTTTCTCTTTTCTCTAAAGGTTTCACAGAAGAATACATGCCATTGGCAGTGATTGAGAGAAATGAAAGTTTTTAGATCACATCCCGCTTCCGAGTATGCGCGGCGTGGGGTAGGCTGGCTGATAGATGGCGCGTTCTTCTTGAGTGAAACCCAATGGCTGCTAATCAGTGTGTGGCGTGTAGAGTTTTCTGTAATCTCGAAATCAAGGAGATATTTCACTTTTCCCTCTGAGGTTTTCTAAGGAGATATTCTGTAGGCAAAGAAGATGAATCTTCTCTCCACCTGCTGAAGAATGAGCATTTAAGTCTACAGCTAAATATTAAATACATCAAGTGCACGGACCGCGTATTATATTTTTCTTGTATCCATGATCTGTTATACTTACTTAGTTTCCTGAAAAATGGAAGACCGTGCTCAGTAGATGTGAGGGTTGAGATTTAGAACAATGAGGCACGGTGGTCTTCGGCACAGAGTCTGTGTCGTTGGATTCGGGCCCCAGGGAGGAAAGTGAGGACCAGGAGACTGATGGGGAGAGGGTGTGTGGAGCTTTGTCTGCAGGGCCCTGGGTCCCGTCTGTTGTCCCAGGATAGTCACTGACATTACCCCCTTCCACCTCCCAAAGTGTCCCCACTGGCATCAATTCTGTCATCACCCTAGATGTAGAAGAAGTCTTCACGGTACCCCTAAAATGATAGCCTACAGTAGAAGGAAGAAAAGCAGCTCATCTTTCTTCCATGGGTTCTAGGTGCCAGATTCTGAGCGTGGTGCTCTGTATACGTGATCTTACTAAACAGATGAAACAAAAACCCGCCTCACCCAACCAGTAGACCACACCTATCTTAGCTCAGAAATTGGTCAGCTAAACCAGAGTCCTTTCTAGGGAAGTGAACGGAGTGTGGCATGGACGGTTTCTATCTCTGGCCGCCCCAATCAGGAAGGCTCGTGGAACGTGAAGTCTGAAAGGAAGCCATGTTGCTGTGGCACAGACACGTGGGAAAATGGCCCCAGGACTATCCGTCAAGAAGTAGAGGCCCAGCACTGTGCTGTGCCTTGTGCAGGGGACCAAGGAGCCTTTTGACGTGGCCCCCGGGCCCTCGGAGACCTGTCCTTAGGTGGGCATGATACCAAGGCAACGCCTAAGCTGTGATAAGACAGCAGTGTATCAGGCGACCAGCGATTGTCTTCTCGTGTCTTTTCATAGTGATGGGAATCCTCAAAATGAAATCCAGCCCCTGGGAACCCCCTCTGTTCACGGGGTGTCTAAATATACTTTGGACGCACGTACTGCAGTTCTCTTCCTGACATTTGCCGCCACTGCCTCCCCTGATCCGAGATGTTTGGAGTGCCCTCTCCTTGTGCGCAGCCCCACGTCCCTGTTTTCCCTCCTCTGTTGTTGCTGACGTAAAGGGAAGTGACAAGTCTGTGGTTAAACTCCTTTTATAATAATGAAACCTGGGTGTGCCCATTAAATGGCGACAGGTTTTATTTCAAATCACAAACTGTTTTAGGGAATTTTTCCTCCTGGGGGGGGTACATCAAGTGTACAGTTGGCTAAAATTTTGTTGGCCCCTGAATAGGGAAGTCATGGAAATGATTCCATTAAAATTGATTGACACTTCAGACGCCACGCAAATGGACATTCAGAGTCCTCGAAGGCCATGCAAATGGGTGAACTTGGCCAGTTCCAAGTAATTACTTCAGAAAGCAAGACAACAAAATCAATTTCAAACCCTATTAAAGGGTGAGTGGTCATCACTTACAAAAGAGGCTCCCTTGTCTGCCTCCACCGAGAGACCGGCAGGGAGCCGTGCGACATTGTGGCAGGCGTGTCGACGCAGCCTTTCTGTGACTCGGTTTCCTGTGTTGTAACGTTGGGGCGACACTGCCTTGTCCCTCACCTGTCTCTTTGGGGTGGGGCTTGTGGAGGAACATAATCAATTTAAGGTGGACAATAATCTGGCCCATTTATTAAGCACTTTGATGGATATGTCAAGAGCCGTGTCCTCCATTTTCATCCATTATGTTGTTTAATACAATAAGCCTGTGGTGTAATTGCTGTTACTAACCCCATTTTACAAATAAAGAAACAGAGGTTGAAGGAGGTTAAGAAATTTGTCAAACGCCCAGTCAGTCTGAAATGCTGATAAGGGGTGACCACTTCGCCCACCAGCAAGCTTTATGAATGAAGCAGAAATATCCAGTGTCGCTTTGAAAACTGTCATAGTCTCTGCCATGAGAACTCCGGGCCCAAGGATACTTGCCTTTTATCCCCGGAACATCAATTTATAGTAGGCTACAAAGGCGCATTTCTCCTATGAGTTCCGCTGTTCCAGGCAATTTGTAAAAATATCTCCCTCCCTGATCTCCATGCACATGAAAGATGACTCAGTTATCATGGGAGTGGGTGAGACAGTTATCACGGCCATAAATATCAGCTCTTCACAGTCCTCCACCACAGGAAAAAGACCAGAATCCCTACAGATCTTTACCTCGGCCAGCACGCAGGTTCGTGCCTGTCCATTTCAGGGTGACCAGAGAGACCAGATTAAGGAAGTAGATATGACTTTCCACCCTCCGATTCCAGAAAAATAACGCCTTGGTTCTACCTCACATTGAAATACCTCTTAGAACAGTGCGGCCCCAGCCTAGAAGAGGCCCATAACATATTAGAATACAGCGATACCACAGATCGGTGCTGAAGTAACTGAGCTTTATTTTACTCAGGCTAACAATACAGGGCCCGTACTCGTGGCGTCCATGAATATAAGTCACCCCACCATTGAAGCAGGAATGAAGAGGTTGAGACTTACAAGACTGATCTGGCCAGAAAACATCATACAGCCCAGTGTGCTGAGTTGAGAATCCTAGGAAAACAGATATGATTTTAACTTACTCTCATTGCCACTAGGCTCCTAATTATAATGCCATCCTGTCCTCAAGAGAATGCATCCTACAAAATAAACTTATATTAGAAACTTCCTTTTAATGAGGTCTCTCAGTACTTTAGAACCTAAATCCTTTTTAATTGGATTCAAGGTAGAACTACCTTGTACCACATTTAACCCTGGGACACCTTCCTTCATCTCTGTGACATTTTCTTAGTTGACTGAGCCTGAAGCCCTGCTCAAGTGCCCTCTGTCCCCATGGGTCCCCATCACCACCTCATCACCAAGACTCTGAGGAGACCAACCTGGCCCACCATGGCGGTTTTAGGGAGACTACTCAATATGGCCTTCCTTTCGGTTGGCTTGTCAGGTTCAACCTAACGTTATTTTTTTTTTTTCATACCTTCAGAGAAAAAATAAGACCCTCCTTCCAACTCTAGAATTAGTCTTTTAAAAATGAAAACCAAATCCACAGTTTCCCGGTTACCTTGCATTCCAAAGATTTCATGATATTCCCAACAAAGGAGGCTGCTTGCTGCTTCCTCCTGTCCCCCATGGCTCCTTGACACGCACAGGCTCCAAGGCGCCTCGCCTTCCCATGCTTAGAGCGGAGTTGGAGCGTTCCAGAAACAGCTAAATGCAGTGATTATCCTATCTGGGGAAAAGGTGACATTAAAATTCTTCAGATACTTTTACAGCTATTAGACATTTGAAGTGGTTCAACGTAAGTGGGTTTTTTCAGAGGCCCAGGGACGGGAGAGAGCAGATTCCAGCAACTTTGCCCTTGACGTCTTTTCTGTCTGTGCCGCACTCTTGTTGGGATTTACATAATAATGGTGAGGAAGCATTGCCGTGCACACAAAGCTATGCACATTCGTCCTCAGTTGCTTTCCCAAAAGGCTTGAAAATGCAGTAGCTTTAATCTAGGTCAAAAAAAAAGAACGAAAAAAAGAAAGAAACTCAATTTGCTTGGCATAAGATTGAGAAAGCGTGCCTGTGTTCCCAGGGCCATGGGAGTATCAGGAGATGGTTCCTCCAGGAGAAGTCCCCAGGGCCGCAGGAGGTTGGTAGCAGCCTAGATCTGGTGGCCAACTAACAGAATGTGGTCACAGTGGGTCAGGCACAGAGTCTGAGGAACGCGGGCGGGGTTGCCCGGACTGGGTGAGATCCCTCTTCTCTCCCCTTGCTTGAGAAATTGGCCGAGGTTTGCTGTAGAGCAGGAACCCTGCTGGGGACGGGAGCCTGGGTTCTTGGAGGAACATCGAATCCCTGCCCCAGGCACCCAGAAATGAGAAGCACAACTCCTGTTTTGTCATCCAGATGCCCAGGGGATTCCCTGCTAATCAAAACGGTGGTGGCCACATCATTCCAGCACTGAAGGCAAGATGGCAGCATTGTTTCTCTGCTTCCTAGGTAGTGGCCAGATGGTAATACTTTCTACATCAGGGTGCCAATTATATCAAACTCCATAAAACTCAGCTAATTGGATACGGTTTCATTAAAAGTTGATTTCTACAGGATGTGGCATTTGTGTGGGGTAGCTGTTTTTCTAGCTGGGGAAGTCCCACTCTCAGAGGGAGAAAAAAAGTTTGTCCCCGGAGACTGTCCAAAGTTTAAAACGAGGCATTCCTAGGTTATAAGAGGACGTTTTTGGTGCCGTGAAAGGAGGCGGCAGCAGTTCTGAGGATCTTTCAGAGGAAGGCAGAACGTCTCAGGTGGCTCGTGGCATGTTCTGTGATGGGCATGGACGTGGAAGGGTGCCGCCAGTCGGTAATGACCTGGATGGTTATGCCTTTGCTCTTAGCCACTTGTATGATTGTGGGTAGTCTGCTGACCTCCTCTGTGGGAGGAGAGTTAGGCTACTGGCATTAACGAATTGGAAAATCCCGTGATTCCATGGAAGAGGTACAGAAGCCAAGAGAAAGCTATGCCCTGTTAACTTCCTCTAATTTTCCCCCTCAGTTTTGAGTTTAAAGCAAAAAAAGGAGTGGGGTGAAGAAGAGAACCCCTTCATCTTTCAGGTCCTTCCCGTAGCTAACTAATGTCTGCTTTGATGGCTGCTTGCTTTATTCCTTTCCTTCACTGTAGCTGTCCTGGGGCAGCACCCAAGTTCAGAGGAGCTGCGCTAAGTAGTACTCGGGCCCACAGAATGTGCCCAGTAAGGGGACTGAGTGTTAAATGTGGCTTGTGAAGTCAGAGCGTTAATTGTGACGTCCCATCTTGCGCTCCTCTAAAGCAAGCCAGGTTGTGAGGACAGAGTGGAAGGAATAAGCACCTTGGGCCATGGAGGCCATGAGTTAACAATGTTGTGTTTGCTGGGGGTCTTCACTGGCAGGGCCAGCTCTTGGAGGGTTGACTTGGGGCTGAGGAAAGGGATCCATCCGTGCCTTTGCGGTGGACCAGTTCGCCTCCCGAAGGGTCTGCGTGGGTTTGAGAATGGCGTCTCGTCACTGCCTTTTTTCTCGAAATGCCAAGGGTCACCTTCCAGACCACTGGAAAACTACTTCCCTTTTTTGTTTTTGTTTTGTTTTTGTTTTTAAGGTCATTGCTGAGTTTTCTTTAAAAATTTAATTCAGGGGATTTTTGACGGGGTTTTTTGAACCTTTAACTGCTTTGTAGAAACTGAAAGTCGGGGGTCTTGGCAAGGGTGAGGCCAATGACTGATAATCGAAACCTTTAGTGTGTGGAAGATTCACTTGAGCACAAAATGTACCACTTAGATCAACAACCTTTGGACTCTGAAAGAAGTATTAAATTCTCTATATAGCGGCTAAGATTGAGGGAGAAAATAGATTACAAGGGGCATCAAGTATGGGGAGTATGTCCTCTTTTGACTTAAACTGGTTTGTGTGCTACTGACTTGACAAGAAGCCAAGATCCCAGTTGCAGCTCAACTTGTGTAAAGCCAGGCACCTGCTTTGCTTGCAAATGTGCATACAAAAGAGAGCTTCATTCACAGAAAGAATAAAAACATAGCGGGTTCGCTAATTTAGCCTTCCAGGGCCTTCGTCCCTTGATCTGTCGGCCCCTCGGAATTCAAAGGCAGCCTTTAAAGGAATTCTCAATTCACAACATGATCGCTTTGTCGATGTCCTGAATTCAAATGTATCTTGAGCTAAATATGTCTTCCAGGACTATTGCTTTATTTTTAAAGGAAATAAGTTAAGTACAACGTTCAGTCATCAGATGATCCTTTTGTGGCTGTTTTCAAGGGTTTATTGGTTGAGATTGAGAAAGGATTGTAAATATCCCGTGTTTGATATGTTGAATGGCCTTAAGATGTGGACAGCCCCATGGATGGAGTTCACACGAGGAGACAGGTGTTCAGGGCACAACACCGTGGGCTCCAAATGTGAAATACTTTTATTTCATCAGCTAGCTAGTGTTGTGGGAAATCATTTTTTTTTTTTTTGCCTTCTTTCCTCCATCCTGATGCTCTTCTTTAGTACTCATAACGTAATATGGAAAATTGTGTATTTCAGAAAACATTCCATAATTTTCCATACTAAGATATTATCAAAGAATAGCATCAAAAAAAAAGAAAAAGAAAGAGAAGACTCAACAGTTAGGACTAGAACATTCCAGAAAGGCCCTTTCTCCTATTTATGAGAATACCTTTCAAGGAGCATTTCCCCTCCATCTGGGCTGGAAGCTCCAGGAGAATCATGAGGAACTTCAGTAGAGTAGCCGTGCGGAGGGCTGGTTCCCTGGGCCACTGCGAGTGTGAGTTGTTGGTGTGGGACCTGAAATTTCCATCCTGTAGCTGACAAGTGACTATTCCAACAACTGAAACCCACTGAAGTCACTGACCTCCTGTCTTTAAGCCTGGCTTCTATAGTACAAACTGCCTTGTCATCCATCTTTTAGAGTAAAAGACTTAAAGCTGTCTTTTTAAAATGGCGTCTCCGCGGCGTTAATCCTTAGTTCCGTTCCTCCCCAGTGCTGCAAGGTTTGGAAACCTCAGAGGAAATTTCGTTAATGAGTGTGGTGTCAGTTTTCCCAAGGGCAGAGCTAGTTTTAAAAACCTGGTTTTTGGTATCATTCTCTAAGGCTGTGTCTACACTGCCCTCCAACTGAAGAATGTAACCAGAGTGCTGTTTGACTCAGGACAAGCCGTGATATAAACTGGTGATCTCTACGTGAGCAATGCATTTATTTTTCTCTGTGAGTATTATTACCGAGAGTTTCCAAGTAAAGATTTTCAAGAGAAACAGCTGTGGTTTGAAAAGATTTGTGATAATCCAGATGGTTTCTTTGAGGATAAATCTACTTGATCATTTAAAATTAAAGTCTTTCAGTAAAGTTGAGTGTCTTTATGATTTTAAATACACTACTGGTTGTGTGTGTGTGTGTGTGTGTGTGTGTGTGTAGATACCATTGGCCCGCCTTGCTTGGGGCTTTATCTTTGGAAACAGCAAAAACCTCCTAACAGCGTCTCAAATGATTCTGCAATTAAGCCAGGAAAATACCTGAGGGAACTCTTCATGACAGCAGAGAACTGTCTGTGAAGAGATACAGCCAGACACCAACTACCCTGTTTGGAGTAGGTAGCGCTTAGCCTCTGTGGGAACTGCCACTCTCAACTTCTGAGACAAAGTGGTCTAATCATATCGCACAATTAATTATAATGCTGATTGCACATTGCTCCACACGCAGAACGTACGCAACCAGATTGCTAAACTTGTCAACGTGTGGGAGTCTGGGTGACCAGAGGCTCCCGGTCCTCCTGACTTGCTCCTTCAGGACCGAGCATCCACTTGCTGCTTGCTGGCCACCCAGGGGCTTGCACTGCTCAGCCTTCATAGACGGCTCTCTGCCTCCCAAGATCCTTCTAGGCCTTCTCTACCATCACAGTTGATCTATCTAATGTCACCTTCCAAGGAGCTCTGCTAGATGTTCCAAGTTAAGCAGCAAAGTGAGTGGCCAGCCAGCTGTCATATGTTACCCCCCACCAAGGTGTGTACAGGCCTGTCCGCATCAAGCGGTGATCCGTAGAGGAGCCCCACTCCCTGTGGGCCTAACACACTGGTGTTTGGTTCTGGAATCACCTCCCAAGTTCTACGCCCAAACTGATGGCACCCATGAATTTAAAAAGCCCTGATGAGGAGTAATGGGGAGGTGTTGATAAATAGACCCGTGAAAGATGGATTTGGGGTGGGCGAGGGAGGCTCTGAAATCCTAAGCCCTTATGGATACAATGAATTGGCAAAACTGTTGAAAAGTGAGATGCTGTAAAGGAACCTATGGATAGGACATCATGTTTATCCTTTAAAAGTTTCCGCCACAGGCGGAGACTCTTGAACGGGTGGATAAAGGTGGCAGGACTCATCCTGCGCACCTGCCCGTGAGGCCGTGTGACAAGGTAGAGACGTGCAAGCCAGCATAACTCCGCCTCATTGAGCAGAAATCAGAGGGCCTGTCGCAGCACCTGGCTGGCCAGACCGCATCAGCCTCTGCTAATCCCCCAGAACCCCCTGTGCAGGTCACTTCCGGTCTCTGACATGGAGCAGAGCCTTCTTCGGCGCGCCACGGGCAGCTGGGAGAGGGGGATTCCAGAATGATGCTGACGTCGGAGGTTGCCTCCCTTGGTGCTTGCTGCAGCCACGGGCCGTGGAAGAGCACCTGTGAATGTAGGTGTTTAGCCACCCACCTTACAAGGATGTTTGAAAAAGAACCTGCTGAAGGAGGGAGGTCTGTCCCCGGAATCGGACTGCGGGGCCATCTGGTGTTGCAGCTGACCTGAAAACGAATCCGGTCAATTTCAGACCTGAGTTACAGCTGGCGTGGGGAAGTCTGAGAGGCAGGTGGTTCCTTAACAGCTGTACATCCAGATAGGGCAGGCAAGGAAGAAAATCCCAACTTTGTAGCTCCCTGACCTTTCGCCATGATAGTGACCACATCAAGGCAAATATTTCTCCCTTCCTTTTGTTGAAATTATCTCTGCAGGTCAATGAATCTAAGTGAGCGTATCAAGTGATGGATGGATGAAAAAGACTGGTTATTAGCTGGGAGGGTACTCTCAGAAATAAGAGTCTTACACTGGTGGTGTAGAGATTCATGTCTCTTTTGGGGGGAACCACAAATTACCGTACCTAAGGTGGCTACTTGAATTTGTAGTCCTGTATTTATCCTGCAAATTTTAAGATAACTTTAATCAAATGGTGTTTTTATTAAGTGAATTAGTATGCATGCGTGAAATGAAGTGCAAGTTATTTTTAGCCCAAGAAAAGTAAAGAATAATTTTGACTTCTTAAAAACTTGTTCTAAACAAAACACTTCGGCTGTATATGCATGTTGTTCTGAGAAGGATTTTAGTCAGCCCTGGTTTTTAGTCACTGATTTTGAGAGGTAATGAAACTAAAGCAACTAAGGTATAGAGGAAGTAAGCTATTTCCGTCTAAGTCACTCAGGAACCAAATGTATGAAACTGAGAGCAGAGTCTTGGGGTGATATTCCCAATCCTGTTGTCTTCCCCAAAAGCCCCATGTTTGTGCAAGTTGTTCAGTGCAGGAGGGTACCCAGCTGAGGCTAGAAGCAGAGGCAGAAATTCAGCCCAGACCCCGCTCATCAAGCCCGGGGACATAGCGAGGAGCTGTGCCCACCTTTTCCCAAGGTGCTAAGTCTGTTTCGCAAGCACAGCAGTGAGGGGGCTGAGCTTGTTGGGTCGGGGGTCGGGAAGCAGATCATCGGTATCAACCAAGACATTCTCATATGTGTTAGAACTACAACTAGATCTTACTTTGGCATAATCTCTAAAAACCTTTGTTTAAATGGGTATGGGGTAAAGGAGGCAAGTTTGGAGAGGGGCTGTCGAGGTAACCCCGATTTCACGGTATCAGTTGCATAGGCAGAGTGGACAGTGGATGAAACGGGAAGGAGTTTGAGATGTGGGGTATCTTCCCATCTGCCCTTTTGGACATGTGACTCCTCTCCTCATGCGTTTCCTCTCTGCTTCCCTATCTCACACTGCTCACTTGCCCTTTCTCTGAACACACACGCGTGCACACACACGCACACACATTGCCTTCTATTCACTAAGAACTTTGTTCAAGAGGAAAGTGCTTTAACCAAATTTACACGAAGATGTAAATAGCTAAGGACAATTAGATGTTTCCATCCCCATGGGGGGAGCATTTTAATACTGAAATCAGAATCAAACTGTACCTTCCTAGTGGGTTTCAGTGAGAGGGGTGGGGATTTTGTTCAGATGTTGAAGGCAGGAGCACTCCCTTTATTCCCGAGACCATTGCGTATTGGTCTGAGCTCTTCCCACTGGCTCCACACGTGGGATTCACTCAGGGGCACCAACTTTGCTCCTTGCTGCTTTTCTCTTATCATTGTCTTTAGTTCTCCATTTTTGGTGCCCCTGCCCTTCCTTCCACTGTTCCTGTGCACCAGCCTGAACTTCCTCCTCAGCTCTGAGCCTGGTCACGCTGGCCTTTGTTCTTCGTCTTCTGAATTGCTTTCTCTCCGGGCAAGCACATGCCTTATAACTTCCACTCCACCCTGAAGTCTTCTTTCTTCTGAGTATCCCGCTCCCGAATCTATCTGCTGGAGGGTGTCAGACTCTGCCTCTGTCTGGAAGCCCTGGTTACCATGGTTGAAGCTGCGAGCTTCCCCCTTGCTCCCTTCTCCAGCAGCTGAGACCATAAGCCCAGGAGAGGGGGAGAAGTTGTTAATGAGATGCTGTGAGGAACGTTCAGAAGGTAGAGGTTATGTCTCTCTCTTCATTTCTTCCTATACCAAGCCCAGTGAATCATAGTTGGTATTTTTCTTCTTCTTCTTCTTCTTAGAGTGGTACAATGGGCTGCTGGAAGCTGGGACTTGACTTCCCTGTTTAAACTTATTCCTAGATCCGAAGCAATTCCTGTAGCTAGTCTTGGGCTCACATCATGCCACTGAAGCCAGAGTCACTCGTTAAATTGAACAGTTGAGTAAAAAAAAAAATCTACCATCAAGCCAAATGAACTCCGGTCACAGAAGTCAAAATAGCTGAAGTGAAAAACTCATCTAAAAAATGGTCTGGGGCACCAGGGTGGCTTGATCTTGATTTTGGCTCAGGTCATGATCTCAGGGTCCTGAGGCTGAGTCCCAAGGCAGGCTCTACACTGAGCTTGGAGCATGCTTAAGATTCTCTCTCCCTCTCCATCTGCCCCCCGACTTAGTCTTTCCCTCTCTCGATCTTTCTCTCTCTCTCAAAAATAAATATAAATAAATAAAAATGGTCCATCCATCTGTGATTCTTTCAAGAAACTAAATGATTTTCAATTTCTTCCATCATGTCAATGAACCCCGACATTTTAGGAGTTTCTAATCCTTGGATGCCTGTAGTTTGAGGGCCAAGATGCAATGATTGTACTCTGCTTTGTCCAGAAGGTGAAGGGTTTGTATATTTTGTATATTTAATCCATGTAGACTAAAACAAATCGAACATATGACAAGTTTCCAAATTTCTAAATGAGGAGGAAGCATCGTAGATATATTTAGAAATGCTGAATGAATGGAATTGAACTTTATTTTCCCCTACTCTATAGATTTTATTTGTTTGGGTTTTTTGTTTAGAGAGAGCGTGCACACGCGCGAGTGAGCGCACGTGCATGAAGGGGGGGAGGGGGAGAGGGAGAGGATCTCCAGCGGACTCCAAGCTGAGTGCAGAGCCCAAGGCAGGGCTCATTCCCACAACCCCAAAATCATGACCTAAGTCGAAATCAAGAGGTGGACATTCAACTGACGGAGCCACCCAGGAGCCCTTCTCTACTCTTTTGAATGAGTTTTTGTTTTGAAGAACCAGAATGCCTGAGCCAACCTTTGATGGCTTGTGATGCCAACTCCCTGTTGTCAACTCTGCATTTTTTTTTTTTTTTTTTTTTTTTTTTTTTTTTTTACTGTTCTTGGTCTTATTTACTTTATTCCCCTAAATAGAACCAAGGTTAATGCCGGAGTGCTGTGCATTTCTTTCATGGCACCTGGTGTATCACTGTGTTTGGTGTGAGCACCTCTCAAAGCCCTCTCCAACTCTCTGGCTCCATGCTTTAGGGTCCTCTAGTACACTCAGGGTCAAATATTTACGTTCTTCATGAGTGCGTCTCCCCGCTTTCTGCCTCAGCACAACTTACAAAGACAGCTGAGCTCAGAGGCATCATCTTTTTTTCTTAAATTTTAAAGATTTTGTCCACCCCTTTTCCCAAGCCGGCTGTGCAAAGAAACTATATACTAACGAACGGATCGTTAACTGGTATCGCTGTCTGGTTTAAATAGCTGTGTTAACCAGTATCTTTGGCTACAAACTGAAGAAGGGGTCAGCCATCCTTCAGAATGCAGAAGTAATGGTATAAGGTTTCAACACCATCTTTTTTGGTGGAGGAAGTTGGTTGGGAAAAGGGGTTTTGCTGGCCTCTCCTGGGGAGCATTCAGCCTGGACTCCCATCAGCTCTTGGAAATAAGGAGTCAGAAAGTTGCCGGTTGATATGCTGTAGCCATACCTAATAAGACGTGGGACAATGTGTGCAAACATCTGTTTGGGCGTGTACCCACCCATACCGTAACTAAATTTCCAAACTGGTTAAAATAGCCCTGCATTTTGGCCAACAAATACTGAGTATCTCATATATGGAACTTTGCATTATATACTATGGTGGAGATAAAAAAAGAAGAAAGCGGTAACTCAGCTTTTCAGAACCTTGTAATCCAGTGGTCTAAACCATTGAGTTTAGAGAGTGTTTTTAAAAATGTGGTGTTCTAGAATATTCTTTAAGGAAATTATCGTTACTGTAAGTTTCTGCCATTGTCACTGTGATTAAACACTTCTCTGTATGTAGTCGCTACACAAGCCCCATGAACATGTCACCCACCACTTCCCCCCCTCATTCCTGAAGAGCTGTGTTCCAGGTAGTTGGTGCACAGAGTTATGAATTGATCTCCAGCGTGGGTAAAGCTAATAAATACGGTTTGGGTGAAAGGCACTGGTAAAAGCTTGAGATGTTATTACTGTTCTCATGCACTTTATTATTTTTAAATTGTGCATCCTTTTAAGTAGATTATTTGTTCGCCGTAGTCTCCATTATATCTAAGCAAAGCATTCACAGAAATTTCTAAAACCTTTTCATTTCTCTCTGTAGGTTGTTGTTTCGTAACATTTTATACAAGAAAAGCTGCACTTGAGGCCCAGAATGCACTGCACAATATTAAAACTTTACCTGGGGTGAGTCGGTTTACTTTTGTACCAAAATCACTTTATTGCTTGAAAATGGTCCTTTCAACTGAAGGTTCTAGTTATGGGCTCTTAGTGGCAAAAATGACTTTGGTCTTTTGAGGAGTGTGTGCTGACCCCTCTGTCCCCCCGCAGCAGCCAACCAGCTGGCCGGCCCCTAAAGAAGGACTGGCATTA
The DNA here is from genome assembly GCF_017311325.1 of Ursus maritimus. NCBI lineage: Eukaryota > Metazoa > Chordata > Mammalia > Carnivora > Ursidae > Ursus > Ursus maritimus. The sequence continues at coordinate 22,977,167 of NW_024425675.1, read as the reverse complement.
ATGCTGATGGAAAGAGCTCTCAAATAGTATGTCCCCTGGTTAGAAAATCAGAGTGACCCCACTGGGTAACAGCGGCTGCCAAAGAGTATGGGGTGGGCTAAGATTTTAAAAGGGGGAAAAAAAAAACCCAACACACACGAGAAAAGCAGATGGAAAAGGAAAAGCTTTTACTCACCAGGAGCCCCTTTTGAAATTTAGTCTTAGATTTTCTTTTGAAAGGACAAAATGTACCCTGTACAGCCATAATATTAAACCTCCTAATGGTTTCTCAATAGTCAATGGTGGTTAACAAAGTCAATGTTTTAATGCCTAATTTGTGGCTTCATGTTGATAGAGAACAGAAAATACAAAGCTTACAATTTTTTTTTTTCCATTTCCTTCCCGGTAACATTTGATGATTAGTACAATTCACTAGAAGTGAACTGATGTTGTACAGATCTGCCGCATCAGAATACATTATTTCTGGGGGTTTGTGGCCATTTTATATATCGCATGCTGGTGTGAAGTGTCCCGGGCTGTTTGCGTATTTTCCCCACTGACCCAGATATCAGGGATGAGTTCATTTAACATCCCAGTGATGTGCATTGGTTCCAATGAAGAACTTGTGGTAAGCAGTGCAGTCATAATTTCCTTGAAACCTGGTTGGATCAGAGTATAAGAAAGATAATACAGTGTCCCCGATGTCTTCAGGGTGTGATTCCAGCTGTCATTTTGCTGTCTCTGTAGATACACACGGACACCTGTGTATACCCATGCTAACATATGCACACACAGGCATTTTATTACCCCATTACCCCCAGAAAAGAGAGCATTTGCGTAAATCACCATAGGTCCATTGAAAATTTAATAGTATTTTGTCGTGGCAAGACACTCAAGAAACGGTTTTCAAAACATGAGCTCCTTAGCCACTTAAAAGCAATAGGTTATGAGCCCTGGTCTTCAGTCCCACCACTGTGGCTTTTTCCTTTTCCTTAGAGCAAATCAAAGAGCAGAAGATTCAGAAAAGCAAACGTGTGATAGCAGAAGTCTCCCTCCCCGTTTCGCTACTTCTCCCTGAAACTTTTAAGGTGGTTTTAGCGAGGCAGCTTTTAGTACGTCTAAGTGCTTTCGCTCAATGACTTTTTTTTTTTAAGTATTATTTCAGCTTTGTTTTCCTTATAAATGGGTTTTTTTTTTCAGTGTAAATTCTAGGAGGCTGCAGTGTTAGGTCACATTATCAAATGAAGCAACCGTGGCTGATATTTACTGGCTCAGCCAACAACAGGAAAAAAATTTTTTATTTCTCAGTCTCCTAATCAAATCCAAAGACCACTTTGTATTCCTTCCTTTAAAAAGAAATACTTTATGGTATTTTGAAACACACACAATCCCTTCTTGATATATTTTTAAAAATTCCTGAGATATGATGAATTCATTTAGCATTTAGGGTAGATTAATGCCAAATCACATTCTATTTTAAATTAATGCAAAGCATGGGTAATTTGAATTCATCCACTCCACTAAAATTTGCACAACTCCCCAGTATGCCATCCTTATTGGTGAAGACACTTTCAAGAAGCCCAGGGTTAGTATGATGAGTGGGCCGTGTTGAAAACCATACAAGGGGCGGACAGGTCTGCTTCTGTTTGGGGCATCTTACTCTGACCCTTTCCTAGCAAACAAGGAGCATCTTTAGTATTTCAAAAAAAAGAATAATTATTATATACATACGTGTATGTTCTGTTTTTCTCCTCATAACAATTCTGCATGCAGAAGTCAGGAGTGGTGATTCCAGAATTCTTAAGTGCAAGAATTCTGGAGTTGGAAAAGATGGCTTGGGGATTGTTTTTTGGTTTTCTTTTTCTCCAATTCAACTTCATACGCCCCATTACCTGCGGCGGGTTAAAGGGAAATTGTGAGAAGTCAGGTCTGATTTGTAGGCTCCCGGCCTTCACAGGGCACCCACTGCTGGTTCATTTGCCACTTCAAATTAGGTAAATGGGAACAGGGTTCCATATATTGCATTTACGGATAGTTCTGATAAACATCACCCTGAACAGCTGTAGGAAAAACATAAAGGTTGGTTTCTGCTCAGCTCTGAGCTTTTGGTGGGCAGAAAGAAATGGGAACAGACATAAAAGATTAATGCGTATTTGGGGGGAAAAATATTACAGGGTGCCTTGCTGTTTGATTACAAGCCTTGGAATTAGTCAACATTTCCATAATTCTAAACCAATATACACCTGTTTTCCCACTGTGATGTGAAGGCACAACTTAATTTAACAGAACCCCTGCTGTGCGAAATCTCTCATTAACTACCAAGTGAGTTCGGTAATTTAAAGTCGTAGCACTACTATTTTAACTGGTTGCCTTCATATTATGAAATTAATAAGAAATTAATGATGCACTTTGCCATATGCCTTCAATTTCTTTCTGAATAAAAATAAAAGGGATAAAGAAAAACGCATCAGCAGCTGACACTTTAAAGCTTTTCTGGTTATAATCATTTTCCTGCAGATAAAATCCATTAAAAAGGCACTTGTTGCTTTTTTTTTTTTTTTTTTCCTAAAGTGTCCAAAACTTTCGATTTAAAACAAGATCAAATAGTGCTGGGGTTTTTTTCCCCCCTGTTTAATTTTCTTTTGCAGCTGATGTTTTGTATCATAGGGAACTTTTATCATGCACCCAAACTTGGTGGATGTTTTGGGACCGTCTTTTGGTCTTGAGAGAAACAAAGAACTCAGTTAGTATGGCAGAGGAAAAAAGTGCCGATGGGACTATCTTACTCAGTTGAATGAACTTTTCTTTGAAGGCACCCTTCCTTCATGCCATGTGTGGGTCACAGAGACCCTTTCCATAGGGGACGGGGGATAGGGTGAAGGATCAGTGCAGAGTCCTTAAGGACACATTTTTCATGCCACGTGACTGAGGAAGACACTGGGTCTTTCATCCTCTGAAATGCTCACCGTAAATCCTAGAATACACTCTTGGCAATAAAGGGAGCCAATTCAACAGCTCAACACAGGGAGGAGCAAAGAATGAGCATCTGGGGGTCATTTCCCTGGGTGGACCACACGTTCCTCTGGAAGGGAGGCTTGAGGCTTAAGCAGCAGATCACGTGTCGGGCATTACTCCTGACATCTCGTTAGGTTAACAAAGCACTAACGATTCTTGAGTGCCTACTGTGTGCCGGGTACTAACCTAGAGCATCCGTGCATGCGCACATGCCTGCCATTGAGCTGCGTAGTGAGTGAGACCCCCGTCCCCCGAAGAGAAGACTCCCAGTATGTCTGCACAGGCGGGGCCAGGTGACGAGCACGTCAGGTTGGCTGCAAAACTGTTAGCCTGACTTCTTCCATAGCCGAGCCCTGGACGGAATTTGGTTGCCTCTGCCTTGACAATATAGCAAAGCGGGCTCAGAGGTGGCTTCCTTTATTTGGGAAGGCACAGCCTACCTGGTAGAAGTAGTCAATAGAAATGTCATCGCCCACCATTGTATCTCCCAGAGAGAAATCTTTGCGAAGGCAACCCGCGAGATTCATTTTGTTCTCTCACTGACCTGATTTAGCTTAATGAAAAAATAAAATAAGGACCTTAATTGAGGCACAGGAAAACCACCATGATCTTCTCTATAATCAGATGTCTAGGGCCGCAGAGCCCCGTGCCAGTGACAGCACTGTGCCTTATGTCATTCTTTCTTCAAGGTCTTCACACATATTGTCTCTAGCAATAAGGCTTTCTGATTGAAAATCTACAGCAGTATCATTAGAGCATTCACTGTATAAATTAATTTAATTAAGGATGTAATAACAGAGAGGAATACAGTTTTGAAAAAGCTCTTAAATTTTAACAGCAAGGAGGAATCAGAATCTAAATGTCTTGTAAAATATTAATTGCACATTTCTTCCAGACATTTTCTCTGCCTGTGCCTTACTCCTTCCTTTCTTTTTAGAATCACTACCAGTTTTATTAAATGCAGTTTATATTAAGGAGTTACTGCCCTAAGAGAACATTTGTTTAGAGCACTCGATTTTAGTGGTGGCTTACTGAAAGGTGTTTTATAATAACACATGCAATGTGAGCAAGGACTGCACGTAGATTGGAGATATAAAAACAAATGAGCCTGATCCAGTAAGAGGAAGCTGTAAATAAAACTACCTCTTGGGACCAGTGTGTTCACCCACATGAAGTGAATGAGCCCCTTCTTGGCTTGTCCTGGAAGAGATCATTTACCTACTCGGGTAGGCGCTCTCCTTCCTCCCGGAAGGCCTTCCACGCAACTCTCCATAGAATTGTACCCCTGTGTCCTTTAAGAGCGGAATGCTGGGGTTTAATATTCTTTCAACAGAACAGCTTGGCTCTCACTGGGACCAAATTCAATTTGCCCATTGTAATGCATTTTGAGGTACTCATTTTCTTTGAGCCACCTCTTCTAATTATTAATATGTATTTAATGCCTTTGTTCTCGGAGTCATGATGATGATTTTATCATTACCATCATCATTATTATTTCTGTCATAAAATCCCTCAAATCCCATCTCATCATATCATGGATACCCCCCCCCCCAAAAAAAAAAAAAACCATCTCATTTAAATCCAAGCCTAACTAGGCCAGGCTAGATAAAATTTCTTCTCAGATGCCATGTACTTAAAACAGGAAGAAACAGCCCAAACATCTGCACAAGCAGATTTCAGGCCTCAAAATCGCGTGTCGTGTGGAACACACAGAACATCCATGCACTCGTTCAACAAGTATTCAGCGAATTTTTACTGTTTGCCCGGAACTGCTCTGGGCACGAGAGAATACAGTAGCAGCTGCGCTATTTATAGCCTAATCACCCAAAAACAAAAGCGAGCCCACCACGCCTGTACCTGCTTAATGTTTAGTAAATAGCTCTTGGATGTTTAGTGCCCAGATGAGTTAGTTTCACAAAATATTTCCAGAGGAGTCAAGTTTTGTTCCAAAACACGGCAGTTTTGCCCCCATCTATTCCAAGTGCTCCGAAATGTAAGATGTAGATTTCCTGTTACAGGTGCGTGAGAGGTGTAATTTACATCCTGCACCCAGAGCTCTGCGTACATCTCTATATACTTAAGGTGGATATGTATTCACACACATCCACATGTGGGTGGTACTTTGTCCAAACAAATAAAACCAGGAAGACGGAGCTTAAAATCCCATTTTCTGTTTGGCCCGCCAACATAGTCTTCATTCCTTTGTAGTCACTTTTCTTGCGTTTGGCTTCGTGAACTGTATCCTTCTGACGTTTGTCTGTCTGGTGGTTGGTTTCCGCTTCAAGTCCGGATCACGGCGAATGCTCAGTGCATGCGTGAGGGTACTCAGAACTGCCATTTAATGGCGATAATCCCTGCCTTCCACCTTCTTGAGAGAAGAGGAGGCTCTGAATGAGATAATGTATGTAAAGCTTTCTGAGCCCCTGAAGAAATGTGCTTAGAAGACATTGTTTCTACTTGACAGGTTCTGTAGCTGTGAACTCCTCTCGGGTAACAACCCAACGTACCAAATGTGTGTGCCCTGTAGTGTGTAAACCGGGATGTTGATTTGGTGGACGTTCTTCCAGTTTGTATCTGCGGAATGGGGCCTGGGCCGAAATAGTTGGCTTCATAGGACTTGCCCAAAGCAGCTATTCCCCTGCTACCTGTGTTGTGTTAGGATAACACTAAGTTCGGCAGAAATGAAAGCTAACCCAAATATGAGGACTTTTTTTTTAAGATGACCTTGTGAGGGACTGTGATGGAGAGTGAATGTCACTGTGGGGCTAGGGAGCAGCTCCTTGGGGGTGTACCTGCCCTCCCCCCCCGGAGCCCGGCCAGCATAGAGGAGGGCTCAAGCTGCAGGAAGAAACAGCCCCAAGTAGGGTCGGGCAGGCATGGCAGCTCATTGGTTTAGGCCTGGAACCAAAAGGTAGAGGATGAAAGACTCTCAGGGCCCAGTTGGTTCCCAGTCCGCAGGCCAGTCCCAATGGGGTCTGGGAAAGCACATTTTAAATACTTCACAAAAAGCCATTGGAACTGGTCTGTTTCCCCCACCATAAAATTTTACATGCCACCTGAGCAGAGGGTTCTGCTTTCGGCTGGCAGGCATTCGGCTCAATAGCTTTGATTGGCAGGTAGTGATGTCTGGCTTTGATTAACTAAAATGAAAAACCGGTTACTTTTAAAGTAGGACGCACTCAGTACAAGGAAGTCTGTGGGAGAAAATGAACAAGGGGTCGTTGGTGGTGAAAAGTTGGAAATGACTGAGGGAGGCAGCCCAGCCAGCCTGGGGTTGAAATAGGGAGTAGCCACACCACCGTCTGATAGTGGAACTTCGGTGGAAGGCCTTGCTTATTTGGTTTTGCAAACAGAGTCTCAGCTACATACCCAGTTACCGAGACTGTTGTGAGGGCTTCAGAGAGCATCTGTGCAAACGACCGAGCTCAGGGGCCCAGCCAGGGGTGCAGAGTTGCCCCGTGTCATGGAGCAGGACTGCGATCCCATCGATAACATGTGAGGATACAACAGGATGGCACAGTGGCAAAAAAGAAGTAGTAGTTAGATCTCAGAGGTACTCCTTTCTCTGGTATCCCGAGACTACCTTGGGAATATTAAAGTTCACTCATTAGATCCCAGCTCCATCAGAGGCTGATAAGATTTCAGAAGAAGATTGTGGGGAGAATCCATGAATTTGATTAAAGGTCTGGATGGAATTGCAGAGGAAGGAGTTATGACAATCAAAAGAAAGGGGAAAGGTTTTTTTCATTTTTTTTTTAAGATTTTATTTTTAAGTTATCTCTACACCCAATGTGGGGCTCGAACTTACAACCCCAGGGGAAATTTTTTTAAAAAATAAAGTTGGAAAATAGTTCAGATTATGCCTTCAGAGTATGCTGTCCCCGTGAGAACTCATCACCTGAAAATATTACTGTTGTGCCAGACCATGTGAATGTGTCACGTGTGGGGTGGGCACCGCTCAGGAGACTGTCCAGCACAAGTGGGCTGGCCACTTCTCAGCCTCAAGCTCCAGGCCATGAAAAACTAGGTGACATGTAGAGAGAGTTCTCCCAGGAGCCCTAAGGTTCTTGCCCACCCACCGAAAGGTGGAGAATGGCCGAGCTGGGGGAAGGGAGGCCAGGATCAAAGGGAGCCTGAGAATCCCCAGTGGGCCAGATCCAGTGCGCTGAGTGCCAGGCAAGCAGGCCGGCCACTGGGAGGCAGGGAGAGAAAGAAGCTTCATGTACCCTTTGCTCATTTGAGCCATAGACTGTCACCGTGCACAGGTGCACAGGAAGTCTCATTAGTATTATGACATAAGCTATTAAAGTTGTTTTGATAATAAAGCAGTATCTCGGGCCCGTATCATGACTGCTCTCCCTACCCACAAGTCACCAAGATGAAAGCATAAACAATAAACAGTTGCCTGCAGGAGACCGCAGAAAAGGGACACGGTGACAAATGTTCTCTTTTATACCGTGTATTGTTCCTGACTGTCATTACTTCCCACCAGTACTCAGAACACACACGGGGGCTGCCGTCCCCTCCCCCGCCAGCTCCGAGGAGCTCTGGAAAGTACTTCCTTTCTTCCCCTGCAAAACGAAGAGGTTGGACTCAGTGGTTCTTAGAGTCTTTTCTAATCTTGTAGGACTGTTCCTCCCGTGCCTCATCTACAGTAATGTCCTACTTAAAGAACAACATCTGTGTGTACATCTGTCTGTTCCTCTAAGTAGGGAGTCGGGCAGATAGACGTGACCTGACTTGCTTCAGCTGTGGGTCAGTAACTTCAGAGCACCATTGACCCTTGAAAAACACTGGTTTGAACTGCGTGGGTCCACTGACAGGTGGATTATATATATATATATGGTATTTTCTCTTAGGATTTTTTCAGTGGCACATTTTTTTTTCACCAACTTCCTTGACTATAAGAATACAACACATAATACATATAACATACAAAATACATGTTAATGGGCTGTTGATGTGATTGGTAAGGTCTCCGGTCCACAGTAGGCTTATCCGTAGTTAAGTTTTTGGAGAGTCAAAAGTTATACGCAGATTTTTCAACTATACCAAGGGTTGGCAGCCCTAGCCTTTGCATTGTTCAAGGGCCAACTGTGCTTTATATAGACGAATCTGGACCATTCAGGGCTTGACTTTCCACTTTCAGATTCTCTGTGGACATCTGCTTCCCGTGCCCCTCTGGTTTCAAACCAACAGAGTCTACCACTCATAATTTTCCCACCAAGGAATAGGGAAGGAGGGGGAGGTGATGAGGGCTAACAGGTCAGTCTGATTCCTTGCTTACAGCCTTGGTTTGACAAGTAAGGGCACTTAACCTAATGAGGCTCCAGGATTATTGGTGGATTTCTGTTATCTGTTTGATTCCTGTCCCCAGTTAACATGGGTAAGTGAGTCACCTGTGTTTGTAGATGGCTTTACGGTGTTGTTTGTTATCCCTTCTAAAAATATTTCAGGTGATGTATTGATAGCATTCACCTTGTTATACTGAGGACACTGAGGCACCGGGAGATTAAATTAACTTCTCTGACCTCCCCTAGCAAAGCAGTGACAGCACTAGAATGAGAAGCCACAGTTGCTAACACTCCCCAGTGCTGTGGTCTCCTGCCAGTGGGTTCAGCATGACGCTCACCACATCCTAGGGGGTAGGGAGCGTGCTCGGGAGGCCGGCACAGCATAAGAACGAAGCCACGGCAGAAGTGACCGTGTGCGGGTGGCCCGCAGAGAGGCCTCGGGAGGCTCCATGACGCTGTTCCTTGGAATTGGCACAGCACCTCCATGAGGCATGGACCCTACGCCCCATTGGCTGGTTAGGAACGGAAACCCAAGAGGGACTTGTCTGGGTTAGACAGCTGGTGACTGTGAGTCTCTGACCTTAGAGGCCACTGTCGGTGGCATGGAGGCTTGCAGGTCCTGGGCCCTGCCGGGTCCCGCCGTTCCGGGAGACCTCCAGCGGCAAGTATGCTCCCTTGGTCCTGCCCTCGCTTCGTTGATAAGCTCAGAACGCCCACGTCTGCTCCCTTGGGAGCTGTCCTGGAATAAGTCTATATCCCCAGCTGTTTGACCACTAGGGCTGGCCGTGTCACACAGAGAGCTCAGCCGAGGGGCGGAGCACCCGGGTCCTGGTGCTTCGCTAAGCAGGCCTCCCCGGAAGGCAGCTGGTGCCCTCCCCCAGTGGCCGGTCCTAATGCCACCTGGGCACAGGCCCTGTGCTCTGCCGCTTTGCCAGAGATGCGAAGCCACACTCTCTTGCACAGGCTGAGACCACCGGCCCCGTGGGTGGGTGCGGCGAGCATTTGCCGTGACTCGGGTCTGAGGTTCCTCACTCCAGGCGCTCGGAGAGGGAGCTGCCGATCAAAGGCAGTCACTCCTGTAAGAGGCACTGCTTTGCAAAAGTGATTATAAATGCAACACCTTTCTTCAGAGGAATGTAGCTTTACCAACACCATCTCATTAACATTCATGTTATTAGGGTCCTTTTCTTTATCTGCATCCACAGGCTCTCGGGCCGAGTCCCCAATCTGCATTCTAATGCCCTGCTCCGTCCAGCTGGCCTCCCCTCCATCTCTTGGCTCTGTGTCCATCCGAAGGGGAAGGGCAGAGTGGGGACCGGGCTCATCTCAGAAGATCAGGCACAAACCCACAGGCAGGCCCGTGGCTGTGCAGGAGGGCTGGCAAAGAAGGAGAAGTTCCAGCCACCCTCCATCGTCCCACTCTCCCCACCGTATTCTACTGATGAGTCTGCAGGGCCCCCCGAAGTGTCTGAATCCTCCACGTCTGAAAACAGGGGCCCACAGTGTCCACCAGAGAAGAGGGCACTAGGGAAACAGCAGCAGGCACCGCAGGTGGGGTCCCACGTAGCCCCTCGACAGCTGCACAGGACAGCAGCCACGACGTCATCAGGGCCAGGGAGACTGGGTCAGCAGGGGGCTTTCCCTCGAGTCCAGGCAGCGTGGGTGTCCTCCTCTCTCTGTCCCCATCCAGCCTCTGCTCTGTTCTCCCCCTTTGTCAGGAGGCAAGGTAGGACCAAAGGCTGAGTGCCAACTGCGACCTGAGGGCAAGTGACATGGTTAATTCCGCGTGGGCACCACGCTGTGGTTGCTTTGTTGACGTGAATGTAGATTCGCAAGTGTGTCATGGAGACTCGGTGGTGCGTCCTCCCGGCCACGGGCCTGGTGGTGGGAGCAGGACCAGGATGCCCTGTGACGGCACGTGGCATGAGACCAGGAGTTCTGTGATCTCAGCACCACTGAGTCCTATGCCGGGACCGGAAGGACCAAACTGAAGTGAAGAACTAGGTTCCCTAGAAACTCCCCTCCACCCTGAAGGTTAAACCGGGTAACTGCAGGTCACATTCTGCCCTTTGTGTGCGTGCCCACGCATGCGCTGTATTTAATTTCTGCAGAAAAGCATATATTTCAATGCAATACCAGGGAACCGTGCCAGATGTTTTGTACTGAGTGGTACCTGAAGTCCAGTGCACAGTGGACCCACCGTCCATGAGTCACATGGATCAGGAGATAGTTATTCCTGTCATTGCGTCCATACTGTAAGCCGGGTGTAAATGCAGGGCACTTCTAGAACTTCAGAAGTATGTTGCTAGCAAATTTTCGGTTTTATAACTTTTGTTTACATGACTGATAGTTTTCAGTGGCTTTCAGAATTTAGATAATTTTAACCAAATAGCAATAAATGTTCGATTAATAAAAACAATACTAATAGTTAACGTTTCCTGAGTGCTTACTATGTCTTGGGCACTATGCCCAGAGCTTTAGTTATACACCTGAGCTCATGGAGAATAATAAAATACTAGGTAAATAATAAAACAGTGAGTAACAATTTGTTTCCCGCTCTGGTTGCCCTTTCAGCGAGAAGTCTGTCATTCCATATTTAAGAGCATTAAAGTAGTTTTGACTATTAGAGAAAAGTTCTCTGACAAATCATGGAACGTCTCTTCTGGCTAATAATTGACCACCTCCACCCAGATACAAGGATGATGTAAAAGACAACTGTCCTCTAATAATTCAGTTTCACTTCACCTGGAATCCCAATCCATTCCTCATATCTAATGATTCACTAATATTTACAAACTATCGTTTAAATAGGAAGAGGTGCTTCAGCCTAGATTTGGACGAGTCGTGTGTTAGATTTCTGCCGCAGCTCATGGACGCATCAACTATAGTCCCAAATCCCACCAAAACTCGCAAGTGCCATTGGGGCATCCATTAGAGAATCCTAATCACTGAGTTTACCCAAATCAGTCCTGAGCCGGCATTGCCCCGTTGGAAACCCCTGGAGGCTCATTAGCCAAAACTAAATATCATCAGTAAGGAAAATAAGAGTCCCAAACCTAGGAGATCCTGGGGCTGCTTTCAGTAGATCTCTGTTTACTTGAATGTGGTTCTCTGGGTCAACAGAGGAAGAGAGGGCATGTGGAGGAAGATAGGCCCCATCTCTCATAGGTCATGGACTCTGGAAGCTAAAAGTGTTTTTGGAGACAGTACTGTCCACCCCTCACCTTACAGACGGGGAAGCAAAAGCCCAAAACAGTTTGGTGGCCAAGTGGAGTGAGAGCAGCAGTGCGTGTCTCCTGTGCTCTCATCCGCACCTCACGCCCCCCACAACTTCTGTACGAGATTATACCAAACACATGACTTAAAGAATCAGAAATTTAGGACCCAAATGACCCCTCTGTCCATGGCACGACTACATTATGGTGTGAGACAGGTGAGCGTGTGCTGATTCCTTTTCTCCTTTCAGCCTCTGAGAAAGACTCTGATAGGAATACTGTTCTTCCTGGCCATTTACCTAAAATGACAGGTGAACTAGATGCGTTTTTACAGGAGAGATGCAGAAAAGCGGAAGTGGTCCTAAGTTGAAGTCCGTTTGCATCTACAGCAAGGGCAGTGATGAGTAACAGACTCACTGGGAGCGTTTGAAATTACAGAGGCCCGGGCCCCGGGCAAATTAAGTAAGAATCTCTCAGGGGCATCGGTATTTTTAAAGCTCTCCAAGTGATCCCAGTGTTCAGCCAACTTTGGAAACCACTGTTGGAGAATGGTCACCATCAGCCCCCGGAGTAAGGGGGTGGTGATTCACCTTTTTCCTTCTCACTTGGATGCGTGGGAGCACTCCCACCTGCTGATTACCGTCCCACAAGTGCAGGTGCCTTGCTAGCAGCACGGGCCTCATCTAGAATGTGTTACGTACGCTGACTCTGGGGCCTCGCCCTGGACCTGCATGTGCGCTGGATCCCAGGTGCTGTGCATGCATAGCGAAGCTTGATGCGTAGGCAGCGGTAGGACCAGGCCTCACCAGGACTGTTACCCTGGGGCTCTGTCACAGTTCACTTTCAGACAGCTCTGACTGCGTGTGCGTACTCACCTCCTGCAGCAGAGCGTATACGTTTCCACATCTCTGTGCTTAAGAGGGAGGAGCTCCTCTGTGGCTGGAGATCACACCACCTTCGCTCATTTCCTTGCAGACGTTCCGAAAGGGGTCTGGGTGACCTGACCATGGGGGACAGGCCGGGAAGGAGGTAAAGAGGTCACTGACGTATGAGGAGGTCTTTGGTTGTCTCGCAACTTCTTTCTATATGGGCAACTGTGTCTTTTCCATTCCAACTCTCAAAGACCTGTCGGAAAATCTTGCATGAGTGAGACTTACGTAGAATTAATGTGTCCGGCCTCTAAGAGGATGAATGGACTTGGCGCTATTTTAAGCGCAGGTTTTCTGGCCAGATTGAGCTCATTCTAAAGCAAGAGGAGCAATTTGCTGCCCCAGAGTTTTAATCTGTTATACTCAGCATCACGGTCCCACCTTGCAGAAACCATAGGCGTGTAGAGCCCTTGCTGTTTCCCCATTCACGGGCCTGCGGTTCCGTACCAGGGGAGCAAAGCCATCACCACGCTGTCTCTCGATAGCCACAGCTTGAGAGACTGCATAGCGACCACGCGCATGCTAGGATAGAATATCGTGCCTCCTTAGACGAGGTACTTTATAAACCTGTATGTGTGCGTGAATTTGGGAGGCTTAAAAAGAATGTCACCTGTCCTATATAGTGGTTGTGGGATTTCCCTGGAGTGGGTTCTTGGGTTCCATTCCTGCTTCTTGTGGATCTGAAGATGTCCTTCCGCATGTCGGGTTGTTCACAATCCCGGGAAATACAACAGACATCCTGGGCAGTAGTCTCTAAGCACAGAGTCATTTGTTGTCACAGAAAAACTCAAACCGACGTGGCCAGCGTTTTTCTAAGTCCCACTGTTGCTTTGTCAGACTGGCGTCAATGCGTGAGTGGCAGCCAGGTGACCGAATGAGAAGCAGAAGGTGAACAGAGGAGCCAGGTGGGAAAGGAAGCCAAGAGGGGCTGGGCTGAGAGATGAGTGCACCCCAAGGAGAGGACACATTCGGGGTGACATTCCTGCTGAGGGTGTGTTAGACCGGCACGGAGAACAGGATCCAGGAAAGGCACGTGGAAGGGGAGAGTCAAATTATGAGGCCTCCCCGGGAGCTTACACAAGCAAACACCTTGTGTTTTTTTCACTGATCACAACCAAACAGCTGGCTCGCAACCCCTCAGCTGAGTGTGTGCGGCCCCAAGGACAAAAACATCATCAGCATTGTTCTTTTCTGACGTCCCCTCAAATGTCAGGCCACACCCTTGTGCTGGCTGCTGTCAGCTTGCGGTCCAAGCACAGGCCCGGCCAGATTCGCGAGGGGAGCCAGACTCCACCTCTTGATAAGGGAGATACTGAAGTACGAGGGAGGGGTGTACATCAGATGCTGGGTTTCATCCCCGCATTGCTCTCCCCACTGCTGTGTTTCACTCTCTAATGAGAGCTGAAGTAACAGATTGGGGCTGCAGAGGAGCTCCTCCTTCCTAACCAGGCAGTTTTGGAGATTGACAGACTGTGCTTTCCCACCAGTGCTTACTGTGCCTGAGTCCCATGGGCTGAGCCTGTCACCCTTGACCTTGGCAAGAAGCACGAGCCCGTACCCCTCACGGCAGCAGGGTGCAGCGGCCAGGGTCAGCACAGCAGCTCATTAGTGAAAGTGAGCTCTAGGCTCTCAACCCAGTCGACTAACCATGAAATCTCCTTTGCGTGAAAGGGGGAGGAGTGAGCAAGGGTGAGGACGTTTTGGTCTTTGTGGCAATCTGGTAATGCCTCCTCCAGGTGCTTTGATGATGTTGGCCAGGCAGAAGTGTTTGTGCCAGTTTGTAAGGACGCACCCATGTTCTATTCCTATGTAACTCGCCTCACAGTGGTAGGCACTCGTATTCAGGGACAGGAAAAGGAAAATAGAAAAGCACTTTGCATACAAGTCACGGACCTCTTGTGAGGCAGGTCTCTTCGGAGGCAACTGTACACAGTGCCTGGGTCCCAAAATAGCATCCCATGGACCATGACCTTCAGTATCTTTGACAGCATTTGGTTGGACAGATGTTGTAGTTGGAGTTCTTCGGGTGTGTTCATAAGCATTTTATCTTGACTCTCTTCTCTAAACATGATATGCCCTTCAAGCCTTATGGTAATGCCGATATTAAATATTTCCCCTGGTAGCTCTAAGAGGCCTTAGTGGGAAAACAAAAAGTTAGCTTTGACTTTACAAAATTCTAAACAATGAAAGAATAAATACACCGGCTGGCTAGGCATGGTTATCGATTGACCAAAGGGAAAGTTGGATCTGGCTTAACGCTTGAAACACTGAGGAAGCTGGGTTGGAGCGGAGCCGAGTGCCAGAGAGAACTGTACAGACATCTCAAGCCATAAGGCTTCCAGGTGCCTCCATTACACGGCAAAGAGAAGTCACTGGCAACCTACTTTCTCCCAATAAAAAGGATTGTGCTGTTTCTCGCAAGGATAGCAAGCAGAGCACTGCCCCGGGGCTCTGTTTTCACCCCTTCGTTCTCACTCTGCACGAGTTCTGATTTCCATCATTCATTGTCTACTTCTGGTGCCTTGCTGACTCCCAAATCTTGATCTTGAAATCAGACTTCTCTGATTCTAGCTGTTACTGGAAAGTTCCATGCAGTTGGTCCATAGGCACTTGTAATACTAAAGCCATCTTCCCACGGGCACCCAGGCCCCCTTCACATAGTACCTGTCTGAGTGGATGGGGATGTCCCCTGAGACAAAAAGCCGGAAGTCATCCTCAACCCCTCCTCTTCCCAAACCACCCCATCTCAGTACCCTGTTTCTGATGAGCGAGGAAATCCTGTGTTCTCCCTTGGCAGCGTCTCTGGAATTCTGCCCTCTCTATCGGTTGAAACTAGTCGTCACCAGCACGAGTGAAAGCACAGAAGGGATTAAGAGATTCTCGTAGTTCTCCCTGTAATGACTACATTCATTCATCTTCCAGCTGCATCCCTGAGTGGGAGAGGATGGAATGGACTTAGGACACTGGGGTTGCATGTAACCCCCTGCACGCTGCAGGACTGTGTGAATGTGGTTATGTTGTGTCTTACGGCAGAAAAAGTGGACACACCTGGTGGTCTTAAGGGCGAGATCCGACCCCCACGCTGTGTCCCTTACTTTTTCTCCAGCTTCTATGACGCTCTTGTTCACGCACTGCATTCCAGCCATAGGATCCCTCACAAGTGCTGTTTCACTTCTACGAAGGTGGACTCGAATATTCCTTCACCGTAATCCACTGTAGCAGATGCTGAGATTGATCCTGTCCCCACTGAATGTTATTGCCCCCGATTATTCAACTATCCATCTCTCCTGCGGTAAGCTCCAGATGCCTCAAGGAGAGAGAACATTCTCAAAGCCCAGCCTCATACCGGAGATGCTACTCAACAAATGTGTGTTGAATACATGAACCCTCAGGAGTAGCTTTAATTCATCGACACTCTCTCAGTATAAAAAAATCTCAAGAGTTCTTTACCAACTGGTGGGGTACAAGAGGGAGGTGGGAGAGCGGTCTCAATACTTGGACTCTCCACTGCCATCCTTTTGGTCAGGTTAGACCCCTACTCTACAAACTTCAAGCACAAGGTGAGGCACGAACATGTGTGGTCACAATCCATTTTTTACTCTGGTTGTAAAACCTAAATGACTTAGGAAAATAAGAGCTTATCATCCTGGGTTTCTCTACAGCTTAATATATAATCTGATTGAGTCCTCACAGTCACATGGAGGTTTCCGTTATGATCCTTGCTTCAAATAGGAGTTTACCAAGGTATAAGGAGGTCAAGTGGCTTGGCCATAGGTCCTTGGAGTTGGCCAAGTTGAGCCAAGACTCAAACCCAGAGCCTGTGATCGTAACTGTGATGTTCTCTCCATTACAGAACATTTAATAAAGCAGCCCCAAATTTCCCAAGACCTCATTCAGAGGGGAACCCATCAAAATAGATGAACCACTGCAGATCAAGTGCTGTCAACAAGGCTTCTTGCCTTACTTCCTTGATATCAGATGTCTCCCTTATTCTTAATGGATCCCCTTCCTGAGTTTTCCTCTGCCATTTGAATTTTCGTTACCGTGCTGGATACTTGAAGGCCTAAACCAGAATCTGATCTTTAGAAGACTGAGCCTCAGGGTAAGGGTATTTATAGAACAATTGAACCATCATAATTTCCCCCAGCGCTGCCAACAAGTAATTTCCAAAGTTGGTAAACGATCTCACACATGAGAGTAGAAGGTAGAAATCAAAATGAGACAGTAAAATTAAACTCGAACTCATAAAGAATTAGCAGCACTGGAGGAGAGATCTTCATCTGGCAGAATACCAGCCAAAGTTTAGGACTACTGTGGAGGATGAGATGAATGAATAGAGTTGCTAAAAACAATATCAGATGTCTTGCTCAGATGTTTAATGGATTTGCATTTTAAACATGGCTGATATGAAATAGCCCTTAAGGCATTTTTTTTTCAAACTTGCCATCTATTTTTAGTAGGGAATAATTTTTTTAAAAAACCAGCCTCATTTGTTTAAAAAAAAAAGATACTTAATAATTTTTGCCTAAATGTGATTAAGTGAGGAAAATTACACTAGTTATATGCTTCCATTCGCTTAGTATAAATCCCAAAGGCCATGGAGGTAGCTAAATAAACAAATGGCGAAAGGCCACTGAGTGGGGTATGGTATTTATTTGTCTGATGTAAATGGAGTTGTCATTCCTAAGCCAATCAAACCATGCATTTTTTATGAGAGGTTGCAACTTGCAGAGATGTAAATGTTAGACACTAATTAATAAACGTGGCTGGCAGAGCAACTCAAACAACTCAGGACTCTGACGCTAAGCTAGGGAGGGATCAGTAGAATACGAAATTCAGTGGGGCTTTTCCGTGGATTTGATGAGACGCCAGTACCCTGTCAGAAGGTTCGAGAGAAGATACAGCTGGCTTAAGTTTTCCAAGTTAGTTTCGAACCAGAGGTTTTAAAGATTTGCTTGATAGAAGGGTATTCTTGTGGTGGCTTTACTTCGCCTTGAAGTTGAAAGGGAACCTGAGATTACGGGATAAAGCGTCGCTAATCTTAACAGTGTTGAAGCTGCAGAGAGTGGGCGAAGGGAGCCCCGCGCTGTGCACAGAACACCCATAGACTCCACGGTTGGTATGGGGAGTAGTTTTGCTTTGTGTCATCAAGTTCACATTTAATTGAGCTCATACAGCTTGTAAATACGCGAATGAATTACTGGAAAGCTCTCCAAACCTTACAAAGGAAAGAGGCTACATGAATTGAGCGTTGGGGGCTTTTCAGGAGTCCGTTGAAAAGAACATAATGCGGTTTCATTGCCATGCAATGTACAAGGTTGCAGCCTATGAAGCTGTCACTGTTGCACTATTTATATTCCACAAAATGGCAATTGCACACAATTCAACCTAATTACATATAGGTGTTCGTAGGTGACAGATATATAGCGGTTATGTTGGCAGAGGAAATACGGTCTCTCTATGCCTGAGGAGGGTCGCCGTGCCTTTCTGTGGATAAGCATATGGATGAAGTCCCAGTGAGAGGGAGTTGTCCATTTTGACCAGAGTTGAAGAGAAATGTTGAGCAATCTTGAGAAATAAGCCTGAAAAGGTAATTTGGGGTCAAAGCATGGAGTTGCTTGAAAGGCCAAGGAGCTGGAATTTAATTTGGCAGATCATGGGAAGTTTTTGAGCAAGAGACAGAAATTACTAGACCAGAGTTTTAGGCAGATTAAAAAGGCAGTGGTGTATGAGCTACTTGGAAGGCAAGGACCAGAAGTGAAGAGGGGATCATTTCATGAGTCTGAGGGAGCAGGAACCAAGAGCTAACAAGGTGGCAGCAGTGGAAATAGCAAGGAGTAAAGAAGAAAAACAATTGAGGGGAAATTAGATCTACACGGAGAATTCCTCTGGGAAGAAGACTCAGCAAAAATAGGGCCAAGCCAGAGCAGCAGTCAGGTGAGGGGCTAGGGAGGCAGAGCCAGCAGCTAGCTGTCTCATCCAGCATGCAGGCTTCCAGTGGGTGACCGAAACTCAAGTGCAGGCCAACGGGTTGCGCCGTCCAAAGGGTATTTCCTGCGGGGATGCAGCAGGGGTGTGGCTGAAAGCAGCTGAGCGAGAGGATTCTGGGAAGCGGTACCAGGGATTGCCAGTAACTGGGTCGAGCCCCGGGGAGCAAGCGAGCTCCCAGCTTGGCCAGGACCCCGGGCTGGATTCGCAGGGAGAGAACAGGCACAGAAGGGCCAGGTCTACAACAGGCATCCCCACACAGGGTGAGGGCCAGCGAGGGAGGTGCAGTGATCTGCTCACCAGAGCGCAGGGCTCAGCTCATCCCTGTTCACACGGTGGGGAGAACAACGTAGTGGTGAATGGCCTGAGAATGGCTGGTATTGGGGAAAGGAGCCATCGTGAGCCTGGCAGGCTGGGTTCTCCTTTATCCCAAGGCTGTGTGAGAGCTGAGTCCAAAGATGGCCATTACCGGCAGAGGCTAATGTCAAAAGGACAATTTATTTTTAAACCAGACTCATTTGTCTTAAAGTATGAGACTATGCTAAGTTTGTGGCGTGCAGAGTCCATAGTATTGGAAATATAAATGAACTACCCAGGTCATTAAACCACTCCTTAATGGCCAGGCCAGGCGTTATTATTTCAGTGTGTATTTTGCATGGCTCAATTAGGCAGCATGTCTAATTTAGCATCTGGGTAACATCTGGAAGAATGACTCTTAGAGCACCCATCATTGGTTTGGGAAGACAATTCCACAATCAAAAAGAAATCATGATTAGAAAGGATATCTGTATATTTCCCATTTAGTAATAAGGGCAAATTATTACCTTTCTCTTAATTTTGGCTCATTAATCAGTAGTGATTGTGATCTCCCAGCTGTCACATGAAATCCTCGCATGGTCTTCTGCGGTACTTGGGGTGGTCCCAGCAGCACTGTAATCCTGCAAGCCTTTCCTTACAGTGAGTCTGCCCGTTTGTCTTCATCTCCAGAACTGTTTTATGCCCTCCAGTTTTTTTGTCATTAAAACATATAGATCTCAAGATTCTAGACAAAGCAAGGTGCAGTCTTACAGTTTTAACTAGTTACCCTTTGCTTTTTGCCAGATTTATTTGGGAGCTCAACTGCTTGTATGAATTGCCTCTTAAATCCCAAAGATGTAGTAACCAAGAGGGGAGGCCTGCATGGTCATCAGAGAAGGGGCTTTCTGTTCACCATAATGTTGCCAAACACAGTAGCAGTGCCCTTCTACAGAAATAGCAGCTAGTGAGGTACCAGATTTGACTGGCGGGTTACAGGGAGACCTAGATTAACCTTTCTAAGTAACACGCTATAATAGTTCAGAGAAAAATCAAACTAAGAGCAGAGTAACAGTCTCCTTGAACAGCCAGACTCCTGAAAGCCATACACTCCCACTCTGTTGTAACATTTCTGTTTCATTCACATCCCGTGCCTCCTCGAGCCTATTCATTTTTCTTGTAATATTAAGAGTAAATAAGCAAAATGGAAGCTTGTGTTACTCGTTAATTTGAAAACACAGAATCTAATCACCGCTAATGAGTCCCATACATGCGGGCTACAGCTCCGCTTGCGGGTCTGCGTTGTAGGTACACAAGGTAACACAGGCCGAGTGACTAGGACACCGAGTTACAGATGGGGTGGTGGAATGTTACTTGACAATTAGAGTAATCCGTCAGAAACGATGACTTAATCACCATAACAGACTCCAAATTCCTTCATAGAATTCCACCCGGAGTCATCTAATTTTCCCGCCATATTTTATTTTACTTATTGTATTTAAAAAAAATTTTTTTTCCCCAGGACTGAATGGTTCTGCTGCTTGTTTTCCCTGCTCTGGTATCACACATGATTGGACTAGAAATGTAAATGGTGTCATTATGGCTAAATAGGCTGCCCCGCAGCCCGATGGGCCAAAAGCAGACCTATTTGCTTTCTGGGTTCTGTAGGTTTTTCTCCTGGATTTGGGAGTTGAATGAAACTAGCTGCATACCTCCCAGGTGAGCAAGAAAAGCCATTCTTTCCAGTATGTTAGCCTGGCTTTTGAAGGGGCCTTTTCTCCCCACCTCAGGGAAACCTTTATGCCCGCTAAAATAATCATGGTAGTAGCGACTTTATTCAGCACTGTGCAGTCGGTACTTGGAGCACTTGGCATGTATCAGTCAGTGGCTATCAGGAAGAAACAGTTCTTCCCACTCTGAGCTTATTCCCGTGGTTGGGATTTGCCATGGGAAGGGAGAAGGTGACTTTTGTTTCTTTATTGTCATCTTGCTCAAAGCCACTTTCTCCCTTGGCCTGGATCACTTTGATAAAAACTTAGGTTAGCAAATACCGCTTGCAAGTTTTCTACACACCGACTGTGTTAACTCCGTTCATGGCAATGCACAAAAGCAATTTGGAATAGCACTGGGCTTCGAAGTAGAGATGAATCCCGTGCACTCTGCTTCCACCAAAAAAATTCCGTCTTCAGAGGGCAGCTGTGCACTCGGTTGTCTCCAGAATTTCCAAAGCCATATTCGAATAGATGGGCATCGTACAGTCCAGTTGGTTAACACAGAGCCAACTGCCAGCGCTCTCTGGTGTGAAGGGTGCTTAGCCAACAGTAAGTGGTGCACACTGACGGATTTTAGAGATCCTGGTGTACTTTGTTGCACTACCATTTGGGAGGAAACCACAAAATGTAGGATCAGTTAATGTCAGGGATTCAGAATTATTCTCCTCTCTGAGAATAAGTGACAGCTAGTCTTGGTCTTCTTCAGTCCACTTCTCATCAGTATAGGTGAGGAACATTTCAGGTAGCTTGGCCCGTGAACCAGCCTCAGAGTCTGATTCCGTTGTGTGTGTGTGTGTTTAGAAGGGCCTGATGAAGGAATTGTGGAAGAACCATCGCTGAACCTCTGGAGTGGGACGGTACGGCTCCTTCACGGACAGATGGGTCCTTGGCTGGGGCAGGACTTTCCCGACATGGCTGTAAAGCTATGGGTTTTTTCTTTCCATCATTACAGCCGTTTGAGTTTTCCTTCCTACCTTTTTCACGGAGGAAACACAGTAATTCCTGTTCTGGGGCTAACTTACAATGTTTCTTATGTGCGTGTGAAATACATATGCTCGTATACACCTATATGTATACACATGTACACTGCACACGCCCGTATGTGATTCTAAGAAGGAAGAAACTTCGACAATCTTTACGTTTAGTGTGGAAGAGGGAAATTACGGCAATTTTACTGGTTCTTAGAAACCCCAGGTTCACTTGCAGCACAACTGTGTGGATGTACGCAAAGGGCAGTCTGCAGGAGCGTCGGGGACGTCAGCTCCAGCCTGGGACAGGCCTGAGTCAATCCCTGCTCCACCACTGACTTGCTCTCTGGCGTGGCCAGGTTGCGTCCCTCCCTCTCTCACTCCCCAACCCTCCGTGGCTCCCCATTTATACCTGTCTCAGGGTCGTTGGAACAGTTAAGACACATAAAGAGCCTACAACAATGAAAAGGAAGGATTTTCTCTGTTTTTCACATGCACCAAAAAAAATTGCAAAAATTGGGGGTGCCTGGGTGGCTCAGTTGGTTAAAAGTCTTCCTTCGGCTCAGGTCATGATCCCAGGGGCCTGGGATCGAGCCCCACATCAGGGTCCCCGCTCGTCTCCGATTTCTTGCAGAGGCGCCGTGCTGTTAAAGGTACCTTTGCAAGTTGACTGTGCTCAAGTTCGTAGTAAGGCTGAGTCACGTTCCGGAAGCCACCTTTGTCTCTCTCCGCCGTCCCTGACGCGCAGCCTGGTGCAGCCGTGACCGAACATGCCGCAGTGAACCTACCTGGAGAGCCGGGCCAGCCGCCGTGGCTCCGGGGTGCCTTACCCTAGCGGAAGGCCCCTGACAGGACAGGCTTTCATCTGCGGGCTCGGCACGCCTCCAGTGGGAGGCAAATCTTTTGAAACTTCTTTCTGCCGCTTATACAACCTTTTTTGAGAAAACTGCAGACAGTACAGGCGCTTTGGGTATCCTCGGTGTCCTGCACAGAGGCGGGAGGCGGCCTGCGGGAGCTGGATTTGCACCAGCACAGAGGGGAAGAAACGTCCCCGTTTGTCTTGAAGGCCTGGAGTCCTGTCATTTTCTCACGGGGTGCGTGGCTCTTGTGTGAAGTCATGTCTTTCCCGCCCCCCCTTCCTCCCTTTAAATATTTTATGGGCAGTGAGCTTATAACATGTACCATCACGGCTGTTCCCTCAGGGGTCAAGACAGGTTTAATAATGAGATGCAGAAGAGTGACTCTGTAAAACCCACTTCAGGTTAAAAAATGGCATGTTTTATTGAATCTCGTGTTAAAGGTGGTTGACTCATCAGTCGGTGATGGCTGGGGTTGAACAAGTTTCAACACGAGTTCTCCTCGGTGCGAGCAACCAGCCGTGTCTCCTTCCCCCAGGCCGTCCAGCTCCCAGACTCGGCCGGTGTTAACACTGGCTGTCGAAACTCGGAAGCCCCCCCCCACGCATCACAGGTCCAGGGCAGAGAGGTTGGGAGGAATCACGCCAGACTTCAGATATAATGGGGACTCGAGAGAGCGCGGCTCGTGAATGCTGGTGCTCCGTGGCCCAGCCCGTCTCTGTCCCTGTGACATGACAGGACCCGTGATGCGGGCCGTGACAGTTGTTGCCAGGGTTCTGCACAGCTCCCTGTACGTGCGGTGACCGCCGCGGACTCGGCCTGATGGCTTTGCTCCAACGTTACGTCCTCCTGTTCGTTTTCATGAGCCGCAGCTGGGCACTTCTGCGACAAATCAGAGGTCAACACAGGAGCGAGGGGCGTCTGGTCCTGTCAAGAGATCTGCCGTTCTGAAGACCAGGGGTTGGAAAGCCCAGTCTGGGGCCCTGCGTGTTTATGGGGGGACAAGGGGAGGGAGAGCCAAGTGCTGCTCACTCATTAGGAGCTGGGAGAAAGGGGGAGGCTGTATACTGGAAGGCTGGCATGCCCCAACGCCGACCGACAGCTTCCCACGAGGGTGCCTGTGTCAGGGGAGGGCAGCCTGCGTGTCATTGATGCCATGCTCAGATCTGGTGCAAGTTTCAGCCCTTAACCTCAAGAACCCCCAACTCACTGGAAGCCTGATCAGGTCCCCAGGAAATGGACCTCAGTGAACTGTAGTAACTGTCCGCTTCTCTGGGAGTTTCCACCTTCTGTACTTGGGACGGAACACTTACTACGCAGACGTAACCGAAATTAAACAACTGCTTTCTAAGGAACAGGCTTGGCTCCAGTCGTCCCCCACTCCCCCACCAGGACGGAAGGAGCTCTTAAAATTTCCCCTTTTGTTAGAGTTCATCTGTATTTAAACAAACAGGGCTAGAGACCAAGAAGTTGATCAGTACCTTAATGTGTAACTTGAGGCAAAATGTTGTCCTACAATAAAATGAAAAATTCATGTGCAAAGAAATCTTCAAGGAAATCGATTTAGAAGGCTTTCTTCATAGAAATGCAACCTTGATGAAATACGTTAAGTCAAATTTACTGCCATGAACAGGATCCGTTTCCAAAACGATTGACCTTGGCATTTCCCCAGGACAAGCACTCTGCCAACAGGGAGTCCTGTTGTCTTGCTTTGCTCCAAGGACGGCTGACTTGAACACGAGTAATAGACTCGCTACTCCTGTGTCATCATGCCTCGGGAAACCCGCCCTGTGCAGGTCACAGGCTGGTGTGTGTGAAATTCCTAGACTCCTCCAACCGCATGGACGGATCATGAGCGTACAGACCCATGGAGATTTTTTGGGACACCGCCCGCCCACGCCGTGTGCCCACAGAGATGCAGATTCAACTTCATTAGTGTGTGTCTCTTAGGAGACTCCTTGCAAAACTTCTCGAAGATTGTCCTCCCCCAGGGAATCACCCTCAGCCCTGAGTCTGAGATTGCCTTAGGGCTGGTGAGGTATCAGGGGATGGCAAGCATGACTGCCAAATTCCCTGGCCCTTCTCTGGCCTGCTGCCATCAGCTGGGACCTCCAGGTGCAGAACACGGGCTCTGGGCCCCATCCCATCCCCCTCAGGCGACGGGGGCAGCCAGTTTCCCCCATCACAACAGGCATATAGTCTAGAGAAGCAGCAGTTTGGACACCCCGCGTCTCATCTTTCGTTCTTGAGGTTGTGGTGAGGGGGTGAGAGTGGGGTTGCTGGCCACCAGTCCGGTTCCATGTTTTAATTCAAGCTTGAGTAGACTTGCAGTGTTTTCATCTCACTTGAAATTCTCCACTCCCTGAGCACATCCCTTACTGTTAGCCTTGTACTTTAGGTGTTTCGTATTCAGTGAATGACCTTCTTTCGTGACTTCTGTTGCTTCCTCTCTCAGTCAGAAGGTCGTCTCATCATTTTCTTGTAGCAGCATGGCTGGTTTTCTGTTATTCTGTTCCTTGGAGTGTGTTCTCTACTCTGGAACGTCCTTCCCTCAGGTCCTGGTGAGCGTTAGGATTCCTTCAGGATTGAACCCAAACCCTGCTCTGGCTCAGACACCCTCTCTGGCTTGCTGTCCCTTAGCTGCGTCCGGCATCTCCCCCACCCCAACACCTCTCTTCTTGCATCCGGCTGCCGTGGTATGACAAGCTCCATCAGGACCAGACTCTTCCATCTGTGTATTTGCGGCATCTCACTAACAGGGCATCTGGTAAACGAAGAAAGAAGTGAACGAATGCGTACTGCCAGTCCGACTGCGTCAAATCTTTGAAACCATTTCCTGCTGTAGGAAAGGAATCCCTTTGTTACACCTTGAAACTTTCCACTGGAATGCCTGCGCCACTCGACAAATCTCCAAAACTTCTTTGGAATCATGAAATTTTGAGAAAGTGAAACAACATTATGAGAACAACTCCTCCAAACCATTTTTTTTTGTCTTCCTTGACGTTTACATCCATAGATTTGTAACTCAAATGCACTGTTCGTGATAATGAGCCGTTCTTAATACCGTACTGATTGAACACATCTCTCCAAGAAGGTCACAGTGCTTTACACACACGATCTCAGTAGTCTTCAGAACATACCCGACAGAGGGTGGCCGCACATTCAGAAGTTACCGTGCTCAGACAATCCAGCTTGTGAAGTTGACTTTCTGTCTCTTGGGGCCAGGGCAAGACCAGAGCAAAGTTTAAGATTGCAGTGTCAATGGCCACATTCCAGAGCCTTCGGGGTAGTCTCAGGTCAGAAACAGAGCTGAGTCTCTCAGCAGCTGCAGGAAAACCAAAAGTCAAGTCTTAGAGTGATACTGGTCATAAAGCGCATAGATGAAGTGTTCGGGGAGGTCAGAGGAGGGGAGGTGACTTCCGCCTGGTGGGGTATAATGGTGCCTGCAGTGAGTGGGGCCTGCAGTCCTTCATTGCAGGCTCGTATGTCCAACTCACACGTTGGGCATTTAGTAGAGAAGCAGTGTGATCGGGGGGTAATCAACCCTGGGTGAAACGAAGAGAGCTTAGACTTTTGATCCCAACTCTGTCGTTAGTCAGCTTTGTGTGTCCTTAGTGAAGTCACTGTTCCCTTCAGACGTAGAAATGAAGAGCATTGGGTTGAATGCTGCCCGGGCCTTTTACGGCTTTAGAGAAGAATGATTTCTGTTCTTGCAGAAGCTCCCAGAGCTGCTGCCCCAGACCTCCATGCGTGTCGGAGGCCCGTCTGAATGCCCGTAGCACTCTGTCTGGGCCCCTTTTCTGATGTTGGCCACCCTTTCTTCTATGTGTGCACATCAGCTGCCATGATGGATGGAAAGCTCGCCAAGGGCAGAAGTCCTCTTCATTCGTTTTGTGTCCTGTGCATAGTGTAGATACACTCACCTCCTCTCTCCTTGCCCTAAGCTGTGACTCATCTGAGTCTTTGCGGCACGTTGACCTGTATGTCTTTGCTGTCTGGCGAAGAAAGACGCCACCTCCTCATCCTCTGCCCCGGACTCCACTGAGCTTTTTATATTCCCCTCCCCCATCTTGGCAGTGAATCTACTTGAGATGGTCGTGTACCTTCCTCCTAGCTCCTGCTGCCGTCCTCCTTCTTACTCCCCAGCTCCGTACAATTTGGTATTCTGGCCTCATGACCCCACAGAAACTGCTTTTGATCAGTTCCCGGAAGAAGAGTGTGTTGTCACATCCAAAAGGATCCTTGGGCATTTTCATCGTAGCAGCTAGCAGTGCATGCTCTGACCACCACCTTGTTCTGAAAACCTTCCCAGAGGCCCCTATGGGAGCAGTGGTTCCTGCGCCATCCCTCTTCAATTCCTCTGTCTTGACGTTCTCTATGGTTCTCTTGATATTCCTTGGCTCTTGGCTGTTTTCACTCTACGTTCCCTCCCATCCCCATGGCTCCTGCTGCTGCCACCCAGAACCATCACCACAGCCTGAGATGCATACCCCCAACTTCTCTCAGCCCCAGTCACTTTGAGTGTGACGTGTCCAGACCTGCACTAACCAGCCTCCCCCCAAAACTACTTTCCCATGTTTCCCTTCTTTGGTCCATGCTCCCGTGATGATTCTCTCTCCACATCATCCCCACAGTCAGCCAGTTGCCTCTGAGGTTTAGACCTTCATCAGTTTCACATGGATGTTTGCATAAGCCTCTTAGCTGTCCTCCCCCACCCCAACACCTCTCTTCTGTAATCTATCCACCACATCATAGCCAGAAAGGACTTTTCTGGAATTCAGATTTGATCGTGTAGCCCTTGCTACTTGAATCTTCTATGTCTGACTTGACTTTGAGGCACGATTTCAGTTCCTTAGTACGCAGGATCGTCTGAGACCCAGGTACCAACTCCCTTTCCATCTCCTTCTTGCGCCCTTCCCCACACACTTACTGGCCTCCTTGCCAGGAGGAAGTATGCTTTTTCTCACCACTGTGCCTTGCACAGGATATTCTCTTGGTTTCAGATGCCATTTCCCCCTCCTCTGCCAGCAAGTCCACCTTGGCCTTTAAGACTCGAATCACATATCCCCTTTGCTAAGAAGCCTTCAGTTTCCTCCCCAGGCAGAATGGAATGCCTGCTCCCTTGAGCTCCTGCACCCCCTTGTTCTGCTGTCTAGCGTAGCACTTCCCATGTTGCTCTAGGGGCTATTGACCCGTCAGTCTCCCCTCATACACACTGAGCACCCGAAGGGCCTGAATTTCTTCACTGGGCCTTGTTCTCCAGTTCCTAGCCTAGAGCCCAAGACACAGTGGGTGCTTCACCCATCTTTGCTGAATGGATGGATAAAGGCATGCTAGAAGGATAGCCACTCAGGGTCTCAGCCATCTTCCCCAAACATTAGCTGTAGGATAGAGCCCACCTTACCCAGCCCAAACCAGGCCTTTCCACATTTTACTTCTGTCTGCTTTTTAGGGATAAATTCCAGTCTTTTCTGAAAAGATTGGTCTACTTACTGACCCCTGAACATTCCATTCTCATTCTAGTCTCTTCTCCACAAATTGAATATGTTAATAGAGTGGGAATCCGAGGAGACCCCACATGTCAAGGCCTATGTTCTATGCATAAGAGCATCTTGCCTTTTAGAATAAACGAAGCAGCCCTGAATTATTTAGCCTCTCGTCCCCTGATAGTACTCCCTCTTTCCCATTCCCCTTGTGTTTTGAAGACCCTGCCAGGCATTAGCTACACATGGCCCTGACTGCCTGATGATAATTTCCCATCATTTAAGTGCCAGAGCCAAATACCATTCCCCTTTCCTTTAAATTAGATAAAACCCAGAGCTGGGGCTTGCAAGTGATGGAAGTCCACTGGGGGAATTAAAGGTTCAGAGAGAATGGGACCCATTATAATAAAAGCATTTGCACGGCCAGTGACTCCATCTACACTGTGGCTCTGAGGTTCCTTGGGGTGTGATGAAATATGAAGCGAGAGGACCTTTGAAAGTGGTTGGAGGAATTTATTTTAATTGGAAATGGCGGTAGCATTCTGCGCATGGAGTCAACTCTGGATCACGCACAGTGGTGAAACGGGCATTGCGTAAAGACCCACAGAGCACCCAGGGACACCGCGACTCAGGACCTTGGTGCCGCTTTGTCTCAGGTTCCTCCTGCTCCTGCACACCTACCGAGAGAACCTGATGAGAAGATCCCGGCCTCCCGACCCCTCCTCCCCTCTCCCCTCCCTCCTCCGTTCCTTTAGTAGCTCTGCATTTCCTATGTCATACTTTGTATTTGAGAAAAATTACATAATAGTGCCTAAATCACTCAACTGCTAGACCTTCAAATTACTCAAAACTGTGAGATCTAAGAAAAATCCCTGCAGCAGAGAGCATGGCCAAAAGAAAAACAAAGACTGTCTGCATTTAAATGTGTAATATACTACAGAATCACAGCTCATTTTTCTCAGCATGTCCTGTGCCCTGTTCACGGCACCCCCTTTATATGCCTCTGCTCATTTCATTCCTGCCGTGCACGTGTTACCTCCGTTGCTCAGATAAGGAAACTGAGGCTCAGAGAAGTTAGGACGCTTGACCAAGATCGCGTGGTGGCGATGATGAATGGCAGAGCCAGAATTGCCTCGAACATATGGACACAAACTATACCGAGTGTCAGAACCAGGTTTCAAACTCCGGTCAGACTGCAAAGCCCAGGCCTGTGTCGCAGAGCCCAGTGACTCCAAAGGGTTCTGTTCCGGAACGTTGCCGCAGGCTTGCGTTTTCATGGGGTGACTTTGGACAGGGAGAGATCCTGTTGTTATGGACATGTCCTTATAACAGTATGAGGACTCAAGTTTAATAGTGTGGTGTTTCTGAGACTGTTCATACAGTTGTTCAATCTGCCTTTACTCTCTCACTTTTGTATTTTTAGATGCATCATCCCATTCAGATGAAACCTGCAGATAGTGAAAAGTCAAACGGTAGGTGGTGACCAACTGTCTCATGTGATACTGTCTGTTGCTTTCAATGAAGAAGTCAGATGGGGGAGGGAGGAGCCGGCCCCATGTGCTTCTGCTCGGGGAGAAGAGGGAGAGCTGCTCCCGGGAATTTGCCCCGCACTTGGCTCAGCTGGAGAAACGCAGAATTCGCTCTCCTGCCTCGTACACCTCTGATGTAAAGACCTGTGAAGATGTTGCAAGAAATGGTTTTCCGTGTCCCCCTGTCTGGGGCTTGCTCTGGGTGGTGACTTTGTGGCCTTTGCCTCTTCTTGATCCCCTCCCACAGAGCAAGCAACTGAGGACACCTGATGGGGAGGAAGGACCTCAGGGTGTGCAGAGATGAGTAGGATAAGGGTTCGCCCACCAAGAATCCTGCTATCTTTTCTCCTCCTTTGGTGTGTTCCTCTGTGGCACGCTTCCCTAAGTTGTATCCATGCATTTGCATCCGAATTCATTCAGAATTCAGCAGGCTGATGACACAAACGGACGCTCGGTACTAAAATATGCATGGGACTAGGTCTGTGGAATCATTGAGATTTACCTCTCCAAGACTCAGGAGGGCCGATAGCCACGTTTCTCTCTCCTAACTCTTTCTGCTTCCGTTTACACCCGCCTTCTGTCCCCGTTTTCTTCTTTGAATTCACTGAAATGTATGTTAAAGGAATCTTCTACCTGCTTAGACCTGGGCGCGTCTCCGTCCCCCAAGACTGACATAATCAGCACTGTTTGCTTCCACAGACAGGTCTGCACCTCATTAATTAGTAATCAGGGCAGAAGCCGTGCACTCGGAGATCTGCATATCTGCAAATGGAAATTATGATTGGGGTCTCAGTCTCTCCGCAAGGTATTTTTTGCTAATTGTAGTGCATCCCATTTTCTGGCTTCTTCACAGACTAGGAAGTTTTAAAGAAAATTCCAAGTCATATCCTGGTGCCACCAGCACCCAGTTGGTCTGTCAGGGAGTAGATTTGGGCGCTCACCCCCCCATCTTCTCCACCACCACACCCCTATCTGAGTCTGCTCCCTCCTTTCCGTACTACGTAGCACAAACCCAGCATCCAGCGTTACAGGGTCCAAAACCTCGCCCTGCTTTCCTGCAGGACCCCGGTCAGGTGACTTTGCCCCTTTATTCAGCAGTTACCCTGTGATGACTGACTTACTGTTGCTAGGGGCGGCCAGATCCTGACCCCAAGGAACATACCGACGTTGAGTCTACTGATCCCACGGTCACATATAACAATCGACCTTGGATCTCCTCATTCGTGAACTACTTCCACAGACTAGGTTTTTTTGTTTTTGTTTTTTTTTTTAGACTCATGTAAGATACAACAGTGCTTTGTGAACGATAGAGCACAAGTGCTATAAAATGTGGGTTATTGTTACCTCCTGGATTTTTCTCTGGCCTCAGAGGGCTCTGCACTGAGAGTGTCTGGAGGCAGAAGGCCAGGGGCCCAGGCTCACTCCTGAGCCTTTTTGCTCCAGAGCTGTGTATGTGAGGGATGAACCCTGTCTGTGAAGGTCATCTGGGAGCTCCTGGCCCCTAAGAGTTCCCTGTCCTTTGGACTCTTAATTCTCTAGCCTGTGTCAGGACAAGGGCCATGAGGGAGGCTTTGTCTTATTTCTGAACCTTAGGTCACTGTTACAAAAGCAGAATGAATTAGAGAACTCCCCTGGGGTGTTTGACCTGAAATACCCAAGCAGTTGGACCATGAAAGGGTTTCTTCTTTTGCATTTGCTGCTGTGTGGACACAACGCCTGACTTAGAGAATCCGTTGTATAGGCTAGCCGCCTGGAGGTCTCAACTGGTTAGTCACCCTTGCTTCCAGTGTCAGCTCTGCACACCGAGGGTGAGGTTTGCTCTGGGTCTAGAACCGCAGCAACAGAGTAGGACTGCCCTCAGCCAACCGTTGTGCACGATCTCAGAAGCCAAGCAGGGTTAGACACTGTTTTACTAAGGTGGGAAGATGCCTGAAAATGCCGTTGTTCCGGAAGCCATCAGGGTAGCCATAAAAGCTATTTGGAGGAGCCCAGACTTGACCGCTGACCCTGCACATGTTAGCTGTGTCCTTGGGCGGGTTCTGTAACCTCACCCAGCCCCCATACCTCCGGCTGTGAGAGGGGGCAACTCTGGTCCACGGTCTGAATTCTTTTTGTAACAGTCCACCTTACAGGGTGGTTCTAGGGGGACATAAGCTAACATCTACAAAGAACCTAGCACAGTACCTGGCACTTAGTAAATATTCACTGGGCGAGTTATTGGCGCCCTCGTGGCTAGGTGAGGCAGCTGTTTTAATGCACTCTGAGCAGCCAAGGCTGCCTTTCACACCCAGGCATAGCTCTGTGCACACGAAGGAAAAACCACCTCCACACACCTCCTCGTTGGGCCAGTTCTTCCTTTGCTTTGTAGATCGACCTTCACTTTCTGAGTTTCCAGGAAAAGAAAAAAGTCAAAAAGTTTAAGTGGACTGAAAGCTCCTTTTAAAGCATTCTTCTTCATGGAGGTGCAAAGTCTATGCCTCACCTCGCAGAGACTGAACAGGCTTCAGGGTTCTCCTTGGACCTGGCTGAGGAATCAGGAGCGATGTATCATTTTTGAAAGCAGGTGATAAATGGCGCCAGTCCTTTCTGATTTCACATGGCAATGTTGACAGGTAAGCAGAGTTTCCAGTGCTCATAGAGCACAAAGATTTCTTCGGCTCAGATGCTCTCAGTAGCTCCTGGAGTTGTGAGGGAGAGATAACGAGCTCTAATTGCACCTTTATTGAGTTTGCTGACATTTATGGATAGCACAAAGGACTCCTCACGGTGAGACAGTTCCCATCTTCATTATCAGTATGTTCGGCTCTCAGAAACTTTGTATTTGCTGAGCAAGAAAAGGCTGCTAATCACTGATTAATTAGTGATGGACAAATGAATTCCAGAAAGCAATCACTCTTTGAAGCCTTCGTCCACCTAGAGATTCTGACAAAGGGAACCGCCGTGGTGAGCCCTGACACACTAGGCTGCTCTTGGATCTGCCCTGCCCTTCAGTAGTTTCCTGCACGGGCTTTCTAGATCTCCAGGCCTCCTAGAGCCTGCCCTCTTAACTGGCTCTGATTTAAGCTGCAGCCTCTAGCACATTTCTGCAAACTCACAGCATTTTACTTCTGCCCTGGTGCTTCTAACTGTACCAGGTGTTCAAAAAAAAAAAAAAAAAATCCCACTCTGGATCAGCAAGAAAACACTGGGGTCTTTAGGAAGAACCCACTGAGTAAATACCCAGGTTTCGCAGAATCCAGTTGTCTTACCATTCTTTCACTGCATACACTTGAGTGACGGCAGGGAAGAGGCTTGAGGACGTGCGGATGCCGGATCGCAGCATGCCCGAGCACAGACACAGTTGCTGTCTTTCATTCTGTATTCCATGGGAGGGCCTCTTTTCCAGCTTTGTTTGCTATGCAGAAAAAGGTACCAGCTGTGCAAGATTGAAAAGTAAATGCAGTTGCCGGATCTGAAGTTTGTCTAGAGTGAGTGATAAGAAAAGAATAGAGGTTGCCTTTGGTCCTGTGCTTGGGGTCTCAGCGACCAGCCGGTGTTCACTTTTAGGTCATGCTCTTGGTTGAGAGGGTTGGGGTTTTTTATTGTTTTGTTTTGTTTTACTCTGTAGACAGAGCATAAATTCATCCTGCTTTAACCCTCCAACCTCACGACTTGGCGGGGTTGCTTACAGCCTCACATCCAGAAATGCCAAGTAAGCCCTTTCTCTCTTCTCAAGGCCTCCAGAACCCCTGGTATCCGTGCATCGAGGTCAGAGCTCGCAGGGTCAAGATGACGGAACGTGGTCAGGGAGGTTGCAGGCCTGCAGGGCTCCAGTAAAGCCGGGATTCACGGGCATCCCCATCCGGTCACTTTCACATGCACTGGAAGAGGAAGAAATAATTTTGAAATTCAAAGTGGAGAGACTCACGGATTTGGAAGCCGTAATTAAATGCCATATGTTAGCACTAACACATTGAAAAGTTGTTAATTAATTCAGGCCGCCCTGAATCCAGGTGTGACTTTGACAGATTGTACACCAGGGTGTTCGCACAGACTTACAATTAGGGATTTTTCAAAAATGAAGTTTCTATTCCCTGAACTTAAAAAGTCCCCACTTAAAACTTAAAATATTAACCCTTTCTCCTACCACAGGAGGAGAACTTGAAATGGTCGCTGGTTAGCGGACCAGATAGCTTCCGGTCCCGTTGAAATGAGTGATGGCCGTCCCCCCACCTGCACAGCACTTTGTGTAAAAAGTATCACCCATCACTCATTCATCAGTTATCCTGAAAGAAAGTAGACTTTTTCCTTGCAGGGCAGGGACTTCTTCTTTCCTTTTTTTTTTTAATTCCCATGAAGCACTTCACAGAGTACTATAAACTCAGTAGGTTTGTTTAAGCAATCTGCCTTCCCGTGGATTGAAAACCTAAGTGAGCTGTCTGCCTGTGGACACAGAGGACAAAACCCCCCCCCAAGAAATGCATCAAAAATTGATGAAAAGTTCAGTGAATGCAGGATAATTATGTTTATTTAAAATGCTGACAAAGCTGTTTAGGGATCCTTAGACTGGGAATCCCAGGAATAAGTTTTACAAATATATTTTCACTGGGAACACTCGAGGGGGAAGAAGGCGGGGAGTGAGTAGTTCTCCCCATTTGCCCTCAAAGCACGCACGGCCCCAGCTGTCAGGACCACAGAGGGACTAGGGCCAGCGAAGGATTGCCGACATCCAGCTTCCCTGACGGGGCGCACGCATGGGAGGACGTCGGCATTGCGGAGAGCGTCTGGATGGTGTCGGTTTCCGTTATATTTCCTTAGCTGCTACTTAGTACTGAAAAAGAGCGCTCTCTTCCATCCCCCTGCCCGGGTTTAGCCGGCAGGATGCCTCAGAAGAAGCTAGGCTTTGTTGACAGGTGGGTTCCAGTTCTTACTGTGCATCTTAGGAAAAAGTCCTTCTTTAGCTTTTTCAGGAGCTGCACATTTAGCTCACGCCAGCATCACCCTGCAGCTCCAGACCTGCAGTGTTTCAGCTCCGTGCCATCAGGATGGGTCTCCCAGTGAAACCAAGGACTCACTGGGAATTTTTTTTTAAAGATTTATTTATTTATTTATTTGACAGAGATAGCCAGCAAGAGAGGGAACACAAGCAGGGGGAGTGGGAGAGGAAGAAGCAGGCTTCCAGCGGAGGAGCCCGATGTGGGATTCGATCCCAGAACGCCAGGATCACGCCCTGAGCCGAAGGCAGACGCCTAATGACTGCGCTACCCAGGCGCCCCTCACTGGGAATTTATCATGTGCTTTTGTTTGAAAGAACTAAAACGGGATCCTTTAGAATAAGAAGAAATTCAATAGGATTTTTTTTTTAACTCTCAAGAAGAGATGAGCCACAGCTTCCTTGGGTAGCGGTCCTAGAGACAGTGAAGCTTGGAGGGTGAGGTTACCACTGCAGCTAGAAGTTTGTGGCTCCTGGCTCTGCTATGCTTCAGTCCGTCCCTTCCCATCGGGGGATGCCGTGTTTCCTCAGGGCTGCCGTGGTGTCCTGGCGGTCCCAGTGTTGGTGAGCGCAGGTGCTTGCCCTCCTCCCACCACTTCCCCATACATCAGCGGTAGCTCACCTACTCTTATGGGTGAGAAGAGAGCTTAAATGTAAGATTGTTCATCTGCAGGAGGGGAGTCGGGTCCTCACCGGCTTCCCCCTACGACTCAGAGCCAGTGACGCCATTGCCCTTTGATGAGGCTCAACACAGGACAGGGTGTTCCTTTCCTATACCTTGAGCCCCTCTCTACAGAAGCAGCAGGAAATGATGCCTATTGTGCTGAAGCCTGGCTGCTTTCCTCTGTCCACCCCACAGTCTCTCCCCGTGCTCCTTAAAGGCCAGCTAAAATGCCACATCCTCCGTCCATCAAGTCTTTCTCGAGCTCTTGGCTCATGGTCGGTAGCTCATGGTACTATGGCATCGTGGTTTCCACTGTGTTCCTCAGAGCCCTGGCTTTTCTGCCCTGTCTCAGGAGCTGCCTGAGTGCAGAGCACGGCTGGCAGGTGGGATTCTGGGCTTCAGCGTCCCCCCCGCCCCACAGGCTTAAGTCACGCCAAGCATGTAGCAGGATCCCCTTGTCTTTGTTCCTTAAGAAGAACAGCAAGGAAAGAGAAGAGTTTAAACCCATTTTATGGATGACAAGACTGAAGTCCACAGAAGTCAGCTCACTCCCCAGGGTCGCACATGATGGCAGTGCTGGAACCAGACAGGTCTCCTGACCCGGCCCTGCCTTCCCCTGGAGGCCTCCACTCCCTCCTCTGCTCTCATAGGAAACAGCACAGGAGACAGGACTGGAGCCAGGAGTGGGACAAGCAGATGTGGTCCAGGTTAGGCCCCCTCCTAGCTGAATGACCCCAGGCACGTTCCTTCCCTTCCCCACTGGGTAGAGGCGTGTCTTTTAGAGTGAGAAAAAACATCTTTCAGGTCTCTCACTTCCGGTCTGGGCTCTACAGGGGAAGAGCACTTAGCTGCCTCACTCAGGCCTCTCAGAGCTGTGTTGTCCTCTAGAATGTCATCTGTGGCTTTTTAAATTTAAATTAGTTACAATTAAATCACAGTAACAGTTCAGTTTCTCAGTCACACTGGCCACATTTGAGGTGCTCAGAGCCACGCATGGCTTTAGCTACTGCCGTGGACATCACAGGTCGGTTCCCCTCGTGGACAGCACCGCTCCAGAGCAAACCTCCCTGTGTTCCATCCCTGCTTCCCCGACAGATCTCTCCCAGGCCTGGGGGCCTGGGGGCAGCCAGTTCGACTCAGGCACCAAGAGCACCTGGCCCTAGAAAGTCTAAAATACATTCTTGTTGGTAAAATAAAAATGAGACACTGACTATCCAGGGTGAGAATAAGGGAGACAGAGAGAAAAGCCAGTTAGAGAGCAATGTGAGAGGATGGTACGGACGCAACATGGAGGTTTGCACCCAGCGGTGGACGGCAGGGCCCTTTCCTAAGCCAGCCTGTTTGAGGCGCTGCTCCGGCCGGCTGCCCTTGCTTTCGATTCTAAGAAATGGACTAAAATGCAACACAGGAAGTAAGCAAGACTCCTCCCCGTGGACGTCTAGAATGGCTTTTTTTCCTTTTTTTCTTTTCTCTCTCTCTCTTTTTTTTTTCTCTTTCCTAAAAGCTGCAAACACTGTCCTGAAATCAGTGATAATTGAGCCTTTGAGGCTAAATGTAGGCCACTTATCCTGAGCGCAAGCTTGTAGATTTTGAGGAAAATCTCCTAGGTCATCAGAGGTAAACCTTCCCCAGTCTTTCCCTCCTGGCAGTTTCCCAGGTTAGAATTGGCATGTGGTTGTCGTGACACCCAGAATGCATTTCTGGTCATCAAGAGTCCTGTCTCCGGGTGCATAGAATAGTTATGGTTCCCTCCTTGCTCTTTTCTGTTACGGTTCCACCCGAGCATGGGTCCGTCACAGTGGGGTTCTCCAGTAGCCACAGCCCCATTCTCTCCCTACAGTTGCCTTGCTCTTCATTTGCGGATGCAGACCATGCCTTGTCCTGGTTAGAGCTGCATAGCCATTGTGACAGACAGATGGACAGACAGCAGGTCATTTACTGGCTCTCCAGAGAGAAGAGCGCCTCCCTTATCTCTTCTTATTGTCTGGATTCATGGGGCAAAGCTATTTGAAATTGGGGGAGAAGCTTTTCTCCAATGAGTGCCTCATTGAAAGTTTTGTTTCCTATTGCACTTCCTCTGTTTGTCCTATTTTTCTTTCCCTGACCCTTTTTCTTTCTTGGTCATTCAAGTTAACACCTACAAAAAAAAATTCAAAGGCATATTCCAAAATATCTCTTATGTCACGGTGGCATTTAGCAACTGCATGGGACTTTGCACGGTGGGAGGGGAGGACTTCGTAGCATTTTGTGTCCCCTGAAGGTGTGTCTATGGGTAAGAATGAGCTCACAGGGAAGGGAGTGTCTGGGAGGGGCTGGGTGGGAGAGCAGAGGCAGGGGTGGAGGGGGAGGAGGAACGAGGCCTGGAAATCAGAAAAGCTGGCCTTGGGATGCTGCTTCCTCTCACATGACTGCGGGCCCCTGGCTTGATGTGGTAACGAGCACTGATTACAAGAAAAGGGTTCAAACTGGCCTTTGCTCATTCATTATTTTTATCTCCTAGCTGTTGAAGACCGAAAATTGTTCATAGGAATGGTTTCGAAGAAATGTAATGAGAATGATATCAGGGTGATGTTTTCTCCATTTGGCCAGATAGAAGAATGCCGGATTCTCCGGGGACCCGACGGGCTGAGTCGAGGTGAGTGTGCCGTCTATAAAGTCTCCTCCCTTAAGTGCTAATTGGAACTCTGTGTCACGATCAAGGTAGACGTAGGCACCGCACGCAGCGAGAGGTTACCCTGTAATGTGTCCCGTGTGATCAAGTTATCCACTGTGAACTTTTCACCGTAGCGGCAGTGATCGCCTTGTATTTCTCAGGTCGAGAAGGTCTTGAAGCCAGCATATTAGCTCAGGCTCTCCCGGCCAGCAGGGAAGCCGACAGCCTACCCTGTTATACACCCTTTCTATCTCAAACGGAAGTAGGTTTTGGGGGTGAGGGAGAGAGGTGGAGGAGGAAAGAGAATATGGGTTGTTTTCATCTTAGTCTCTGGCTTCCTGCCTATGCCCAAAGGAAGTGTGAAGGGGATGGGCCTCATGACAGCAATAGAAACCAAGGAGAAACGCCAGTGTTCCCACGTAGCGCAGAGCAGGTAGGAACTCAGAGAAACTGGGCCTGTCCTGGGCTATGAGGGTTTTATTTTAAAGATCAAAACTCCTGGAGACCTGAGCGCAGGAAGTCCATTAAGTGGCAGAGAGATGACTCGGTCCAGAAGATTGTAGGCTCCTCTTTGTCACCGTGACAGAAGCAGAGACCGTGGCTGCGAGCACTGACGAAAACCAGTATTTTTGCAAGCAGCTATCCAAGGTAGCTGGAAATAACCGCTCTCTTTCCATGTTTGCCTCTCCTTGGACAGCGCCACAGAGATCCTTCCCTACAGCACTGAGAAGCGCTGCCACTGAGCCTTCACCCCCCATCAGATTGTGTTTCCCAAGACAGCCCAGGAGGCTGGAGTCAGAGTGTATATAGAAAACACATTTTTCACTTCTTCTAAGAAATCCATATGTTTGCAACACAGAGAGGCTCTCATTCTATTAATGTACTTACTGATGCAGTTTCCATGGGGCTAATTAGAAACTTCTTTTCTTTCCCCATCTCTGGTTCTGGGACAGCACTGCCTTCTCAAACCACATGCTGAAAGGAAAGGTCGAGCCTTAGGTCCCAAAGCACTAATTTTCACCCATCTCCCTCATTTTAACTAAACGCAGCACCATGCAAGGAGGAACATTTGTTCTTTTGACTTTGAGACACAAAACTTCGTGATGTCAGCTGCTAGAATCAAAGGCACAGAGAACAAAAGTTTCCTGCCTACACCCACCTCCAGAGCCCCACATGGAGGTAGTCGAGGGGAACAGTAGAAGGAGGTGGACAGCTTCAGGCTTGTGGGGCCCGTGTTTTCTTCTGAAGGTGGTTTTTAAAAGGAAGGCATGGGAATGACAGTGGGAGTGTTGTGTTCCCTGGTAGTTGCAAAGGTTGTCATTCTGCCTCACCGTGAACACGTGCTGCCCGAGATCGGTATGGGCGTGACCCTAACCCGCAGACCCAGTGCCTGGGGCTGAGCCATAGCTTACCCCACGCTGTCACGGCGGCAGCCACAGCAGCCCCCCAGGCCTGTGACCACACAACCTCAGGGGTACAGGAGGATGCTGGGAGCTCCGTCCCGGCGCCCTCCGTGCCGTACCCGGCACACTCACTCCCCGAGAGCTTCCAGTCACGTGGGATCATAGGACTCTGCTGACAGTCATGCTAGATACCCACCCCGGGGTAGAACCCCGTGGGAAAAGGCAGTGTGGCTAGACGAAGAAGAAGAAAACATGGAGGAAACACATGATCCTGTTTTTGCAGTCCCTGTCCCGCTGCCAGTGTGGCAATCCGAACCACCCTTCTCTCCCCTTCTTATTCTCAGTCACTTCCGTCTTAGCGGTTTCCCATTCACCAAGGCGTATAGCATGGAGAAAGAACAGAAAGGAAGGCCCTTAAATTAATCAGTGCAATTTATAGCGGCCCAGAGGTCAGTGAGCCCGAGATCCAGTCCCAGAACTTCTGACGTGAACCACCGCCACGGTCAGTTCCTCGTCCTCGTTTCCCCCTTTGTAAATGGCAGCGGTGACCTTAGCTGCCCGCTCGCCTCCCAGGGCATGCGGGAGAGTTCCTGTCTAAGCTTACCCCTGCCCGGCTCCGGAGAGACCTCGGCTGCTGCTCTCGCTCTGCCGGCCCGGGTCCACCGTGCACTGACCCCGTCTGCCCGGCCGAGACAGGAACGAATAGCCTTGGTGCCCGCGGCGTCTAGAGCTCCTTGAGCCTACGTGAGTTATTCCCGCAGATACGACTTTAAAGCAGCCCCAGCTTTGGCAGGGAAGAGCAGGACGCGGTACTTGACAAGAGAGCTTGGCTAACTGGATCTGCCGCGTGGTTGATGAGCCGGCCCTGGACACCAGGAGCAGCCGAGTTCGGAGACAAGTTACGGGAGCACTCTCATCTGTATTTTAAGTAGATACTGGCTCCGTGTGAAGAGTAGAATACTCCTCCCTGCCTTTTTTTTTTTTTCCTTCTTAACAGAAAAGTAATTTCTGGTGAACTGATGAGAATTCCCTATGGCAAAAAAGAAAATGCTCATTTATAACCATTTGTCCTGAAATATAAAGCCAGACAGTGGTAGGTTTTTCAATTAGTGAGACCCAGGGACTCCTGGGTACAGGGGACGGCTCCTGAATCAGTGTATTTGTTAAAAGAACAATTCTCTCTCGTGCTACATTTTGCTTTCATTAAAGAATTGCAGTTTTCAATCAAATATTAATAAGTGTCTCCCATTAGCGGCTCTGCAGATAAAGGGTGCTCAGCATTTCTGGTCTCCGTGCCTGTTGCTGGCTCGGCTGTTTAAGACAGACAGACAGACATAAATAAATAAATAAAAATTAAGTGAAAGGAAAGGTTGGCTGCTCTGAAAAGCACCTTCAAAGTACGTTAAACTGAGTATAAACTAGTCAGTAAAAAAAGTTTTTAACTCAGACCATTTGCTCATGAGGGAGAGGTACAGAAAAGTGGTTCACTTTTCTGGCTTCGCTTTTGCCCAGTTCCGCGTCAAGAATGAAGACTAAAGAGGCAGTTGGGGCGTTGGCTCCCCCACAGCTGTCTCCTGTCATGTCTTCTCTGCCACCTCCGTAGCTTCACTTCCTCCCTGCAGGGTACGAAGCCATGGTTTCTCCAGGCTTGTCGGATCAGAGTCCCTCACCGATTCGGAGTAGTGGGCTGCCAGGACCCACAGCTCTGGAGTTTGCATTAGAATCACTGTCTTTAAAATAAAATCATCATCTCCTTATGGGCCAGAAAGACTATTGGTAAAGTCCCATCAGGACTCAACAGCACCCGGATTTGTGCCATGTTCAGGATCAGACCCCACCCCGCCCCCCAGGAATTGTCCCGGCTGTACATGGACAGCACCCAGCATCTACCAAGCACGTTGAAACCAGCACTGAGCAAGTATCAGGAGTTTGACTCTCTCTAGGCAACATATCCGCATCTAAACGTGCACGTTCCCCTCCGGGGGCAGTAACCCATTCTGCCATCTTTTCTAATTTGGAAAACCTGGTTTGAGATGCCTTCAGGCCCCTTCATAATACTCACATCCTTCTGCAATAGCAGGTCAGCCTCCCAGGCCTGCTNAACGCACCTTTTTCGAGAAAGGAAGCAAGATACCACGAGTCCATCATGGGAAGTCAAATGAGCTGTTTGCTCTCAAAGTCAAAGCTGGCGTCTTCTCAGCCAGTGCATTTATTTGTCAGTGTCCCCTTAGCCTGTTGATTTCCTAAAATACACATGTTCTCACATACCCATAATCCCACAGTCAGAATGGACTGTTTGGGTACAGTCTGCCGGGTTTTCTGCACCATGGCAACGATTGTCTGTAACTCAGAGACAGTGAAAGAGTTCATCTCATTTTTCTTTCCCATAAAGTGTAGTCAGATCTTCACTGCCATGTAAGGTAACTTTCTGCTTGTT
This sequence comes from Ursus maritimus, assembly GCF_017311325.1. Lineage (NCBI taxonomy): Eukaryota > Metazoa > Chordata > Mammalia > Carnivora > Ursidae > Ursus > Ursus maritimus. The sequence goes on along the minus strand of NW_024425675.1, from coordinate 22,935,715 downwards.
TAAGAATATTCCAGCTGTGTTGATGGTGTTCCAACATTCTCCTGCCAAAACCCTTGACAAATGAAATTGGCAATATTTTCAGGGATGTTGGCAAGCATAGCCTGGATTTAGCCATTAAATCCTCGTTTGTTTCCGTTATATCTGATCAGAATATTAGGACAGGGCTTTTGACTTTTAAAACATGTACACAGAGCAGACTCGATCACAACCTCTTAGGCGTGCCCACCTAGTAGCTAAACATACGTGGACACTCTTACCAAATACCCCTGGGTTATTACCTGTATTTTGTCACCTCGTTCTGAGTGCGGTCTTGGAACGTCCTCTCAGGGGTGAGATTTTTGCAAACTAGTAAGTCCTGTGCACTCGGCCTTGGGTGGAATAGACCATCTGTCTCTCCAGGCCAGTTCTAAACAAACCAGCCCAGCACTGGGGACGGTGCGTTCGAGTATTTGTTTGGATGCTCTCGTGTTACACTGATAGCATATGTTTCATAAACTCTGCCCCTGCTAAAAAGATACAGCGAGGAAAATTGGCTGCATTAAGAACTTCCTTTGGCCGAATGGGAATTTATAAACAAGTCTACCATAGCCGAAAGCTCCTTCATGCCGCACAAGTTATTTTAAATTATGCTTCCCTCAGTTGAAATACAGCAGGCTACTGCTTCTCTTTCAAAGCAGAGGCAGAAAAGCAAGAGGCCCTGGCACTGTATGTGCTTTTAAAAGTGCGTGTGTGCCTGCCTGCCTGCCTTCCTTCTTTCTCTCTCTCTCTCTCTCTCTCTCTCTTTTTTGGTGCAGACGTAGAATTCATCTAGTTCTCAAAATTCTCTTGCAGCTGAGAGAAAAGGTAGAACACCTGAGTGAATATAGCTTTTCAGTTGAGATGACAAGTGTAATAGATGTGTTCCAGAATCTTCTCTGTGACAGGGCCACGTGCTTTCCTTAGATCCTGTCTGTAGGAGGAAATTACTTGGAGAAACCTCTCCCCAGTCAATCATTTATCTGTTTTAGCAGCAAGAAGGCAACCTCACCGAACTGGGAGGAGTGTTCGGTTCCTTTCATTTCTGTGAGCGATCTCTGACATTCTGAAAGTAGGGACAATAAATAATTGTAAGGTAAATTACAGGTCGGCCACAGTTAAGGACGGAATTTTTCTTTATTTTTTTCAGCTATTATGTATTTGGAGAGGCTTTAAGACAATAATATACAGGCTATCTTACCTAACCCAAAAAAAACAAAACACACACAAAAAAAGCTTCATTATCTTGGTACATGTAATCTTTTTTCCCCTTTCTAGTTTCTCCTGCGTTTTAGGCAGTAGTCAGAGAACTGACTCTGAAACAGTATATCCACTGATCTAGAACAGGGGAGGGCTGACCCTGAGACATTCTAGAACAGTAGAGGGCTGACTCCGCAAGATCAGAGCAGTTATCCCGTCAAGACCCAAGGGACTCCACTGCACCCAGAAGCTCATTTTTACTGGAAGGGGCGAGTTGACCTAAGTTATTTTTGTCCAAAGGGAAGTCAGTTCCTTGGCTTTTAGAAGAAGCTGGCAGCCGGTCTTGGTGAAAGAAGCTTATGTGACCCTATATTAGTGAAAAGCCACAGATTTGAGGCCTAATCGTAAAGCCACCACCATGTTTTCAGTGGCATGGAAATGAAAATTAGAATCTAGCCGTAGGACCAGAGCAGAAATTACAAAGGTTAACAAGCTACCAAGCCATGAAACATTTGGTTCTGAAGTTGCAGTACTTCCTCCAGAATGGCAGAGAGAAGGAAATTTCCAACATGCGCGCTCACTCTACAAACGACAGTAATTTTCCCTCTTAAGTAATTGAACACAGCGCATAGTCCTGAACTTGACAGAGCCCCTGAGGAGACAGGTTCTCTCTTACTGCACCACTGCCAATAGAGTCCAAAGGTTAAAGGAGTCATCAGATTTGTCAGATCATTTTTTTTTTTTTTGGATGCAGTAAGGGTTGTATAATTAGAAGCATCAGTCGAGCTTTTAATTGCAGGTTTCAGAGAGGAAAGAGCAATGGTTCAAGTTTATAGAGTTGGAATTTTATTGTTCTATTGCTAATACTTCTGAGACCTGCTAATTGCTGTATCTTTCTCACTAAGTTACTTAAAAAGTTCTGCTTGTTCTGAAATTGTGGTAAATGCATAAACTGTGCCTTATTGATTTCTGTCGACATTTTACATGTTGTTTTTTTTTTTTTTTATGCATTCTTAACCTCCATTTGGAAACTGTCAGTTTGGCACACGTTCCTGGATAATAAGAGCAAATAAAGTGAATGAAACAATCTTCTTGACTATTAAAAGCAGACTTAGGCCAGGCTTCTTGTGATGTCAAGTATATCTCCATTAGATTATTTGCAAAAGCAAATAATTCCATTGTGGTCTCAAGAAACGGAAGACGAAAAATCTTAGTGTTATCTCCTCTGTTAATAATGTCGGTCATAATCACAGTGTTTTTGAAGGGGTATCATTCTGAGACGGATGGTAACTTTGGGGCTCTCGAATTATAGAGCTGAGTCGCAATATGGAAGCCAGTAGACATCCTGTCGTCTGTCTCACACTGTTACACACGTCTTCTAGATGCCTCAGAGAAGGCTCCAGATCGCTTTCCCTGATGACAAGCTACAGCCAGTGGAGGTGCAGACAGTGTGTTTAAATAGGAAGCTTCCTAGCTGCTATAATGCCAGAGAAGTATATGAAACAGCTCGGCATTCATAGCAAGCTAGACCTAAGGCCAGCTTAACTGGGAGGTCAATGAGAGATGACTCTCCCATGTACTGAGAGTTTTGTTGTATTAAAAATTACAGCATGATGCAAAAAAAAATGCATTGACTTATTTTCATGACTGGATGTTTTTGTGCTTTGGGGATAATGGGCAGGTGTTGCTTTCTCTTATTGCTGTTTGATTAAAAGGTGCTAATACAGTATTGACTTGATAATCTCACCAAGTACACACGCAGAGCAAAAGAAGAAAATAAATTTTATGGCTCACAAATTGATTTACATAAACCAAACAATTTGCTGGGGGATTTTTTTTTTTTTTTTTTTTTTTT
>NW_024425675.1:22897336-22932635 GCF_017311325.1 Ursus maritimus | reverse complement strand
TTTTTTTTTTTTTTTATGCATTCTTAACCTCCATTTGGAAACTGTCAGTTTGGCACACGTTCCTGGATAATAAGAGCAAATAAAGTGAATGAAACAATCTTCTTGACTATTAAAAGCAGACTTAGGCCAGGCTTCTTGTGATGTCAAGTATATCTCCATTAGATTATTTGCAAAAGCAAATAATTCCATTGTGGTCTCAAGAAACGGAAGACGAAAAATCTTAGTGTTATCTCCTCTGTTAATAATGTCGGTCATAATCACAGTGTTTTTGAAGGGGTATCATTCTGAGACGGATGGTAACTTTGGGGCTCTCGAATTATAGAGCTGAGTCGCAATATGGAAGCCAGTAGACATCCTGTCGTCTGTCTCACACTGTTACACACGTCTTCTAGATGCCTCAGAGAAGGCTCCAGATCGCTTTCCCTGATGACAAGCTACAGCCAGTGGAGGTGCAGACAGTGTGTTTAAATAGGAAGCTTCCTAGCTGCTATAATGCCAGAGAAGTATATGAAACAGCTCGGCATTCATAGCAAGCTAGACCTAAGGCCAGCTTAACTGGGAGGTCAATGAGAGATGACTCTCCCATGTACTGAGAGTTTTGTTGTATTAAAAATTACAGCATGATGCAAAAAAAAATGCATTGACTTATTTTCATGACTGGATGTTTTTGTGCTTTGGGGATAATGGGCAGGTGTTGCTTTCTCTTATTGCTGTTTGATTAAAAGGTGCTAATACAGTATTGACTTGATAATCTCACCAAGTACACACGCAGAGCAAAAGAAGAAAATAAATTTTATGGCTCACAAATTGATTTACATAAACCAAACAATTTGCTGGGGGATTTTTTTTTTTTTTTTTTTTTTTTTTTGTAGAACATTCTATTTGGCTTACTGGCCACAGGGGCAATAATCTTGCATTATGGATGCCAGAATCCCACTTTCACGCATTCACTCTGAGAGGACAACAGGCTTCCGCCTCCCAGTGTTTAGATCTGCTTCATTTGGAAATCTTTTAAGTAGTAATAATAATGTTTTGAAGAAATTGAGTGGAACACTAAATTATTCTCTGATACCTAAGTTCATACTGTGCCGAGCTAGAGAAGCTGAAAATCAATGCACTTTTAAAGTCATTAGAGATCATAAGTGAAATAAGTCTGCGTTGCTTTAGCTAAGCTTTTAGTGTGCTACGGTATTATTATAAAATCAGCCTGAATCTGCATTAATTTCACAGTCTTTTTCTCTAAGAAGCCCAAGGGTGCACGACGAATAAAATGTAAATTTCAGAAGGCAGTGTTTTTATTATTGAGAGGGGCGATGAGCCATGTCGTTGGAGCGGTGACCCACACGGTGGCCGGCACCTGCCACCAGGAGCTGGAGCAGGCAGTGTGGATTCTGGGTATTGTACGGCACGAGAAATAAAGAGCCATGGAAAGTTCAGTGGGTCTCACAGGAGACATTCAGAGAACTGTACGTTGTGTCGTGTATGTTAGACTTTAGGTCAGATCTCTGATGCATATCCGAAACCACAACTTGGAAAAGTCATAAAGGGTTTCTACAACTAAGAAATCCAATGCAGATTTTAAAGTTTTGCCTTAATATGCACTATTGACTATTCCCAGAGTAACAGAGCATGTGTTTTTGTTCGTAATTAATAATTACTAAACAGTTCCTGCAGGATGGGGTCTGTTTCTCTGCATTTGAATCGCACCAATGTATACGGATACGTATATATGTTTTAACTATCCAGAAGAGATAAGACGTATTTATTTGCTGACATTTCGAGCCTCTGGAATTTATTTGTTAATTTGCCCTTGGTGTGAGGATTTTATTATTTGATGCTTAAAAATCAACGCTAGAATTTGAAATCCAAAGCCTGAATGTGTGGATGCGCTAAGTAAAGATGATCAGCCAAGGAGAAAAATGTAAAACAGTAACTTTTTATTTTAGAAAATGCAAACTAGATCTTGCTCATTTCAAACCCCCGTGACGAAAAAAAAAGAAAAAGAAAAGAAAAAAGTGCCCAACTACTTTCCCCTTGTCTCCATTTAAAAAAAAATAAACTAGTCAATAAATAAATCTTTCTGCTTTGGTCAGATTAGCAAGTCAGCACTGTGAGTAAAAAGCAAACTAAGATAAAACCGAGAGAGAAGTTGTTGATTTTTATGTACTACTGAGAACAGTGGCGTCCTGTGGCAGTTCTCGTAGACTGTGTTGGTTTAACAAGCGTCCAACCCTTTTGTCTTGTTGTTTTTTGTCTTTCCTGCTCCCTGTCCCCTTGTTTCCCACAGGCTGTGCGTTTGTCACATTTTCTACAAGGGCAATGGCACAGAATGCAATCAAAGCCATGCATCAGTCTCAGACCATGGAGGTACTGTATCATCTGCCCTTTCTTTGTTTTCTTTGTGCAAATGATGGGGAATGGGAAAGCAGCTCTCTCCGTGCAGTGTTCACATGACAGTCACAGATGGACACTTTGACCATCTCTTCCATTCATTCATATTCATCCTCTCTCTCGCTCTCTCTCGCTCTCACTCTCGCTTTCTCTCTCTCTCACTCTGAATTTTTCCCCTAATGACTTGAAATGCATTTAGTAAAACCTTCCACGTGCTGTACATTATTTTTTGAGCCTTTTACTGCAGTGGCCTCAGGCCCTGTAATGTAGCATCATGATGCAGTTTAAACCAAGACTCATTCTCGACCTCTAAAGGATCCAGTCCGTTCCTGGTCCAGGGTTGGTATGGAGTCAACCTTAACAGCCCTCGCTCCAAATTGCAGCCTGCCCTGTGCCAATCACAGGGTTCTTTTTTTTTTCCCCCTTTTTCTTTTTTTCTTTTTTTTTTTCCCCTTAAATATGGGGTCAAGCTCTCTTTAGTCAAACAGAATTGTGTTTTCGCATCAAGCATGTTGGGAGAAAGTTAATACTTCTCCTACATGGTTTAACCAGTGAAAATGTTTATGAGAATCCCTCGAAAAATTAGATACGTCTGTTTACCCAAAAAACGCACGATAAACATAAAGGCTCAAATTTGGTCTCCGAATGAGAGATAGTGGCTTTGGGGGAAGATTGATATGCTGCTGTGGGTGTTTCCCCCACACACCTAGATAGACGGCTCTGTACTTCTCGTCTGTGATTTGGGTCTGGCCTTTCAGAATTTTGCACAAAAGCATTCCAAGAGTAGTACGCCGTTACTTACTCTGTACTGTCTGGTAGAATCATTTGGGAGTGCATGTTCTGTACCCTGTATATCTGTGTGTGGGTGATCTTTTCTGGAGGTGGCCCTGTGGTGTTACCTGAAGTTACGTTTTCATCCTCTGAAAAGCAAAATATTTTCAATTTTATTTAACGTGCAAAAATTTCTTTATGGATCGTTTGCGCTTTTTTTACCTCCGTTTTTTGGGGGGTTTTATTTTTTTTTGTTTGTTTGTTTGTTTGTTTTTTGCAATGCTGCATCTCCCAAAGCATGCTGGGAGCTAAGTGATCATTTCTCGTCATGTTCTGGGGGCAACTTTTTTTTACAGTGAGGCGGAAGGTGGGTGGGCAGGGGGGGCAAGGAGTGTGCATGGCCTTGTCATTAAGTGTTTACTGTACTTTTCTGAGTTTTGATATCAGCATTGCAAAGCCTATTGTCTTTCTCCAGCTTCATTTTGACTTTGATATTCCTAACATATCTTATATAATCACTGTGTTTTCCTTTCAGTGCAATGCATTTTTAAGACACTCACACCCCCCTTACCTGAAGGCAAGCTCAGGTGAAAATCGGCCACGATAGGAGATAATTAGCAGGATTTGAAATACCTAGGGATCCGGTCTTACACGACATGCAGTCACACGTTGATGCTGTGTTTGCCCCCCACTTTCTCTCCGGCTGCTCCATTATTGGGGATCAGTCTGAATCCCAGCTACCTTTCAGTTTGGAGATAAAAATGAAAGTATGGTTAGGGAAAAAAAAAAGAGTTTTCACCTGTATTTATTATCTTCCATACATGTGTTTCATTCTTAATCATTTTTATTTCCTGTAATTTAGCGATTTGTACCTTAGATGATTTGTTAACCTAAATTCTTTCAGCTCTAACCCCAGTTCCTCCATCAGGGCCCCCCGAGTAAAGCCGCAGAGGATGCTGGTCTGTGTTCTCCTGTGTTCCTACAGGGGGAGAGAGCTCGGGAACGTAGCGCAGACCTGGGTATGAACCAGAACCAAAGAAGAATAGGCTCAGAATGAAAAGAATCTGCTGTAGAGAATGGGGCATAGTCATTCTTAAGAAATCCTTGATCCTTTGGTATTAACATCTCTATTATTAAGAAAATCAAATTTTGGTGCACTTGTTTTTAAATCCGGACACCCGTGCTCAGACAGAGGGGCCCTCAGACACTCAAATTTCCTGCTGACTTTAAAAAATATGGACATTTAACTGGAAGATTGCATGGTATGCCAGTCACATTGTAGTTGTACAACCGAAGTTTGCTGGATTTTTTTTTTAAACTAATTTTGTTATTTTCAGGACTCTGGCTCACATCTTTAACCAAGATGTATTATCTAAGAGATTTGAATTCAAATGAGTTGAATGTTAAAGTTGCAAAAGAACATGTTCTTAAAAGTAATTAATTTTTATATCATTCTTTTTTTCCACTTTCCTCCAATCTACACCCATCCCATTTTTTTCCTTTTTATGGTTTAAACACGTTATTTTGGGCCTAGTTTTTTGCTGCTTTATCTTTTTCTTCTTCCTTTTTTTTTTTTTTTTTTTTGGTATCTAAGGAAGAAAAAAAACCAGGAAATGTACTCTTAGGAGGAGATGCTATGATTTGTTATGGAACCAATTTGATGCAACAGTAACAACTCTTTCCATACAAAACCCTCCCGCTGTATAATCTCCCGTTTCAGAGTATTTTGCTCTCTTTAAAGCAACGAAGTGCTGAAATACGGAGCAGAAGAAGAAAAATGAAGTATAGATTTTTTTAAGTGGTGGAAATATTATTTTCATGCGGTTGACTGACATTTAACGTTCTGTCCTGTGGCCGTGGCTGCCAGAGCTGAAGACCCGTACGCTGGAAGTTCACACTGAAAGAGCCACCTCGTTTTTCTCACTTTTTGGGGGAGAGGTGGGGGTCATAACAGATGCGCTAGCCCTCACATATTCACAGCTACATCCCCAGTAACTACCCAAGGTGATAAGAAACAAAACACACGCAGGTTTGTTTTCTAGGAAAAAGAAAAATGACCCGAAGGGAAGGGAAAGAGNGAGAGCTCATTTAAGTAGGAATGTAAAATTTCTGAGAGGAGAGAGAGAGGTCTATTATCATGCTGAGTTTCAATAAAAGTTTTTTTTTTTAATCACCTGGGTAGAATGACTTCTTTTTATCTCAGCAAAATTTAACGGCTTTAATGGTGATGAGATGTGTAGGCAAGCCGTAGCAAGGGGGAGAGGGGTGGGGAGGGAGGAGCGCGTGTCTCTGCCGAGTGTTGACCGAGTGGCGAATGTTCCACAGGGGCTCAGGGAGGGAAGTCTTCCTGCTGGAGGCGCAGGCCCTTATTTTCCCCTAATGATTTTATCCATCTCAGACATGAATTCGCCCTCTTCTGTGACCCTTGGCCATGCACTCACTGCCCCTACTCGTTGCCTTTTAAAGGGAATGAACACTGGAAAGCAGCACCTAGAATGGTGAGATCCATTGACAAGCCAAGTAGACGCCTTCTGCCATTTCAGATACAGCTCCTTTCACTAGAATATGCTTCCAAGACTGGTGGTTTGCAGGAGCCCTGGGCACGGTGGGTAGAATAGATGTGTCCGAGAAGGAAGAGAGACCTCTCTGAAAACACGGACAGTTACGGTGGCCCATGCCTGTGTTTTCTGAATCTCCCTTGCCCTCATCCACATTCCTAAAACAAAACCCTTCTCCCTCCGTGTAGTGCTGGGTCAGGAGGACTCCTGCGTTCCAAAGCTCAAAAATGCATCACTGAGAATTGGAAAGAGTGAAAAAATAAATACATGAATGAGGGACGTTTTCCTTCCCATTGCAACGTCTCTCCTCCTCTGCCCCCTGCTCACGTGTGGAAACAGGCAGACACACAGACAAGTCTGTCTTGCAGACAAGCGAACCATGAAGCTTAATTAAAGAATGTTGATAAGGTCTCTTGTCTCTGAGGAGGTCGTGGAAAGGTTGGAGGAAGACACACGAAGAGAGGAGGAGAGGCAGTTTAATAATCAGAGCAAGAAAGCAAATGGCTTCACCGACCGCCAGATCCCCAGAGAAACCAGTGGCAGTATCTGGAAATTTCTGTTGATGGTACTGGTCAGAGAAGAAGAAGGAATATCAAACCATTTAAAAAAAGAAAACATTCCAGACGGTTCCATGTGCTCCGAGATAGTTGAGAAAGCTAGATCCAGTGCTGAGTGTCATGAGAGGATTCAGCCAGGCGGTAACCCCCCTCTTCACTTTCCGCTGTGTCTGACCACAGGGCTGCTCTTCACCCATCGTAGTGAAGTTCGCGGACACTCAGAAGGACAAAGAGCAAAGGCGCCTCCAGCAGCAGCTGGCCCAGCAGATGCAGCAGCTCAACACTGCCACCTGGGGGAACCTGACAGGTCTGGGCGGACTCACCCCGCAGTACCTAGCGGTAAGTGCCCAGCCGAGGCCAGCGCCCATCCCCACTGTGACTCCTGAAACCGCCCCGCGACACCCCCCCCCCAAGTTGATGAAAGAATTCCACGGGGGGGCATTTTGAATCTCAGGAAATTATTGAAATCAGGGTTGATGCAGAATATTTTTCCAAGTGAAATTGATTAGCCTAAGGATGTGAGTCGTTTCATTCTGGCCTGATGTGGGCTGAGCCGAGACCCACGAGGCTGAATTTGAACCGCTGTTTCAGAGACCTTATGACATCTTGCATAAGAAGGGGTGCAGCACGCCTGATGGTGGTCTAGCCACACTACGGCAGAGGTGGCCCCAGGGGTTAGCGTATTCCACCCCAGGACAGCCAGCGAAACCCCATTGGCCCTTCCATTCGGTGGTCCTGGCCTTTCCCTGGGGAACCGCACTGACGAAATCAAACGGTTCTTCATCTGTTTGAAACCCAAAAATGAGAACCTGTTTCAGGGCAGATAAACCCCATCTCCTTACGTTACCTTGTTTTAAACTCATTTTCCTGTTATTCCTTGTGCTACCACATCTCCGTCGGTGTCTTTAGTAAAATACAGCGACCAGGATTTAAGACAATTCCCTGGTAAGATGTAAACAGCACACAGAGCAGTGGCCCCTGGTGTGGACTTTAAAATACCTTCGCGTAGCCTGGGAACGGCCCTCGTGCTAACCATGTCACACGTGAGGCGGACGGCAGCTAACACGGGTCCAGGTTTTTATTTATTTCTCCTTGAACCACTGCTAACCCGTGGTCCCTCTGCCCCATTCCTCTGCTTTGGCACCTACAGGCTGGACTTCACATTGACTAACATAAATTCGTATCTCGAGTTTGGGCCTGGTATCCTAGCCTCTCTGGGTGTGCACGTGTGTGCATCCGTGTGTGTGTGTTCTGTCCTAATTCTGTCATTTGCCATTTTAACTGTCCCGCCTTGGGGCTGCAGGATCCACTAGTCTTACTTTGTAACAGAGCCTGCCTGGTTCTGTGCGACAGGCCTGCCTCCGATCTTGAAAGGTAAGGAGCGCCCACCTGTACAGGTGAGGAAGGAGGCTCCGAGAGGTGACACGACGTCCCCGAGACCGAGCTGCTGGCGGGCAGGCGAGTGGGATGTCAGCCCTCTGCGTGTTCTGTCCTGTGTGCTGGGGCTGTGGTTCGTATTGCTCTCTTTCCCCCACCCCCTCCAGCCCCAGTGCCCAGTGGGGTCTGGCTTAAGACCTACTCGATACACGTTAGCTTAATGAAGGAGGCGCCTGCTTCTCCTGTCTTCATCTGAACCATTAATAAAAGCGTTGACTGACTTTACTGTCACCTTATAGCTATTTCGCAGTCATAGCCACAAAGACACCGTGAGCGATTACACCAGAGGTCTTGCTGAAAGAAAAACAAAAATCTATATTTTCTCTTCCATATCGTTTTCTTGGTCTCAGTCTAAAATTTTATGAAACAAGAAATGAGTCTCGCTTAGCAGTCATTTGTCTTCCCCAAACCTGTGCTTTTCGGTGTTCGCAGGCCGTCTGTCTATGGATACCAGAATTGGTATCAGAGATTGATGTCAGGCTCACCTTTTCATAATTTCTAAGAATCCAGCTTCCTGCTCCATCGTTTCTAAAAACCAAGACACCTGTGCCTGTCCCCAGTCTTCTGGCACTTCTCCCATGCCCCACAGCGGATGAAGGTCTCTGGCACATGTTTCTTTGACTGCACCGGCAAATTATTTCCATACACTGAGAAAGAATCTCAGCCTCATTTATAAAAACATATTTTTCTATGATTTTACCTCTGTTTGCTCCTACTGTGGGCTTTTGTTCTTTCTCAGCCATATTTGTTCTGCCCCTCTCCGTTGGAAGTCCATTTCTTTTGGAAAAGCCCTCGTCCTTCAAGGCATTCCCCACTTGTGGGTTGAGGGGGAGAGTCTTACTCTGGCCCACCAGAGAATGGTTATCAGTGGATAAAATCCTGGGTAATAGTTTGAGGACACCCCAGCTATTTCCACGTACCTCAGTAGGCATTATTAGTTCCTCAAAATAGCTTCAAAGCTAATTTAATTTGACTTCACTTTTTAATTTTTAAACATACCTAGTAGGAAAGGGAGGAAGGGCTTACAACCACGAGAGAATGGGGAACCCACGAAATCAAGCCAAAATAAGGGATTTCTCCCTCTGAAAATGGTAAATCCCTAACTTCTCCTTCTTCCTCACTGTTCCTCGTGTGTGTGTCTGAGTCTGTGTGTAAAACCTCGGCGGTACATTTCTGCGAGTCAGGAGGGATGAGTAGACATCACAGCCGCTCCTGTGGTATCTGTCGCTCTGGATCCCCATCATATTGTAACGGAGCCTGGGCTTGGGTCAGCCCCTGATACTCCATTCCACTTGGTGCTCTTAAGTCCGTGGATAGATGCCCATTTCTGAGTCCTGTCCTTTGCTTGGTATTGAACTCAAAAAAACCCTACCCTTACCCAGAGGAATGACTCTCTGTGTGGTTCAGCAGTGCTCCCAATAAATTCCGAAAGCTCTTCTTAAAATCACAAATCGGTCTCGTTCTTCCTAAGCACATAGTATCACAACATTTCTCAATAATAAATTTGGTGAATTTTGCTTTTTGGTATCTGTGTACATTTGTGCATAGGGGATAAGTGTGTGCTTGCTCCTACATACAAACGATGGCTGTACTGACGTCCCTTATAGGCATGAGTAAGTCTAGGTTAACAGTATAGCTCCTAAGTTAACCTGTAATTCGCTCAGTTGGACCAATAAAGGAGCACTTTAGGACAGGAACCACATGCCTTTCCCTTGTGATACCCACCTATCCGGGGGTGAGATGTGTTTTTGAAAGCGCCCGGGAAAAATGCAGACACAGGGATGTTAACTTTTCTTTAAAAGATGCCAACATATCTGTAATGCACAGCGTCACTGAACATCACGCTAGGTACTTCTAAATTCTGACAAATTGTGTGTTCCCCTCTGTCAATGAAGACCAGCTTCAGACGGGTGACCATTGTCTTGGTCGTGTGGTCACCGGTGTACCTGTGTGGCTGTGCACAGGTATGTGTCTGTAGTTACCGTGGCGATGTCCCTGTTGGCCCGAGAGTCCACGAATCCAGGTGCTTCCCACGGAGGATGAAGGCCACTGAATTGTCAGACCGAGGGGTGGGCCTTGACTGACAGCTGAGCTGTGGTAACCGCAAGGCTACGGAGAGCCCGCGTTAGTCACGCCACGTTGGTTCCAATAGATGTAACACCTGGTTGTTAAAAAGACTAAATTGATTGTTTTAAGGCAGCAGTGTTCCTGAGTTTCCCCGGTGTCTGTGTTTCTTAATAGAGATTAGACATTAATACGGATTTACAGCCCCAACTGAGGGAACCTTCAGTCCCTGAATAGGAAGCAGCAAGCGACTGTATACATGTACAGGAAGCTGGACGGGGCCCCCCTCGGGTTCGGAAGCTGCCACGTCCTGTCTCCACTTGGGTCTGACGGCTCGCTTTTCTCTCCCTTTGCAGCTTCTGCAGCAGGCCACCTCCTCCAGCAACCTGGGTGCGTTCAGTGGCATTCAGCAGATGGCTGGTAAGTCGCGACACATGCCTTTGCTTTGGACTGTGCTGTTGTCTGAGTGTGGGTGGCTTCAGAGGGCCAAGAAAACAAGCCGGGCCAAGCAAGAACAGAGAGCGATTAGCACCCTGTTCGCCTCCGGACTCGGGCGTTACGGTTAGTGCCCGCTGCTGGGGAGCTGCTCTTGCACCTTGGGCTTCTCCAGCCGTGGGAGCCAGACGGGCCGCGCAGCCCTCCGTGGTATCCTCCTGGGGTGTTGGCTGGTTTTGTTTGTTAATGGGACTGATTGCTGGGGAATTTCCAACAAGATTCCTTCTATCCAGGGCAGCCAAAATGATTGACGTCCTTCTAAAATTTTAATAAGAAGCAGTCAATAAATATTCTGCCCTCCGTCGTGAAAGGCAAGATTGCAGGCCTATCTTTGATACAGTTTGCGGTCCCCTGATAGCCATAGACAATTAACAGGGTGCCTTTTTTTCCTGCGGTACCCCAGTTGACAGAAGCTTGTATCAGAAGCTTTTATGTGCAAGTATAATCTTTGTTCTCGAGAAAATCAAAGTGGGGCTGGATTTGCAAGCTGGCTCAGAAAGGATTTCTTTGTATAATGAGCTGCGTCAGTAGTAATTGAGGTGCCGTGGTTAGTGAAAGGTCACTGGCACCTTCCAGGCTCCGACCCTGACCTCCAGGGGCCAGGGACGTCGACCCGCACAATCGGGCAGAACACAGGTGCCGTTCGCCTGCTGTGAGGAGCAGTGAGCCCGCTCTTACCAAGTGTGATTCCAGAAAGATGGGGGAGAAGGCAAGGAGAAGAACAGATTTTTGGCACATTAGAATCAAGCACCATTTGTTTTTAATGAAGAACACCCTGACTCAATGAGATGGAACTTGAAGGTACAGAATAAAAGCCAGGATTTTTTTTTCCTGTCACTATGAAAACTCTTTTTTTTTTTCTCTCTCTCTCTTTTTTTTTTTTTTTCTAAATAACTATCCTTGGTTTTGTTGGTTTGCTTGTTTCACTTTGGATCTGGAAGGACTTCTTCCTCACGTGTGTTCTGTGATCGTCAGCCCAGCCTTCCCCTGAGGCCCCACAGACTGATGGAACCTGTTGTCAGACAGGATGTACTGGCCCACGGTTAAAAAAAAAAAAAAAATGCAGAATTATTCATTGGGCTTTAAATCTCCTGACACTGCCAGCTTGTTTTATTGTAATACTGCTTTTTGGTTTACTAGGAAAAAAATATATGTTAAAATGGTAAGTAGTTCGGTCTTTCAGCAGTATCTTTACGCATACAGTTTGGGAAGCTGGCCTTGGCACTAAGGATCACACCGAATGGTTAATTTTTGGTTCTGTGAAGGGAATTGGAGAGACAAAAGTAAAATATCCAGGGAGTTCTCTGTGTTTTAAAAAGAAAAACTCCGGAATGCAAGCTGTACAATAAATGGGAAGATTTGTCACGTTTTCAGCCATTGCAAGATTTATTTTTCCTTCGAATGGTATGGACCCGCCCAGATCCAAAATGAGGGTCTTTCCTTAGAGAAAGCCTCCGGCTCTCCCACTCGGACAGTTGAATTACGCAGAGAAGGTCACTGGGTGAAGGTCACTGGGTCCAGAGGCGACTGCCCAGCGCGTCTTCCCAGCTGGACCGAGCGCCCTGTCATATTTCATTAGATCGTGGGCCCCCCGGCCTTGCCAGCTACAGGTCAGGATGTTAGCATTTACGTGCTCTGTGTGTTCATTTAAAAACTGAGGGTATCCGGGAGTCACCTTAGAAGGGGCATGAGCAGATGGCTAATTCAAAGGCATTCTGTAAATGCTCCGCGCCTTCCAAAATACCCCTCTCTTGAACCTTCAGCATACAAAATTCAGCGCACTGAGTCTGCACAAGCTGTGAAATCAAATGCCGAGCGGAGGTCCGTTACCTACCATCACCTTAAATGTTTAGAGTATCAAGAATGTCGATGTCAAGGCTCCGTCTGCTTGGCGGTTTCCAGAATGTTGGTTTCTTCATTCATAGGGAAAAATCAAGTTTCATCTTCCTATTTGAAACACTGTGGTTTGGACTATATTTTGTTTTTGCCAATAAACGCAAGTTATATGGCCTGCTCTTTCGTCTTCTCACCACGGTTGGACTTAACGTTTGTCTTTGCCAGTCATCCGGACCAGTGTTATAAAGTGAACTGGTACTAGAAGTACCTCTCTGAACGAGGCTTCCCTTGGGTGCTTGGTGGCTCAGTCAGTTGAGCATCTGACTCTTGATTTCTTCTCAGGACATGATCTCAGGGTCGTGAGATCAAGCCCCGAGTTGGGCTCCGTGCTCCGTGCAGGATCTGCTTGAGATTCTCTCTTGCCCTCTGCCCCCCACCCCGCTCGCTCTCATCCTCTCTCCCTCTCTTTCTCTCTTAAATAAATCTTTAAATAAAAGGAGGCTTCCCTGATACCCCACATAATATGGGAGGGGTACCCTAAAGCCCTTCCTTCCTTCCTTTCCTCCCCCACCTCCCCAAACACTCCCAGGCCATCAGGCCCCAAGAGGAACTCAGCCCGGCTCTGCTGAAAGCTGCACCTGACTATTTTTGAGTGGATGGGTGAATATATTTATAAATGGACAAATGCAAATTGGTGTTTTGGATACATTCCCAGGGGAGCTTAAGTTAAACGTGCTGTTTTTTCCATTGAGAAATTTGACTTTAGTCTTACGTCCAAGCCAAGAAAACATTATATAAATTAATGACAGTATCTTCATGGTTGAGTTGTCAAGGATTTGGCAGTAGTTGGTACAATATCAAACACGTGACCGAGCGCATGGTCCCTGACTTCCAGTGGAAGCGACAGGAAGAAATCCAAGAGGCCATTTATGCCCAGTCCCACCTGAGGTTAAAATGCTTGCTGAGGGATTGAGGCTGGGGCACAGTTCACATGGGCACCTCCATGATTCAAATGCAGTTTTTATGTCTTACGGGATCATAAAATAAACTCAGCTTGTAAAGTTCACGCAGTCCGGCTTGGAACACTCTCACCAAAGAGAGAGAAACATCATTTCAGAAACCAGCAATAATTTTTGATGAACAAGTCTCAAAATATAACAGTCTGTCCTTCAGGAGTTTGGTGTTTATCACTAAAGTCTAAACCGTCTCATTGGAATGAGTAAAATGCTTTCTGGTTGAGCAGAAAATAAAGGCAAAAAAAGAAAGAAAAAGAAATTTTCGATGACAAGTCATGAAGTATTTGTCTCAATAAAATGGAATGAGGCATCAACTATATTTATTTCCCCAAAATAATTTACCGTTTCCCTTTCAAACTAAAAATAACTTCCCATGTGTTTCGTGATTTTATAGAAAGGAACCTTTACTGAGTATGGAATTTAAGGGCAGAAACTAGATTAGGCTCAAATCTTTAGGAGCTGAATGCTTTCCCGTATACTTTCTGCACATCCTTAAAGTTGATGGACTTTATTTCCCCCCTTAAAACCTCTAAGAAAAACTTGTCCATCTCTCACTCAACTGTGATATTTGTCCCACAAATTTCTGAAATCCCAGAAACTTTGGGCTGAGAGTCTGGATTTTTTTTTTTTTCCTGAAGAAGAAGAAATTAGGGAAAAGTGACTTTTCGGTCATTAATTTCTTTTATAACCGCCGTCCTCTCGGAAGAGCCTCGCGTTGGATAGCAGAGGTCATATTCACAATTCCGGTTTTAACAGCGCTCCTTGAAATCGGCCACAGTTGACCCTCACGGCAGCCAAGGACAAAACCTGCGCGTCGTTATACATTGCAGTTGAAAAACTGACGTAGAAAAATGTTCGATAATAAGGCTGTGAGACCGCAGCAGCAGACAGGGCTCGGGACGCACCGAGCTGCAGAGCTCCAGGGAAGCTACCAGCACTGGCATCCCGCGTCCCAAATGGGGCGGCCGACGAGTTCGAGGGTCACTAACAAATTTGCCCCAAGTCACTGCGCCAAGAAGGGGCAGGTCCGAACCCCGAGCTCCGCAGGGCCCCGAAGCCTGCACAGGGGCGCTCCATGGCTCAGCAAATGCAGATGTGTTCGCACAAACACAGGCTGCAGTGACCTTCCCCTGCAAACCGTTTCACGGGCCAAATAACAAATCCAAGCCATAGGTCAGTCGTAGAGAGCGCGCCAGCATGGTGCAGACGGAGACACGTCCCTTCATTCTGGAAGGCATCTCACATGTGTTCAGGGTGGGCTGTTTCTTGTTAGGGCAGTTTTGGGGGTTTTTTTCTGGCACGCGGAAGTGTTATTAAAGAAATTAAAGATGTTCAGAGCTCCAAGGAAGGAGAGTTTATCTGTTGATTGACAGAGGTACAACCAAAAAGAGTTTGTCTGTTGACAGACGAGACAACACTGCCGCATTTCGCATAGTCAGCAAAGCTGGTAGGAACTCCCTTCCAGAATGTCTGGCCTACGTTTTGAAAAGTAACAGTGAAAGTGTACAGCATAGTGCTTTCCCGAAAACAGCAGAACTTCATCCGTGTGTGATCCTGTCCCCAGAGAGGGCCATCCTGGAGCGGCTGCGACACGTGGCGCGGGGGGGAGACGTCTGTAGACGCCAGTGCAGGGTGGGAGGGCTGAGGGTCTTCGTGCTCGGAGGCACCTGCCTGGTGAGGTGTGGGCTCTGCATTCGCGAAGATCACTGGGCCTTCCCCGGAGTGGAGCCTCCCACCCTCTCACCGCAGAGGCTTCCTGCGAATGTGCTAATAGGCCTTATGAGAACATTCCATAACCACCCATCTGTCACTTTTTAACAGACCTGATTGGCAAGCACTTGTAGCAACTGACATCTGTTCTTGCTTATTGATATGCAGATTTATGGTAATTGCTATGAACAATAAGACACAAAATTACCTAAGGTGAACATTAAATTAAATTTTCATGCCCTTCTCCTTATAAATAATTTTTTTAAATCTTAAATTTCAAGTAGGCATATTGCACATCTGTTTTGTACATCATTTCTTCGTCTGGAGAAAGATTTTTCTTTTCCCAAGTAATGAATGAAAAGTTGAATGCCTATATTCCGCCCCCCCCCTTTTTTTTTTTTTACCATCTTGGTCTTGGCATGCTGTGGGAGTTCATAAAATGTATTTAAATGTTTTGTATTTCTAGTCACCCAGATTGTTGCCCCTGGTTTGCGTGGCACCCCTAAGAGCAGAGTGCTTGGTGAGGTTAAAAGTGGTTGCTTTTCTTGGGAGACAGCCGTTCCCCAGGCTTAAGCTGGCTCCCTGGTGAGGCCGCTCCGAAGGGCGCCCCCTCCAGGTCGCTGTGTAGGCATGACAGAGAGGACGACCGGTGGGCAGACGACCTGGAGAGTCCATGAAGGGAGCTGGGAGAGGGAGGAACAAGGTGGCTCACACACCCCAAAGACACAAGAAAACGACAGGAAACAATAGAAGTGGGGCTGCAGAGAGCCCCGTGAGATGGCCTGCAGCCAGGGCCACCTGTGTTGGCTGGGCCCAGAGGAGGCAAGAATCCAGGGGGGAGAGGATTCAAGCCTCCGGAGCAGGCCAGTGTGCCTGAGTGTCAAATACTTGACGTCAGAAAGCCAGAGGTGCCGCAGATGGTCTGGTGTGGTTGAAGAGGGAGAGGGTTGAGGGCATGTAGCTATGGGGCTGCTTTCCCTACTCCGGGCAGGTGCCTTTTCTGGAAGCAGCAGGGGCCCCCGAGGACCTTCCCTCAGTAGGACTGATAGTATGTGTGATGTCCACACTGGCTATGGGAGCACAGGAGGGGGCAGGAAGAGCCAAACATCCACCACCTGGCTTGTGCGCTGTTGGCAAGGAAGGGTCCAGATCCCTGTGCCCTGGGGGAACTTGTCGGGCGCTCAGTGTACCCCAGGACTGGCCCTGTGACATGAGTGGTGTGCCAGCAGCATTGAGAAGGCCCTTGCCACTCATGGGAGGCTGTCTTCCTGGAGCGACACACTAGAGGACGAGCCTCGGCTCTCCGTCGGGCTGGACAGAAGTCCACGCCGCGGGGAACAGGAGCCTCGTTGCCCCGTGGCCAGCCCACAGTGAGCCCTGCAGAGGGGGGTGACCCGCTGCCTTAGGCTCCTGGCCCGCCTCAGTGTGAGTGCCCCTTGGGATCAGCCTCAGCCGGAAAGTTCTAGGAGAGTCTCTGGCTTATTTGGCTTCTTTGCGCAGTCTTGTTTGTGCGTTCGTCTTTGTTCTAAACGGAAGCTAGAGCTGTTTCTGTCCCGGTTTCCCTCCTCCGCACAGTCAATTCCGAGCCCTGAGCTCCTCGGATCTCCCACTCCACCCCGCGTCACGGCCGCTGCCCGAGCCAGGCCCTCCGCTCGTTGATTTTCTACCAGAACCCATGCCTCTTGGTAGGAGGGAGCTTCTTCACCTCAAAGATCTGTCACCAGGAACGTGGTGCCCATGCCACACATGCTTTTTCATACGCTTTCAGGGAGTTCCCAGCCCCCTGCCCCCTTGGTGGACGAAGGTTAGGGACCCGGAGCAAAGCTGAGCAGTGAGTGCATGGACGGGAGGGACACAGCCCTGCGACTGCTCGGGACTCATGAGAAAGAGGTCACGGCCCATTTGTTCCCCGAGGAATCCAGAACCAGTGGTCTGTTATGTTAGGGATTCTGGTAATGGATGGAAAAGGAAATCACATTAAGAAATTAAAGGATCGATTCTGCGATGTAGAGAGAAAGATGCAGGACACAGGTGTGACACGGTTTCTGGTTAACTCCGTTCTCAGCTCCCACTGGAGACCATACACCCCGGGCCCTGCTCCCTGGGACCTGAGCCCTGAACCGAGCAGGGAGGCTGAGGAGGCTGCCCGTCATATCCTGGGGGTCCAGCAAGCGGGACTCAGGCTCAGCCACCTCCCTGCAGCTTCCCTCCGTGTGTGCGTGCCGTTGGACGCGCACGGGGCCACTGCAGGCCAGTGGTCAACGTGGACTTGGAGTGCCCCAGGCACGCTTCCTTTGGAAGCCCTGTGTCCCACCACCCCTTCCCTCCTCCGCCCCATCCCCCCTCAACTCCAAGGTGCAGAGTTGAGTGAAGTAAGTGGATACAAACACCCTGAGGAGGGGGCGGGGAGAGGAGCTGCGGATGGAACCACAAGGACAGAAGGAGCCCGCGTGGGGAGGCGGCGGTGGCAGGGAGAGGCCGGGCTCGTGGTGAGCGACAGCGAAAGGTTCCTCCGCTTCCCCAGGGCTGCGCCTCTCCGGGCCTCTGTTTTCTCTGCCTGTAGCGTGTGGAGGGTCACACAGGTTTGTCACGAACACTAAGGGAGCGCGTAAGCGTGAGGAGCGTGCCCGGCACGTGCGTGCTTCTCAGCACCATTACCGCGGTCGAGGCCGTGTCGCGGCGATGTTCAGCTGGAAGGGCTTCCTCCGTTGGCTTCCTCCGCGCTAGGCGCTGTGCTTCGAGCTTGGCGTGTTGCCAAAGCATTGAACCTCTCAACCCTCCAGAGGGGCGTTGTGTTTTGGTCCCACTGCACATGTGGGGGATCTGAGGTGCACACAGTGGGGCCAGTCTGCTCAGGGCAACAGGTGGTCAGGAATTAAACCCATGTGTCTG
Source organism: Ursus maritimus (assembly GCF_017311325.1). Lineage (NCBI taxonomy): Eukaryota > Metazoa > Chordata > Mammalia > Carnivora > Ursidae > Ursus > Ursus maritimus. Next base: position 22,914,908 of record NW_024425675.1, on the reverse strand, counting down.
AGAGCGGGGCATGCACGCCTCTTGACCAGCCCACACCGCCTCTGGGAAATAGTGGCTCTTGTCTCCAGCAGGTAAGGCTGTGCAGCCCAGGCCACACAGGACAGGCCGGAAAGCAGAAGGTGGGGGGGTCCTCCCAGAAGGCTGGGAACTGGTCCTCACTCCAGAAAGTGGGCAAGGAAGCCGCCCTGTCCACCTACCACCTGGACCTGTTGAGCATGCGCTTCTCGGTGGGGCGGGGGGTGTGAACCTCCCAGGGTCAGCACCCAGGACCAGGAAAAGACTAGAATGGAAGGAATGGCACGGTCCTCCACGGGGGAGCCCCTGTCTCCTTCAGCTGCCCAGTGCTTTCCTCTGCTCCTCTCATCCCAGCCGACTACTGACAATGAGTTTCCGAGTGTGGGCCTATTTCCAGAAACACACAAAGGAGGATTACCCTCCGGTCCCTGGCTTCTCCTTGCTCCGATATACAGCAACTTTCTTCGGGGTAGACACGGTCTTGTCTTCCACCTCGTCCTCCATACAGTGCCGAGAGGCTGGCCTGGCACGGCCTTCAGTATCTGCTGAATGGATAGACAGACGGATGGATGGATGGGTGGATAGACAGGTGGGTAGATAGGTGGATGAAGGAATGAATGGATGGATGGATGTACAGGTAGGCGGAAAGACAGACGGATGAGCAGATGGACACGCGTGGGTCCTCCTGCCCGCTGCATCTCTGCATCTAATCCTTCCCCTCTTCCTTTTCCCCCAAGCCCCCCAGATGCTGGCCCTCACAGTGACCTCTCCCCACTCTCCCTCTCTGCTTCCTTGGGCCCATGTTTTTCCTTTCCTTGCAGTGTGATCATTGAACACAGTTGCCCCCCGCCCCACGGTGGTACCCCAGAGCTGAGGTCCCTCTGCCTGGCCTTTCTGGGTGGAGGCAGGGAAAGGTGGAATAGGACAGCAGGCTCCCTTGGATGGCGACACGTGGGAGGAAGGGCAGAGGGGAGCCAGAGGGTGACACACCAGGCCTCGGCCCTGGATGTGCCAGCAGAGAGGACAGTGGAATAGAAAACCAGGGTGTTGTCAGCTGGGCTCCAGCAACGCCAGTGGTGAGATAAGGAAGACGCATAGTTCTAATAAATATTTGGAGAATGGATTAATGACAATTGAGGGAAACAGTCAATAGAGAAAGCTGTTATAAATACTGAAGGACGAACGGTGGAGAAAACTGCAACTCAGCTGGGTCTGTGGATGGCCCTCTTTATTGCGGTTCATGAAAATTTCATACCGCTTGATACCCCATCCCTTCTTCCTGCATAGATTCACCCATCGCCTGCTATGTGTCCAGCTGTGTGTCTGTCTGTCTGCATAGGTGGACAGACAGAATCTTAGTCCTCAGAGAGTTCGTATCTGGTTGAGGGTAAGAGATCTCTACACGTAAGGTCACGGTAAGATGTGGTGAATGCCACAAGTCACATTAGTGACTTTGCCGCTAGCACACAGAAGGGCTTGAATGTAGACTCTCGGTCTTCTTCAGAGGGAGGCCGTGCGGGGCGGCAGGAGCGCCTCCCCAGACTCGGGTCCACGACCGTCAGCCTCGGCCCAGGACCTGAGTCTCTGACCCGAATGACGGGATACGTTCCCGCCACGCACCGTGGCCCGCACAGGCCAGGTCAGAGGAGCTGTCTTGGAGGCCCTCTGACCCGAACCAGGAGAAGGGCTCTGCTTACCGTTAACTCGTTTCGGGGCTGAACCGTCCCCCTGTCAGCACAGCTGAGTGTTGGTGACGTAGTCTGGTTATGCGGTTTATGCCATTAAAGCAGTAGAGTGACTGTTAGTCACAAGAGGGCCAAGAAGGGACAGATGGGTCCAAGTGAACATACCTCACCCCCAACATCACTCGAAGCCTGGCCCTGTCCGCACACGCAGGTGTGAAGTGCGTTCGGGCTCCTGTAGGAGCTGAGCCCCTTGCTGGTCCAGGTGGGCCTGCCCTGAGGCCAGGCAGCTCCCGTGCCTCCCCCATTTGCCTCAAGTACCTCAGAAAAATAAGACCAAGCTTCCTCAAGTTCCACGTCCTCATAGACATGACCCTGTCTGCCCCTTGAGCAGGGGGAGGGGGAGAGAGCTTTGTTCCCAGTTGCACTGACTGGACAATACAGGGTTGGTGAGGTGTGCACTTTCCTCGCAGAAGTTAACAGGAACCCACAAATACCTGCGTGCTGCTTCTAAGCAGCCCCAGGCCCTAAGTGGATTTTGAAAAACAGGTGTTTGGCTTTCAGCCTAAGTCAAGAAGGCTGGATGTCTCCTGGAAGAAGACAGTGTCGTTTTGAGCAAAATGAGGAACGATTTCGCAGCAAAGACATCAGGAACTCTTTTCTGAGTAGAAGTGGGTTGTGACTGAGGCAGCTGGGCTGGAGGAGCAGGATAAGTGAGCCTAGCAGCCGTGCTCTGAGCCATGCTTAGGTGGAGGGCTCCATGCCCGTGGCTGGGGGCTTTCCCAGGTATGTTGCTAGAATATTCTCTCACCATTCCATTCACCATCACCCCCAGCCTGCTTCTTGAATGGACTTTAGTGTGAAGTGAATCATGGACAAAGACTGAATGTTCAGAGACCCTTGGGCTGAGAAACAGAGGTGGGAGGCGATGCGGGCACCACCCCTGAGCTACCCTGCCCAGGCCAGGCAGCCTCCCCGTGACCGGTGACACCCCTAGATCCCAGCTGATCCCACCCTCGTGTTCTTGCGAAGTTTCACTTCTCCCTGCTCTTCTTTTCTTCATTTTCACTAGCCAGAGGTCCGTTCTAGTTAAACACGGTCCTGCTTTAAAACACAAAAATGCAAATACAAGCGCTTGATGAATAAAAATAGGACAGTGCTGCCGTTTTTATTCATTCATTTTTTTATTCATCGGATGTTTTGTGAGTTCCTACCGTGGTCACATTTTAGAGTTCACGTTTACAGTAAGTGTGGAGAGGACATCGGTAGCAGTAATGACAGTGAGGGTCGCTAACACCGGTGTTGACCTGTGCCCGTCCCGGTGCCGAGCGAGTGGCGTTCTTCATCTCATTTAATCTGCACACGGCCCGTGGAGGTGAGAAGCAGTGAGCAGTGCCACCCGCTAAGCAGGAAACGAAGAGGGGAAGCAATTTGCCCGGAGTCCCACAGCTGGGAAAGTGGCAGAGCCAGGAAGCCACGGCAGCTCGAGTTCAGAGCAGGGCTCTTAACCTCCCCGGGGCTACCGAGGGGCTCCCCCGGTGGCCCGTCCTGCCGCCGCCCAGCCCCGGCTCACGGTTTCCTGACAGCTGCATGGCCGGTGCACACGCGGACTCTTCTCGTCTTTCCCGCTGATCGCTGCAGCCCCGGGCGCGGGCAGTCGGGATGCGCCCTGGGTGAGGACAGGCAGCCGGGCACACAGTAGGCGGCTCCGCTGGGAAGCGTGGTGGCGCCCGAGTCCCCGAGGCAGCTGGGCAGAGCATGCCGTCGCAGGGCCTGCTGCCCGGGGCCCCGGCTCTCGTCGTCGGCCCTCGTGTTTGGAGCCCGGCCCAGCAGGCCTCTTGCTGACGCACGTTTCTCTTCCCTCCGCAGGCATGAATGCTCTGCAGTTACAGAACCTGGCAACGCTGGCAGCGGCCGCAGCCGCGGCCCAGACCTCAGCCACCACCACCAATGCAAACCCTCTGTCCACCACGAGCAGCGCCCTCGGAGCCCTCACCAGTCCCGGTAAGGGGGTGCCCCCCCTCTGGGACCGCGGGGAGGATCGCGCCCAGGGTGGGCTGCAGGTGTCAGGGCCAGGGGGGCGCGCCCTGGGCGTGGGGGGTGGGGCTGGATCCGTGTGAAGTTTCCTAAAGACGCGGAGCGCGGTTGCCTGTGGGTTTGATTGTCTGAGGCAGACAAAGAAGAGAGTGCTCTGGGGGGGCCGTCTCCACCGTGCTCCCGCTCACCCCGCGTAGCGGCCGGGCGGTCCGGTCAGCTTCCAGCGGGCGCCCGCAGGAAGGGCCTCCCTCTCTGCCTCCTGTTTGTTCAGCCGTCTTTGTTGTGGTCCTTAGCAGTTCAAGAACTCTCTGTTGCATCTCAAAATCCCTAATTATTCCAGCGTTCTGTTTCACAGCCGCTCCGTCCTGCCCCTGCCCGTTTGCTTTCAAAACCCGCGGTCTACAGAGGACCATCCTTGTTGTTGGCTCCCGGTCGCCTTCTGGGCGATGCAATTTAAAGTCTCTCTCCTTGGAAATGTTGTCGCCTTATTCAAAAGCAGATGCCATTTTTCTTTTCATCCGAGCCAGACATAATGTGGTTGCTTAGATACCATGATTTGTGTCTTAAAAACTGTTTTGCTGGCTTTTCTTCCTCTCTGAATGTTCTAGGCCTTGATAGATGAGCTTCCCCGCCCACCCCGGGTGCATGGGGGAGGACGGTTGGGCGCTGGCCGGGCTCCCTCCCAGCTCTGCAAAGCCCACAGGCCTCTGCCAGCTCCGCCCAGAACACTGGAGGGATGTGGAAGAAGTTCCAGTGGGCTAGCGCGGGGCTTGCTCTCAGGAGACCCCAAAATATGCACAGCCCACGGCGGGCCGGCTTTCTTAAGTCTTTTGACCATGGGAAGCGGGGGAGCCTGTGCACCCCTCGAAAGCCACAGCCTCTGGCTTGGTGATGAAACACTGGGTGTCACACACATTTCCCCGAGTCCGGTCTGCAGAGACACGTCTCAGGGACATTTACGAGAGGCCAGGGAACTCGTCTTCCACGCCCTGTCCTCTCCCAGCTGTAGCGCAGAACTGTGTTGACTTCGTTCTCTAAAACGTCTTCCAAAATGTACCGTTACTATATGCAGGCCTCGTTTGGTGCAGTAGATGGTATTTCCAAAAAATCAACTTTCAGCTGTTTTTTATCCCCCCCAGCAAATTAAGTCACAACTCTAATGCAGTAGATAAATTTATTACTTAAATAATCCTCCAGTGACCCTGTTTGAGAAATAGACATCTTTCAGGGCGCCTGGGTGGCTCAGTAGGTTAAGTGTCTGCCTTCAGCTCAGGTCATGATCCCAGGGTCCTGGGGTCGAGCCCCGTGTCCTCTGGCTCCCTGTTCAGCGGGGAGCCTGCTTCTCTCTCTCCCTCTGCTGCTCCCCCTGCTTGTGCTCTCTCTCTCTGTCAAATAAATAAAATCTTTAAAAAAAAAAATAGCCATCTTTGACGTAAACTCCCCTTTATAAAAATAGTTGTGACTTTTCTTAAAAGCGAATTAAACATTTGACCTCACTGATTTCCTTGTTTTATAAATCAGATTGAAAAGCATTTCCTTAAATAAGGATGTTTATCTTCCCTATGAGGACTGTGGAATGATTACATTGAAAGAGCACAAAGTATCATACACACATTTTATTGTATCTTTAGTCAAAAGCTGATATTTTTAACTCTATTTTACTTGGAGAGAAAAAAAGTCATTTATAATCTGATTGCTTTTTATTTGCTTATATAAAAATAAAGAGGATTAGCTGTTTAAAAAAAAAGAAAACAATGTTAGCTGTATTTGGCAAAAGTGAATTATTATAATTTTTCCAACCTTGGTCTTCATCTCCTCTTCCTTTTATCAAGAGTAACCAGCAGAAACTGACCACGTCATTGACAGTAAGGTGGAGAAAAAAAGAAAACTTTTCCTTAAATGGCAAGGAGACTTTTAGCCCACAGTTTGGACCACCAGCCCTTAAAGTCTGTAACTTTGATATATTTGGTATTGTAGTGACATAAAAATTGTTCTGCCATCCCAGAGACGGACCATTATCATAAGTGGACATTTTGGCTAATGGTATGTGGCCTACTGTTTGCTTGTGAGAGTTCATTTGACTTTATTAAAATATGTTCTCTCATTGTGATATTTGGGCTCAAATGTGCCTGGCTCCGGGGAATCAGAACTAATATTTGAACATTTCATTCTTTAAAAGAAGACGTGTCAGTTTAAGAAGTCAAGTGCAAACAGGACATGAGTTGGTGTAGACAGCGGAGTTGACAGATAACAGCTCCAAGGGGCTGTCTGGTGTCCAGCACTGGCCCTGCGGGGGGGCCGGGGAAGCACAGCAGACATGCTCCCTGCTCTCAAGTGTCTTGCACTAGGTTAGGGATCTCAGACAGTCAGCAGTCAGCGCGCCTCGTATGTGCCCCACGGTGCTGGGAAGACATACCGGACAGACTGGTGGAGAGTGAAGGCGGTGAGAGGGGCCACATGGTTAACTGGGGGAGGGGCATTCAGGTGAAGACGGAGCAAGCGAGAAGGTGGGAAGGAAGTGGCGCCATGGCTCACCAGCAAGGAAGCCATGGCGGGGGGGGCAGCGAGGAGGGGGGCCGCCACGTCCCTGGATCCACGCACACTCCATCCAGTGGGGTCAGTGGCTCAAATACACTGGAACCTTCTTCCAGTGGGGGTTACTCAGACAGCTGAGGAAGATGGCCTATGTGTTTGAGGAACTTTAAACACATTTGACCATTTTCAAGTTTTTCCTGAGCTCTTACTGAAAGGGAAATTGCGTCCTGAGATCTGTTTTCCTTCTTCTCCCCATAGCAAAGTGTCCTTACCTTTGAGGTAAGGCGTTCTGCCTTTCCATAAATTCTGCTGAGGTACCATAGAAAGTGGTTTTTCTCCTCTCTGTTGAGCAATGCTTTGCATAATAGCTGAAAGTATTTCATTAGAATCCTGAAGTGTAGCAGCACGATTTTAAATCTACATTTCAATTATTTTTCTTAAGCGTAACTAAAAAAATCTGGCATTTAAGTGAAAGTAAATTATTTGTCTAATTTCCATCAGGGACTTTTTCAAAGTCACAGAAAATGTGGTTGGTAGGATTCATGACCCTCCTCTTCATCAAAGCAATTTCCTGTGAAATAGAAGGGGGATGAAGTAGTTCCCAAGGCCAATGCCATTATTTATTTTTAAATAATAGAAAACAGGACCTGCCATCTTTGTACCACTAAGGATCCGGTCCATCTGTGAAATGCCCTGATGCCCCTTCACATGGCTCCCACACAGGCCCTGGCTTTACCCTGTTTTTAAAGATGTCCCCTACACTTCTGACCAATCCATCTTGAAAGGGACAAGTCAATCCCCCAAACTATTAATTTTTTTAATAATTGTGAATTTATCATTTCAGTTTTGCATACCCAGGCATAGTCTCCTTACAGCATTATTATAAATGATTTTAAACAGTCCATGCTTTAAAACATGAAAGATTAAGCTTTAATTTTTGTTAAAAAAAAAAAAAATCCCCTTAGGCAATAAATAGGTTCCTTTGTCTCATGGCCTTGAAATAAAAATTAAAATAGTTTAAATTGCCCAGGGTTAGAATAAGTGTTTCATGCAATTATCAGATGGTAGTGAATAAAATTAGAAATTAAATCATGAAAGAATAAAAACCAGGTAAATGCATATTATGCCTTTTATGGGTTTCTCACGGGTCTTTTGAAGCCTAATTTAATCGTGTTTCTTGTCTTTTATTTTGATATGATAATTCTTCCTGTGTTTACTTCATTCTCCTATTTAATTAATTCTTGGGTCATTTCTTCTCCAAATTTTGAACCTGTTTTTGAGGAATGTGTCTCTGTGTTGGTATAAAGGAGAAATTGTCTACGTGTGCGGTGAGGTCTTAAAGAAAGATGATAATATTGGTCTTCTCCCCGGCTCGTGGATTTGTTGTTTCTGCCTGTTGATTTTGAGGGCTTGGGAGGGAGCATTATCCTTACCACACAGGCACACGTCTGGCACTTTCTGTCTCAAACGTAATATTGCGTTCATGCCCGTTATGCCTCTGACCGCCTTCGTTTTTTTTTTTAAGATGTTTTAAAATTCTCCAAATGCTTCCGTAAGTGCACTCAATCAAGTGCACACTTCAAGATAACAGATAATTTCTTTCGATAGTATTTAAGGCACTTTAAAGTGTTGGGATTTTTTCCGTTCCCACCGTCGGCTTTTCACATAGTTCTCCCTTTAGGTCGAGGTGATATTTTGATCTCCCTGTCTTCAAGAGGTCGCCTGCCCCCTTGAAGGCCGTGACGGACACAGTCCCGAGGAAACGGCGGCCCCTCCGTGGGGGCTGTTTGAGGTTCACGGAGAGATCCTTCTCAGGCGGCGCCCTAACGCACGTGCGCCTCGCTCAGGCCACGTCGCCCTCCGCGCACGCGCGCTGGTCAGCGAAGGCAGGAGCCCTGTCGGCTGTCCAGGGTGCTCCTGCCTTGACCTGCGTCTCTGACCCCCCCGTTTTCCTCCAGACGCTCCTCTTTCTTCATTGCTTGTTACCGAAGAAGAGCCTCAAAAACCAGTCAGTTTTCCCCATCATTAGCCACACTTTTTAAGTGTTTTAGTCAGAAAGGTTGTTAAAATTAGCTATTTATTTGTGGGGTTGAATCTAACCGCCTTACACCCTATTGCTCTGGAAAGAGAACTGACAATCCCATCCTTTGCTCACTTCCTGCAGCTCTCAAGACTTTTTTTTTCTAGAAGGTTTCCATGTGTTAACTTGCTCCTGACATTACAGGGATCCCTTTATTTTCATTGACGTTAATGGAGTTGAACATGATGTAAAAGCTCCATAAATAAAATGTCGCCATAGTAACTATGATTTCCGGATATATTTTTTCATCCATTCCGCACATATTTGCTGAACGTCTCCTGTGCACCTGGGACTGTTCTAGGCGTTTGAAACCCATCACGGTGGACCACGCAGACAAAAATCCCCGCCCTCGTCTGCTTTATATTCTAACATTAGTTCTTCAGAAAGCCACATGTCCGCTATGGTCAGGTGTTTGGTGAGCCTTGAAATATAAACTGTAACACTGACGCCCTTTACTAAACCATAACTGGTGCCTTTGGTTACATTCTGTTAAAATTTTGCGAATTAGACCAAAGCGGGGAAGGGAGGAATCTTCTTCCTCGGCTTTCTCCCTCTTCCGTAAGCGTTGCCCGTTGTTCAGCACCTTTAACACAGCAAGGAGCCCTGACAAGGTGCGCACCCCTAGAGCAGATGCGGCCGGCGGTGGGGGTCCAGATAGGAAGTGTACGCACGTCTGCTCTCTGGCTGCTCAACAGAAGCATTTTTTGAAAAGTGAATGATTTCCAAAGTTCTTAGGCACTCAAAACCGATTTGGGGGAAGAAAAAGTAACTGGGAGCAGTCTGTCTAGTAAGTGGTTCTTTATTTGGCGTTGGTCATCCTGGTTCTAGGGTTTAAAAACAAACCAAAAGACACGTAAATGCCTCCCAGCTGGGGGAGTGGCGCTGGCCTCAGCGAGTGCTGGGGGTTTGGATGTGGAATCCCCCGACGTTTCACTTAGCTCCAAGAAAATGACAAGTCTGTGGGGCCACGTCGGCAGCTCATTCCCGAAGTCATCCTGGCGCCGCGAGCGACCGGAGGGCCCTCCGCTGTTGCTCTCAGAGCAGCCGTGCACGGTCAGCGGGCAGCCCGCGCCGCTGGTGACGTGCCCCCGACCTGGGGCAGACTGCCGTCTCCAACAGTCCTGAGCTGATCCAGGGCTTCCGAAAGCTGCCCGGCTGAGGGGTAGAGACGCTGACGGATCACCACTTCTCTGCGGAGCCCGCGCTCGGACTTCCTCAAGCCGATTCCACCTGAGCCCTGCTTGTCCCGTCGTCCCGGGGCCGGACGGGTCCTGCATGCGTGCCTCTCAGTGCTTTGCTCCTGCCTCGTTTTGGGGACACTTGTTTGTATTTTCAGGCATTGGCTCTCGTTCTTTGTATGTTTGCTTGGAGCGGCTCTGACGCCTGTGCTGTCCCTGGTATTGGGCATCCATTGCCAGTAACGTTCTGCACGGTCTCCTGCGTTGTGCGGCAGACCCACATCGGCTCCCTTGGTGATGTGCTTGGTACAAGCTCAGAGGTGTATTTTCTGTACAACGCAGCGAGGTTCTTCCCCACTAAACTACCCATGGTGCTGTCTTACAGAGCCAGGTTATTGCTGCTAGTGCGGGTAAAAAGCACGTATTAATCGCTTAATTGTATTTTATATCAGGTGGGAAAGCAACCAACTTTTGCCAACAAAAGTGGCCAGTCACAGCTTCCCAGAGGTTTGTGATCTATGGCCCATGTTTCAAGACTTGAAAGCAAGAAAGCTGGAACGTTTAGTTCACAGATGGTTTAATCCCATGAACCGCTATAAACCAGATGCAGTGGCCACATGCAAAAAAATAAGCAAAATGCACCACCCGGATCGATCTAGTTGAAAAGCAGGAAGTCAGATAAGGTACAAGTATCAGTGATAGGAGAGGTTCTGTCTTGAGGTGGGGAAATTTTTAATAGGAAAGCTGACATCTGAGCCCAAATCTTAAGTCTAGGTCAGACCTTGAGATGTCAAAAAGGAATAGAAGATCTAGGAAATGTGTCAAACGTGAGAAAATACAGAAAAAGGACTTAGCTAGCAAATGGAAATTTATCTCCTTGTTCCCAAGCGTGAGAGGTATGGGAAGTAATGACCAGAGAGGCCCCAAACACTGTGGCTAAGTAGCCAGAACTTTCTCTGGTGGGCCGTGAAGAGCGTCTAAGGACTTTGAGCACATGGAAGTCTGCCGTGGGACTTGAGCACTGACTGGATGTGAGTGGGGACAGAGAGGAGGGGCGGAAGGGGACAGGAGCGCCTTGAGTGTGGGGGACCAGTGGCACGGTGTTCTCAGGAGTAGAGAGAGGGGAGGCAGGAGAAGAGAAAATTCGTAGCAGATGATGATTCAATTTTGCACACGTTGCGAACAGGCCTTTCGTGCAAATACACCCACCAAGTGCTTGGATACCTGGCCACTGAGTTTGTCGTGGAGCTCAGAGCTAGAAAAGTGGGTTGAAGATCAGCCATGGGGGTGAGGTGGACTGAGCTAAGCGTGGGGTGGGTGATACCACTCAGGGAGAGTCCCACGCAGCTGAGGAGGAGACTGGGGACGCCGCGCTGGCTGATGACTGGATCTGGGGGGCGGACGGGAGGAACCCCGTGCTGGCAGCGCAGTATCAGGGGACTGCGCAAACTTTCAAGCAAGAAGGTCACGGAAGTGAGCGCACAGAAGGGGTATTTGAATGTCGCGGTTAGGCCGTCGGTCACCCCTTGCGGGGCCCAGTCACTGCTGTGGAGTAGATGCCACAGGTCTGGAGGCGGTGAGAGAGGAGGAATGTGGGACGGGAGGCAAGAATGACGTATTTATCTGTGATATCTTCATGAAAGGTAGTGATTAAAAAAAAGTCTATAAACGCATCACGGTCAGGACAGAGAGGACACTGAAGGAAACTGAAACCTATTTCTAGGCTAACGAGGAGCCAGAACGTAAGCGCTGTAACAGGAAGAAGCCAACAAGAGGGGACACGATGGGCTGAGGCGGAAGGTGGTCGGAGGGATGGAGTCACACCCTCCTCGATGGCTGTCCCCTGGCGCTGGAGCAGTGCGTGGGGTCTGTCACGAGCGGGCAGGAGGACCCTGCCGAGTCGAGTCAGCGCTGTGCACCAGGAACACCTCCTTCCCCACCCAGACGTGAGCACACGGAGGCCCGGGCTGGGGAGGCGCCAGGAACTTGGGATGGAGACGTATTGACAGCACATGGAGGTTAGGAATTTAAACTTGTCGTGCAGGAGACGAAGACGTTCATACCCAGGACACAGGTTTAAAAAACAGGTCATCTGGAGAAGGTACTAGAAGAGTTACAGTTTCATTTTCTTTCTAGAGTATGTGGACGTTTTCACCAGGAGTTGAAAGACTGACTTGGAGCAAGTTGTGTCATCTTTATTTAGTTCTCTCAGTTGTGAAATGGAATTGTTCACTTTTACTGAAATATTGAGGTTGATACGTACATAGAATGCACACTGTCACTTTTTAAAAAGACAACATTAAAGTATCTTACGGAAAAGATTATTTCATTTTTGGGGGTGATATACAATTCCCCCGTTGACAGCGGGAAACTAGGTTAAAACTAGAATAAGACCAGGGGTATTTTTCTCCGAACCTTTTGCCTTCGAAAAATGAGTGTCTTCCCACCCTTCTGAAGACATTAGGACGTAAATGCAGGGAGTAGACCCATTCCTCCCTTCTTTCTGCTCTGGGGCTCAGCTGAGCAAGTTGGCAGTGAGCTTCCCACAGTACCCCAGATTGGACTTGCGGTTAGAGAACCAGCACGGCGTCCTTACGGAACGTAAAACGGCGCTACTGGATTTGAGAGCGGGAGAGACCCATGACGGGGCAGGAGCGGCCACCACGTAGTCAAGCACCGACGCCCTTGGCCAGCTGGTGGCCACTCTTTCAGGCAGTTTACCCAGTTGTGCTCTGCGGTCGGCTGTTCACCAGGGCGGCCGCCCCGCTCATGCACACGCTTACCCCGCAGGCCCACGGCTTCCCACTCGAGGACTCTGCTGGCTGAGCGCGTGGCCCTTGCCAACCTTGGCCTCTTACCCAAAGGAAGGTCTGCCTCCTAGAAATGAGTGTTTTGTCCCCCTGGGCCAACTGCCCCCCGTTCCAGGGCATCCCGAGACCAGATTCAGACAGGTTTCCAGCGACCTGCCGACACGCACCTGCTTCCCCCCTAGAGGCTCGTTTCCCTCGCCTTCTCTCCAGAGCACAGAGCTGGTCGGATTATCACGTTCTGCGGCTACAAGGAGTCTTGAGGATCGTCTGTCGAGGTGCCTCGTTCGTGATCCAGAGAAGCCCACGGGAGGCCACAGGGTTAAATGATTTGCCAAAGGAACATGGGCCATGAGCGGCAGATGTGATGACAGTCCGTCCTGCCACGCCGCAAAACATGCAAAAGCACGAACTCCAGGGGACCTGGAATTGTAGTTCTGGATTTTTCCACTCACATGTTCTCACCCTTGTGAGGAAATCAGCATTTTTTTCAATTCGTGTTCACGACCATCTGTAAAAACAGACACCTGGGGCCATCTGAGGGGATGTGTGTGCTTGTATTTTGGTAAATCGTTAAGCAGGGTATCGCTGGAAGGGAAAACAGGTCCAGTTTCTCTTTGCTCCATTCTTGTTAGACCCGTGTCTACTGAGTTTACAGGAATGGACTTTTTCACACTTGTGGCCCCAGGTGGCACCTTCCTTCCTAAGTGTCTGTCTCCGTGGGACTGGGGAGGACGCTGAAACGGAGGCGAGGTGGGGAGGTGCCGAGGTTTGCCGACAGCTGACCAAGCCGATTTCTCTCTTCGGAGCACCGACCGCTGAGAGCTCCAACAAGCTTCTGGAGATAGAAATTAAAGTGAAGACGACCGTGGGCTCCTTCCGTTTCTGCACCACTTTGTCACCTTCTGCTGTGTCTCCTGCCCCCGAATAAGGCCTCGGAGGTCCGTCAGGGTCCAGACAAGGGGCTTGCTTCGGCCAGTCCTCTAGACGCTGAGAGCGTCTCTCGCGCATCTTCCAGAGAACCGGGGGAACCGGTCAGGCCCTGTGTCGCCCGAAGCCACATCGTCCACTGTCCTGGGGAGGTGATGCGATGGGGGACAGATGTTCATGGGACAAAGGACATGCCTGTTTCAGACCATTGAGTAGTGACATCAGAACACCTTTGCACCCCACCTTCTGACACGAAGAGCCTCCTCGTTCCCTCTCCTCCCTGTCTCCCCACCCCCAGGAAACCTTGTAGGGAATAAATTAAAATAAGAGGCATGGTTCCTGGGGTGTCATTGGCCCCCTGGGAGAAGAGACGCTGCTCGGCGTTCTGTTAATGCCCCAGGGTTGTGATTAGCTAATGATGATAGCGCTCGTGTCATTGCCTAATTATCCGGCCCCCTCACGGTCTCCCCTGCACTGGCGACAGACAGCGTCCGAGCTCGTTTGGGGCATCAGGGCGAGCGCGGGCTCCGGCGTCCTCAGTATGTTTGGTCGGGGTAGACAGTTTGCTGTTCGCAGTTATTTTTGAAACCACAAAGCCGCCGCACTTTCGCCATCCTTGTTGGCGGGAATGTTTAATGAACGCGCTGAAGGCGTTCTCGCCGTCCGCCGTCAGGGTTGTTCTGTTGTAGCTCAAAGCAAAATGTCTTGCTGTCCGGGGGGGAAGGGGGGGCTGGTTAACGTGGGAAACTGATGCATTGGGTTCCTAGGAAGCACGCTCATTTCCAGGGGCAGTGGGAGCTAGACACGGATACCGGACAAGGAGGAAGGGGCCACGTTCGGGGAGGAGGTACGTGGTAAATGGGGAGGTGGTAAGTGGGAAAGACTCCTGAGCCCCTCGTGGCCCTCTTTCTACTTGTCTCTCTGGGCCTGGAATCCGTAAAAGGACCGAGGAATGACCCCGTTCCCAGCGCGCAACTGCCACCTCACCCCAGACTGGGACTCTCGATCTCCAGCCCCCCTTCTTCGCAGAAGGAGCCAGTGTTCACCTGCGTGTCTCTGATCCGGCTCAAGGGCAGGGGCAGGTTCTCCAGGCTGGTCTTGCCACTGGACCCTGTGTGCACCCCCCCCCCCGAGGAGGCCCACGGGAGTGCTGGAAAATGCGAGCGGGCGTCTGGTTCCTTCTACGTAAGAGTTATGTCAGAGGACGGAAGGCTGTCTCCAGCAACTGGCTTTGTCCATTCTGTTTTTCAAGGTAGCCGCACTCTTCGTGGCCTGTGAGCAACAGGGAACTGTTAGAGGAGAGGCTTTCCCGCAGCCAACGGCTCAGCTGTGGTCTTGGGGGCCCTTGGGGTCAAAGTGTAAGGCGGAAGGGGATCCCCTCGGCCCCGCTCATCCAGGTCTGAGACTGGCCTCGTCCTAAGAGAGACTAGACACGGCCTTCAGCGTTCCTGCCCCAGCATTCAGGGTTATTTCCACATACTCACTCAGCAGATCCCTGGCGCCTGTTATGTGTCCGTTACTCTTGCGGGCTCTGGGAAATAAGACAGGCACGACTTCTCATCACGAAGCTTATCTGCTGGGGGGATTTTTTTGCTTATGGAAGATAGAACCATAGCTCAGCAGTCTTAGGGAATCTTTTTACTCCTGATTTCCGGCCTCCCAGCATGTGTTCCCTTCTTATCACAAGCCAAACCGTGCCTCCCCTGTAAGCTTTCGCTTTCTCGGGCCCCAGACTTTTCCCACCCAGCCTGATGGAAGCAGATGCCACCGCACTTGACGCTGCGGAGGCCGGTGGCTGTCATGCTTCGCTGAACAGGAGCCACCCCAGGGGGCCTGTCAAATCAGGTCCTGCGCCCTGCACCCAGGGATGTTGGTTCAGGGCGTCTGGGGTAACCTCCGGGTGACTGTGCTGCAGGAGGTCCTAGACTGTAACTTTTAGAAAGTGACTTTTCTCCGTTAAAATGTGTGCGTGGTCATCCCGCCCTCTAAGGGCAGGTGGTCCCTGCCTCCCACAGACAGGAAAAGGCGCGGAGCAGCTTGGGGCAGCTGCTTCTCGGAGGGGAGAAGGCAGAAGCTACGTGGCGTCTGGGGCTTGAGCGCGCTTGTGTCGGTGTAGACCCCGTCAGTCTGCGGGCGCTAAATATGCCGTGGGTTTTCACGTCCTTCTGTTACGCTCTGGGCGGTGAAGACGGGAACCTTCCCCAGGTGCTGCCTTCACCATGGCGTTCTGGCTGCTTCGAGTCCGGGTTTGTTCCCTGCCAGGAGATGCAGCCGGCGTGTGCTTGGTGCTCGCAGAAACAGTAAGAACTTTTCCAGATAGGGTTAGTGGAGCTCCAGAGCCATCACGCGCAGGCCCAGGGTCTGCACAGACGCCCGGAAGCGGGACCACCTGGCAGCCTCTGCTTTCCTAGTTCCACAAGCGCGGGGACATGCGTCTGCAGCCGCCTGCCATCCACAGACTGTCCTCCTTTCCGCCTCGGTGAGACTCCCCCCCGTGAGCCTCGTTCTGGTCTCCTGAGCTACAGAGAACACCTTTCCGACGTCAGCACCCACACCCAGCTCTCCCCGTCGTCTTCTCTCCGGGCTCAGTTTTACCTGCGCGTCGGCTGTGTCTCCCAGCAGCTTGACCGGCGGCCCGCTCACCGGCTTCCTCGCTCGCAGGACGGTGCACACAGCCCGAGACTCCGGGCGACGAGGCCAACGACCCAGGCCGCGGGCTCGGCGGTCACCCGCGCTTACTTGCCTCTCGACGGGGAAAGGGTGGCTCTGCACGAATCCAGGACAGGACGACCAGAGTCTCACCCTTCGGAGAGAGGCCGTCCGCGGCGTCTGTCGGTCGCGTACTGCGTGTCAGACTTCAGCGCCACCTCATTTGACCTTCTGAGTGTCATGTGTCACTTCTCAGGCTGGGTCGCGTTATCCTGTGTTGGGGGTCATCCTGAACCGCAGCTGAATTGAGGGCTCGCCCAAGGTCTTAGAGATGGTGGAAGGGCCGGAGCCCCAAAATTAGGGGGGAGTCTGAATGCCTGCGAGCTCATTGCTCCTGTCGGTCAGTCTCAACAGCAGCCGCAGAGAGATACAAGATGCAAAACAGAATTTAAGTTTATATCCGCGTAAGGTTAACTTTCTGGAGCCAGAGAGCTGGGTGAAATCCTGCCTCTCCAGCCTCCGGCTGTGTGTGACCTTCCGCCAGTGACCTTGCCTCGCAGGAGAACTGCGAACGGTTCAAGGAGCTGCTGCACGCAAGTGCTTAGAACAAAGGCTGCACACGCTAAGCCCTCCATCAGTGCGAGCTGTCGCCGTGATTCGCCTCATTCCTGCGAAACTGGAGAATGTACTCGTTTTCTGTTGCCGTGGTGGCAAACTTCCACAAACTTAGTGGCTTGAAACAGCGCAAATGCCTCATCTTATGACTCTGTAGGTCAGAAGTTCAGCGGGCTCACCGGGCTGAGACCAGGGGATCGGGGGTACTGTCCTTTCTGGAAGCTCTAGGGGAGAATCCGTTTCCCTGCTTTTCCAGTTTCTACAGATTTTTCCTGGACCAACAGCCCCTCCTTCCATCCCCAGAGCAAGTCCTTCTGGCGCTGCCATCTCTCTGGCACTTTCCAATCCCTCTTCCACCCACAGGAACCCAGGCAGGTAATCTGGGACAGCATCCCCATCTCAAGCTCTGAACAGCAGCGTGTCATCCCTCTTGGTCATGTCACCTAACATAGTCACAGGTGCCAGGAACGAGGACACAGACGTCTTTGGGGGGAACCATAGAGCACAGAGTAGTAATTCTCATCTCTCTCTCCAGACGTAGCCCTGGGACCCAAATAAAACTTAATTGGCCTCCCAGTAATGTAGAGATTAGAAGAGAAAGAGAAGAGAGAACAGGAAGGCCTTCATCAAACACCTGCTGGGGTCTGGTGTTTTAATTCAGGGGCCCCGTGGATGTCAGGTCCTTTCCAGTCTCTCCAGCTGCATTAGGCATCCTGCCTCCCATTGGGGAGATGAAGTCTGGTGGGGGCAGGAAGGGTGGGAGTCTGGTTTATCAGTACAGCAGAGAGAGGGGGATTTCTTCCTGGGAAGAGACACAAAAGGTCTTTTCTCTCTAGAAAACTCGGAAAAATAAGAATTAGCATTTATCTCCAGAACAAATAAACATGAAAAGAAACCAAATGAGACCTTTTTTTGTAAATTAGGTAAGATTCAGCTTGCTTCGTTCTGTGTTGCTTTGAGGAAGTTTCCCAGATAGCCCTTCTCCCAGAGCTGTCAGGTACCCTGCCGGCCTCCCGAGAGGACTTGCCCCGGCGGCTGCAGGGC
>NW_024425675.1:22873867-22897326 GCF_017311325.1 Ursus maritimus | reverse complement strand
CGAGAGGACTTGCCCCGGCGGCTGCAGGGCCGCCCCCCCCCCCTCTGGCTGTGTGCGCCGGGCGCACCCACTCAGTCCCCGACCCTCTGCTCCGCAGCTTCAGGGTGGAGGAGAGACTCCCAGTCTAGATCGTGGGTTGCCTCGGAGGATCCAGCCTGAAGTGAAGGAATGTGTGTGGACGTCAGCGCTGTTCCTGTTGGCGGGATGAAGGGAGAGAAGTCTCTGGGCTGGGTGGGTGAGCCAGCGCTCCGCTTTCTCGGGGGTGCTAGACTGTTCCTCCGGCTCGTCTAGGACTGTTGTCTCTCTTTCCCTCCTTCCTTCTCTCACCCTGGCGTGGCAAGGGACCTAATAATCTAGGCAGTCCTTCGACCTGAAGCTTTGACAGAGACACTCTTCTCAGAGTACTGTTGATCCAAGATCTAGCACGTCATTCCCCGGAGAAAGAACCCACCTTCCCACTTAGATTGGGACGAGTGTCTGGGAATTCCTGAGCGTGGCGTCTTCCCAACAAGGAATTAACCTGGTCAGAAGAGCAAAGCAGTCCCGTGACCAGGTGGAAATGGGTATGTGCTCACCACCAGTGTCCCCTTCCCACCTTGTCCCCCCGACCCCAGCCTCTAACCGTCTCGCCCTCCCAACATTTTTTATAAGGCACAGAACGGTGCTGCCGCGCGAGGTAGTAACTGCAAGACTTTGGTTTGTTGCGTGGCTGTTGTATTTCCGGCTGGCTGGCCAGTCATCACCTCTTTGGGTTCGTCCGTGGCTTCTAAGCAGTAGTGAAACAGGCTTAAGATGTGACCTGTGACAAGTGACATCTGCAGTGCCCGAGCAAGGGGAGGCGGGCTGTGCTTCCCTGGCCTGGGCTCCTCCGGGCTTGGCCGAGCACGGAGCAGCCTTCTCCTAAAGGAGGCGCTCTGGCCGGCGAAGCCCCCCGTGGATGCACCACCCCTACCCCAGCTGTCCCTTTGGCACGTCGTGAACAGCTGGAGAAAGGGGGGGCGGCCGTGCTCAGCGGAGACCAGAGGGAATGTGAGGTGGCAGAATGCAGTTAGCCGAGGCAGCGTCTTGCCCGCCGGCCGACCCAGAAATAGGAAGATCTGTGTGTCTGTCGTCCATGTCTGGGGTCTCTGTCTCTCTTGTGTGTCTGCTGAACATTTGGTTTTAAAGCACAAGATTGAGATTGGCTGTGTGTCAAACGTGAGGTTTTTTGCTTTAAGTGGATAATCTGCTAGAGTTCAAACGATTCTTAAAGGTGGCTCGAGGTGCCGTTGAGGTAGCTTTTCCACCTGAGACTCGGGGTGAGTTCTCAGAGTCCTGCCCGAAGCTGTGCAGCGCATGGAATGTTCTCATTGGAAGGCAAGTTACTTACCTGCCTTACTGTCCCGTCTGACCCCTCCTCCCGCCCCTCATGCGCCCCCAGCCGTCTGCCCGGACCGGCCCCAAACCCCGTAATAGCAGGTCCACTGCACTGTGCCGTCGTCCTGCGGTTTAAAAAGCAAACCAAGACCTGAAGAGCCTCTGATGTGTGCGCCGTGACAGTGACAATGGTATCATCAGTGACAGAGCGGACCTGCTGGCTTTCCCAGCTCCCCTCCTCGCTCGTGCCCGCCTCGCCCATACCTCCACCGGGCGCGCGCGTGTGTGCGTGTGCGCGTGTCTCTCCAGAGCCCTCGCCGCAGCTTGCTGCCCGTCGTCATTGAGAATTACGCACGCGAAGCGGAGGACGGCTTTCCCCCACGGCTTCCTCGAGCCCGTCTCGGACAGGGGAAGGAGTGACAGGTCACCCTCGAGAGGTGAGGTGAGCCCCTCCTGGGGCCGGCTCCTCCCCCCCCCCCGCCACTGTGGGAAGCGCCAGCTAGAAGCGGTGACAAATGTGCTGGCTGCTGCCCCGGGTGTCGGCGGGCGCGCCAGCACGGAGGGGGCGTGGGGCCTGTGCACTCGCTCTTCTCTGCGAGGCTCACCCTGTCCGGCCGGCAGTAACCGAAGCCGTGGAGACGGAGTGGAGACGAGCTCACCTCCTCTCTCGTGTTAGGAGACGTATGGTACACAGGCGTGTGCCCTCAGGTGGTCTGTACCCAGTGATCGACGACGGTCCAAAAATCCCGGCGGTGCCAGACGCTGCGCCCAGTTCATTACGTAGATCACCTTACTCAGTCTTCACAACCTTTTAAGTCGGTGTTCTGGGGGTTGTTTTTTGTTTCCATTTAAAAATGATGAAACAGAAGCTTGGGGAGGAGAGGAAACCGTTTGAGTCCCACGCACTCAGTCTCAGCTACAGCCCCGTTGCCTCCGGTTTTGTGTCTGTAAAAGGGGTAAGAAGACTGTACGGATGTGTTACTTAGAGCAGTAGTCTCACTTTTCAGTATCTGTGGGCCGAGTTGGAAACGTCTTCTTGTTCTTCTCGGGGATGCCCCATGCTGACAGACCTCTATGACCCTGTCCTGCCACCACAGAGGAGATGCAGGGTGACCCCCAAGGGGCCGCAGAAAGGACTAGAAACTAATGAGGTCTGTGCTATAGACGAGGTCTGGAGATTGTAAGTTGCAGAGATTGAGGTATTAAGGCCTTGTCCTATGTTTTGTGTCCCCCAGTTATGGTGACTGTTCCCTAGCAGCGTGACGACAGATGTCCCAAGTCTGCCTAGGAATGTGCCGGTGTCCCTTGCTGATAGGCAGCTTTCTCCAGGTCACTAAGGTGCTTTGGCACCCATTTGTCATCATCGATGTGAACAGCAACTGAGTCTGGGGGCCTTTCTGATAATAGTAGCTTGTGCTTCTCAGATGAGTGCGAGAACATTCTGATCCAGTTACTCCGTTTACTCCTCCCCCCGCAAACCTTATCCCAGTCTGCTTCATACCCATTTCCTGTGCTGTTTGAGGAATATCTCCTCTCCTCATCCAGCTCCTATTCCTTTCCCTTCTCTTAGATCTGAGTGAGCAACCTGAGGGCGTAAAGAAAATCAGAGAGCTGAGCAGGGGTTTTCTGACAGTCAGTACACGCTGGCTCCGGAGTTCTCTTATTAGCTCTGTTTCATCAGGACAAAGACACAGATTTTCATGGAAGTGTATTAGGTTCCTTTGCCGAGCAAGCAGTTGGCCCAGTCTTCGTTCTCTCTCAAACTGTTGCAAAACTCTTCTGTCTCATGTTAGTATAGCCAGTCCAGCTCCTGTAGTCGCTGTTTGCACGGTGTATATTTTAGCAACCTTTTACTTTCAACCTGTTTGTGTCTTTGAACCTAAAGTGTGTCTACTGTAGACAGTATAGGCAGATCTAGGTGGTTTTCTTTTTAATCCAATCTAACAATCCCTGCCTTTTGATTGGATTGTTTAGTTCATTCACATTTAATGTTCTTATCAGGTTGCATTTGTGTGTGATATTTTACTGCTTGTTTTCCGTGTGTCTCAAGTTGTTTTTGTTTCTGCTTTATGGCTTTATTTTGGATCGAGTGAATATTTTATAGTATAACATTTGAATTTCTTCAGTGATTTTCCTCTATATTTTTAAAATTTATTTTCTTCGTGGTTGCTCTGCGGTTTCCCACATGTGCCCTGTCTTATCAGAGAGTCCACTTCAGATATATACCAACTGAATGCCAGTGAGATAGAGAAACGTTCCTTCTATCTGGAACTCCGTCCCCTCCTCCCCTTTTGTGCTGTTTATATACATATTATGTCTATGTGTGTTACAAATCTAATATATAGTTATAATTATTACTTTACATATTCTAAATGAAGAAAGGAGAGCAGGTATGTATCTACCGAGTTTGTCTGTTACCTCCTTATTTACCATTTCTGGTTCTCTTCACTCTTTTTGTGGTTACTGTCTGGTATCATTTCCTTGCTACAATGCAACTTTGTCTCCCCCACCCACTTCCTTTGCGCTTTTATTGTCAAATATATTTCTAGAGTTAGAGGCCCAACAGTACAATTATATACACTCTGCTTTAGGCAGTTGATTTTTCAGTCAATGAAGAGGAAAAAAAAAAAAAAAGAAATGCAGTTATACTGTCTTCTCTAAGTACCTCATAATTACCTTTGGTGGTGGTGGTGGTGATGTGTGTGTGTGTGTGTGTGTGTGTGTGTGTGTGTGTGTTTATATTATTGTTTGGGGTATTGCTTTCAGCCTGAAGAACTTGCTTTAGTATTTCTTGTAACACAGTGACGGCTGGCAGGAAATTCTTGAGGTTTTTGTTCATCTAGGAATGTTTCTCCCTTAGTTTGAAGTATATGCAACGGAACTGCATTTACTGAGGGTCTGCTGGTAAAAAGTCTGAGCTCTTATGTGACAGTCACTCCTTTTTTTTGTCCTACTTTGTGAAGTATATTTTTGTTGGATATTCTAAGTTGACAGTTTCTCTCAGCACCTCTTACTAATCTTACATTACTACTGTTGAGATGCCAGGTACTGAGGTGTCTAATCGTCACTTCAGTGACACCGAAGGCATTTTTTCCTCCCTGGTGGTTTTTAAGATCTTGTCCTTGTCTTTGGTGTTCTGCATTTGTGTTGTTTGGTTTGGTTTTTTGCTGTGGTGCATCTAATTATGTATTTTTATTTTTCCTGATTGGAATTCATTGGAATCACTGACTATATGGATTTTAGAGGGGGGCAGGGCATCTTATCAGTTCTGGAAAATTCTCAGTCATTAACTCTTCCCGTATTGCCTTTCTCCCCATTCTCTCTTTTCCTCCTGAACTTCACCTAGCCATGTTAGATCTCTTCTGCAGCGTTTGAACGTCTCATGTTTCCTCAATTTCTGTTATGTGTAACTCCTCAACTCTGTTCCAGCTCCCTAAATTCTCTCTTCTACTGTATCTAATACACTGTTAAACTGTGTATCCAATGAATTTTGTATTTTGATTATTATATTTTTCATTTCTAGGATTTTTTTTTTAATTTTAGTTTAGAGAACAGGAGAAGGGGGAAGGGCAGGTGGAGAGGGAGAGGGAGAGAATCTCAAGCAGACTCTGCAATAAGCACTAAGCCTGAAGGGGTTAATCTCATGACCCTGAGATCATGACCTGAACTGAAGCCAAGAGTCGGAGACTTTAACCAACTAAGCCACCAAGGTGCCCCTCTAGGATTTTCATTTAGTTATTAGTGTGCTTGGTCATTTTTTATAATCACGTGCTTTTTTCACTTTTCAAAGCCTTTTAAATTTCTGCAGACATCTTAAATGCACTTCCTTTCTATTGTGTGCTAACAAGTCCAGTATCTGAAATCTTGGTAGATCTAAATATGGTATCTAATCTGTCTCTGCTGCTGCTTATTCTTGGTACTTGGTTTACTTGTATATTTTCTGATTTTTTTTTTCCTGTTAACTATCTTAGACTTTCATTTCTGGGAATTCTTTGGGGTAAAAATAGGTCCTTTTGAGGATGACTTATATTTGATTCTGAAGATGGTAGAAGTACAAGCCTGGGATCACTCTAAGTTCCAGACATGTGAGTTTTGACCACTCAGATGAAATAAAGTCACATGAAGGCTTAATTATTGTTCAACATTATCAGAGAAGTTGCCCTCATCCTACTCAGCACTGAGTTTTGAAACAAGCAGTTTTCCATACAGTGTGCAAAGGGGGGGTATTCCTTGTTCATCCTTAGACAGATTGTTTAGCCTTTTGGGGTTCCAGACTTCTGGGGGGGGGGTGTCCTGTCAGATGCTATACCTCAGATGAGCTCTGGACTTTCTGGTATTTCTTAGGTACTGGGATGCTTTGACTAAAGCCAAAATTTAGGTGGTTCACCAAATGCCCTTAAAGAGAAAGCTGCCTTCAATGTACTATATTCCTTCTCTGGGTTCCCCCTTTTCACTTAAGTCCTTGATTTCTAAGTGTTCCCTGCTAAGTTTCCAGTTACTGATGTGATTAACAGCTTTTTTTAAAATACCTTCTTAACCATTTTAGGTTTTTTTGATGTTAGTTTTGTTTTTCCCACTGAGAGTCTCTCTGGTAACCTAGACCACCTAACTACCGCAAACAGAAGTCCCCCAGCTGGGCTGTTTCCCATGGACAAATACATTTAAATCGCGTCAGTCTACATGTGATAGCCCTCACCAGACTGTTGTGCCAGGGACTAAGTGGTAAAAACTAACCCTAATGCACGTTCTGATTCTAAACCAGTAATAAAAGCCTGGAGAATTGTCACACAATTTTAGGTGACACCAGGGAAGTACTTCTAGAACAGTAATATGAACATATCTGTGAACCGTTTCCCCAGTGAAACCACCATAACTAGTGAAAATTATAAAAGTCAACAACTTATGATCTCTAGACATTGTCCTAAAAAGATATACAAATGGGAGAGATTCTGGCAAATGTTCTGGTAAAGGAATAAAGGAACTTATGATTTTCATAAGTTACATTTGACTGTTAAAATTGTTATAGTATATAAAAGAATAGAAATCGTATACATTACCTTCAAAGTAGTAGAGGGGAAAATGGAATGTGGAAAGAGTAATAATAGTCCTAAAGGAAGGCATGAAGAGGAAAAAATACAGGCAGGACATATAGCACAAATTTTAGAAGTTTCTACTAAAAGACTGTTAAATTATTAGGCTGTAGTTTTTAAAACCTGTACATATTGATTATAAGAGATACAGGTGAAATATAAACAAAAAAGCAAAGCAATAGCAAAAGAGACACCAAAAAACCAAAAATATCTGGTGCTTTTTTTTT
Source organism: Ursus maritimus (assembly GCF_017311325.1). Classification (NCBI taxonomy): domain Eukaryota; kingdom Metazoa; phylum Chordata; class Mammalia; order Carnivora; family Ursidae; genus Ursus; species Ursus maritimus. Next base: position 22,890,653 of record NW_024425675.1, on the reverse strand, counting down.
TTTTTAGCATCATACAAAACAGACTTCAAGGTAAAAGAGGAAATAAGAAGATCACTACAAAAAGTTTATTGCACCAGAAGGTAGAATAATTTACAAACATCTATGCAAGTAGCAACACAGCTTCAAGGTGTAGTCCAGAAAATTTCCGTATTTACCTGGAGAAATCGACATACGGTAGCAGTAGAAGATTTTTACATGCTTCTCTCAGTAACAGCTCAGGCACACAAAAAAAATAGGACTTCAGTGTAAATGTTCCTGATTTTAAAAATCTATTAAGAGCATATTATGAATAATTTTATGCCACTATAAATCTGATGACTTAAATATACAAGTTCCTAGAAAGCTATGACTTAATAAAACTGATCAGAGAAGAAAAAAGTTGAACAATCCTACTTATTAAACGTAATCTATATTTTAAAATCATCCCATGAAGAAATATCAATTCCACATCATTTTTACTGGCATATTCTCCCAAACATTTAAGTTACAAAATAATTTCAAACTTATACAATTTATTCCAGAAAATGCAAATATAAAGGCACTCTGAGTCATTTTATGAAGTTAGCAAAAATTTATTAGCAAAACTAAAGACAGCACAAGAAGAGAAAATAAATGCCCATCTTACTCATACACACAGGTGAAAAAATCCGAAACAAGATTATTGTCACATAATGAAGCCAAGGAACCATTTTTAGAGCCAAGGAACCACATTTTTTAGAGTTGCATACTGAAGTATATAGAGGTGAGATGACATAAGGTGTGAAGTTATGCCTTAAAATAGAGTAAGTTGCTTCTCAAATATTCTAGAATATGGATCTGAGTTTATGGGAGTTTGTCATGTTATTGTCTCTTGTGTTTGTATTTGAAAAGTTTCCTAATACAAAAGGACAAAAACCAGTGATGATTATATATAATTTTCTTCTAAAAAGAGAAAGAAAGCACATACACATTATGAGGTGTCAGAAGCTAACACCGTGTGTGAACAGAAATGTGACAAGGTGGGGAATTCATTTTTTAGGTATGTGATCTGGCCTCATCTGGAAGGGACCCCAAGCTAGGTGCATTTCAAGCAGTACTCTGTATGTGATGTCTGAAGGCAGAACCAGGATGAGCTCCAGCTGAGCAGGAACATTCCAGAAGGATGGACAAAGTTCCTGGCCATCCTAGACTTCACAGCCAGAAATGGACCAGGTGCTTCTTGTAGCACTGGTTAGAGTTCAGTTTAGCTTTTACTTCTGTCACCAGGACAAAGGGAAGTGATGTTCGTGGAAAAAGTCAACAGAGCATAAAGCTATACAATTGTATACAAATGTTAAGAAACTTGAAATATTATTTACAGAGAAGCCTTTATAAGAGGGAAAAGGGAGTGCAGCTGCTCGGGGAAGAGTCTGGCAGTTCCTCAAAATGTTAAGCATAAATTTATCATAGGACCCCGCAATCCCACTCCTGGGTGTGTGTGTGTGTGTGTATACACACACACACACTCCAGAGAAACAAAAACATAAGCTGCAGGAAAGCTTGTATACAGATGTTCAGAGCACCATTATTCACACTAGCCCAAAAGTCGACACAGTCAGAATGCCCCAGCTGATGGACGGCTAAACAGAACACAGTGTTTCCGCACAGCAGAGTGTTTTACCGGGCGGTTAGGAAGGGAGGAAGTACTGACTTGTGCCGCATGGACGGACTTGGAACATTTTGCTAAGTGAAGGAAGCAGTCACAAAAGATCACAATATTTATGATTCCAGTTCTATGAACTATCCAGGCGAAGCAAACCCATAGAGACCGGAAGTAGAGGAGTGGGTGCCAGTGTCCGGGGGAGGAGGGTTAAGGAATGCGTGCCAATGGGGATGGGTTTCTTTGGGGTAAGAATATTCTGTTAGATGGTGGTGCTGGCTGTATTAACTGCAGATAAAATTTTATGCTTGTATGCTTTAAAGGGATAAATTTTATGGCGTGTGAATGACATCCCAATAAACCTACCTAAAGGCGGGGGAGTGGGGGGGTTAGTTAAGAGAGAGTTTGGAGCAAAATGGTTTTATCTCCTGCCCCTTCTCACTGTTACCATCACCACCTGGGCCCTGAAGTCTTCTGTCAAATTCAGGAAGATGTAGGATTTCTTTTTTCAAAATTTCGTTGAGAAAAAGTGCTGAGTCTGAAGCAGAAACAATGAGAGCCCCTTACTCCCGCCCCGGTGCGCCGGGCCCTGGTGACCGGATGCGTCCACGGCCTGGAGGACTGAGGCTCCTCCCGCAGCTAACGGGGGCGGGGGCAGCCTACCCGACAGCCCCCTGCTCGCAGACTCACCCCGACTAGCGGGCACTGAGCACAGACGCTGACCGGCGAAACAGCGCTGTGATGGCTTTTTCCCATGAGCACACCGCACTGGCCGAAGGGCCACAGGCGCAGTGCCACACGTCTCTCGTGGCCACAGCGGGAGCGCGGCTCCGGCCTCTGGTGACTGACCCCCGGCTCCATCCGCTGTGCTGGGGACGATTACTTGCCGGGCCAGTTGGCCTTCACTCATCTTGTGCTTTCTCCCCGTTTTGTCTCGTTTTGTGTTTCAGTGGCTGCTTCGACCCCCAACTCCACTGCCGGTGCAGCCATGAACTCTCTGACCTCTCTGGGGACTCTGCAAGGACTGGCGGGAGCCACTGTTGGACTGAACAACATTAATGCACTAGCAGGTACCATCAACAGTGAGTATTTGCTGCTCTGGTGGACAGCCTTCCCCCAAATTCTCCCCAGAAAATGGTCAGCCAGTAATGACCTGCGAGGAGACGAACAGGGAGAACACGCACTCGGGGTGGAGGAGCACATGCCGTGCTAGGCGGCTGCTGCCTACGCTCGCTTCGCCTCCAAAACCGCCCAACCCTCACCGCCCCCCGTCTCTTCCAATACGCAGAATGTGTAGCCGTCCACAGGTTTCTGTGGTTGACAGATAGTGGCAGGTTTCACGGGGGTGCTTTGGGTTTGGTTGGGCTCTTTTCTTCCGAGAGGCAGTGTGTTTTAATAGAAAAATGGACTAGAAGTCAGGACGCATGGGTCCAGTTGCAAACCTGCAAAAGTCCTAAGCCAGTGCCGGCCCGCAAACCCCAGGCTTCAGAGTCCCACTTGAAAACTGAAAGTTCTGGATTAGATGATCTAGGTGTCCTCTTGCTCTAAAGATTCATGACATAGAGAGAGAAGGAAAAACGAGGCCTTGGAAAGAACGAAATAGAGCAGAGCGAGGAGCCCTGCTGGCAGCGGTGGGGAGTCTGTAAGCACCCACAGACAGGACTCCGTCCGCAGCGCCTTGGTCTCCGAAGAGGCGCGTGTCACCGTGGCAAGCTGAGGCAGTCAGGCAGCTGGCTCACAGAATCCCTTCAGCCTGCAACCTAGCGACCCACTGGAGAACTCCAGGTTCTGTCCTCACAGCGTGCCCGTTTCTGCCATTTTGGATCTTGGGGCGTGGGGGGAGGGTAGAGATAGTCCCCAGACAGAATAAGTCCTGTTTTAGCCTTGTGCCACTGGCTCCAGCACTGGGGGAAAGAGATCGTCCACGCACAGACGGGACACCTCATTTGCCTTTCCTTCAGTTCAGTCCCGAGTCGAGAGTAGCCCAGCCCACAAGAGCCCGAAGAGATTCTGATTTGGGGGCCTAGTTCCCTACCATACAGCCCGGGCGACCCAGTGCCTGCCCACTTTCAGCTTTAAGAAAGGGGTCCTTGGCAAGTTGGTTTCAGCCACGATCCAAGAAGTGAACAGTTTTTAAGGGGTAATCAGATGATACAATTTTTTAAAGCAAAAAAATCCCAATAATTCTATGCTTTAAAATCTCAAAAAGAATGCCTTGTAGTTTATTTGGTAAAAAGGAATCTAGAACTTACAAATTTTCAAGTTTTATTACACACTTTTATTCAGATTTTCTGGGAAAAACGGAAATTGGGACTGAGTTTTATCGGACCGCAGGCCAAAAAAGAAACAGATTATTCCTTCCAGATAGGATAGGCCCGATTAGCAAACAGTACACGAAGTGGTAACCATGTGACAACGGAATGTTTTATTCCAGTAAAAGTGCCTCCAGCTCCCCAGTTTCCAGTGGCCCAGGAGAAGCCCTCATTGCCTTGACTCCTGTTTCTGACCTTGTTCTGCAGACGCTCCAACCCACTTCCTTCCCCTCGGTTGCAGACAAGTGTGTTTGCACACATCCCTTCATGCTGCTTCTCTTGCCCCAGGACCTAGTTCCCCTAAAACAAGGACTTTGATTTGATCGCCTGCCTGTCCTGTCCTTGGTCTGCAAAGTCACAGGCCAGTGGGAACGGCTGTCCTCCTCAGCACGTGCTCATGACCGCTGTGTGCTGTCCTCCCGTCCGTGTGGTCCTGTCTCTCCATCCTAGTCTCTGCTGGTGTCTTCCCATCGGTGCCGTGAGGGACTAGCGAGGGGCTCTGTGAAAGGCCAAGAAATCAGGACTAGTTCTTGTGTGGGCTCTACATCACACAGATTTTGCTTCTGGCAAGGACGACAGGCTTAAATTGTTTCGTTTTCTAAATTTTTTGCAATTGGGGCACGACAAGTACCGATAGTTGACTGGGAATTGAGAAGGTGTCTCGTTTCAAACAGCCCCTACCAGATGGTGTGAACCAGGAAAACGTTTAACTGCTCATTTACAGAAATCACGAACAAACAAAACGACATTCCTTCTGATTTGGTAAATGTTACTAGCTACTTAATCCCAACATTGGCTTGGAGCTGGTATTTGTTTCTTTTCTCAAATACCAAGAGGAAACTGAAATACATAGAGTGTCCTCTTCCAGACCACTGTGACCAAACGTGATCGTGCTGCCTCGTCCTACTGGATAATTCTCAAAGAAGGTACTCACGAGATGGTTACCCGAACAGAGGCAGCTTCTAAAGTAGTTGGCCACAGCTTCCATATCACTGCTGTTCCCAGCCCTCTTCCGTCCCAGGGACAGTGACTTGCTCCTGAAAGAATTCTCTGGTTGTCCAAACAGAGCCATCCCTCTCCCACGGACAAAGGAGCCAGGAAGAATGTAGGGAGATGGAATCCAGTTAATTCCCAGTAAACTCATCTTTGTGTAAGTGTTGCCCTCTTCACTGCCAGAGGGCCCTTCTCCTCCTCCCAAAATAAAGTTGTGGGTAGAAGACAAGTAGCTATGTTAAACCGCGCAAATTTGATATCCCCTTTCTTCCCTTACACATTCATGAATGGAGGGGCTTAAAAAAGTAGAGTAGAAGCCTAAAGCTAAAAGCAAAAGTTGCCAAGATCAGAAGTAAGGACTGTGGGTGATTCACTAACAGAGCTTTCACTTCTGGATTATTTGAGTGTTCTCAAGACATGTTTTGTACATCTGAACTAAAAATATTTTTTGCAGATATGTCCACCCAACAGTCTGTATCTGACTTTATGTGTTTAAATGTAGGTCAGGTGACATACTTATTTTTCCTTGTTCAAATCCTGTTCTTCCAGATGGCTTACCATATAGTGCTTAAAATTAAGATTGTGAGAATATAACCAGGCACAAGTGCCTGGTGAATAGTGTTTATGGAAATACAGCTGACCCTGGCACGACACAGATTTGAACTGTGTGGGTCCACTGATACGCAGATTTTTTTCCACTAATACAGTAGGGTACTGCAAATGTATTTTCCTTACGATTCAGGAGTCAGGATATGCACTGTCCACAGACCGTGTGCAAAGACCCTCCCTTGCTGCGATTTGCCACATCTGTCATTTTGTTCCTCGTCCAAACAGCATGCAAGGGAATTTAGATTTAATGGGGTCAAATGATTGAGCCATTTGGCTTTTTTAAAGAAAATCCCCATTGTTTTAAAGGGAGGCATTTATTCAACTTAACTTTCTTCAAACCTCTGTAAAAGGTGTCCGAAGTTTGTACATGTAGTCAGCTACCAGCAGCTGAATTGACAAGTGTTATCTTTGATATGACAATTATTTAATATAAATCTTCCTTTGATGGTCCTTCAGATCCCACCAGGTAATCATTACCTATTCTACCCTGGCGTTGGCAGACCCGTACCCCAAGACCTCCAGGAGCGTTTGGGTTTTTAATATTCTCAATGCACTTGTCAGAATTTGTACCCTTATTTTTTGCTCAAAAGGATGGTCATACCACGGAGAAGGAAAGGCCGGGCTGGAGAGCCCTTGCCAGTCCCCTCTTTGGCATCAACACCCCTTGGTGCCTCCAGTACCATTTCCCTCCCCCACTCAGGCAGGTCGAGGCGGCCACAGCCACCTCCCGCACGCACGCATCACCTGAAGTCAGCAGAGCCCTTCAGAAAGCAGATTTGCCCTCAGATGGAGTCTGAAAACACGGCCAAGCACTGCGAAGCGTAGGCACGAACAGAGTGATGATATGCTGGAATGTCACACAGTAGGGCTACAGGCCTTACGATGACTCTAGTCCGGAAACCCATTCCATCTTTCAGGAGCACCGAAGTTCATTCTGCTTCTGTGTTTCAAGAGGAAAAAAAAAAAACAAATGGCAAAAAGATGAAAAGAGAAGAAAATTCACCTACCCTGGATGATTAAAAAAAAAAAAAAACAGAAGGGACATGTAGCACAGAGGAAGGGAGTCGGGGCCACAGCGACCCCTGCAGTGAGACAGCGCTCGTGTGTCTGGCCTCTGGAGGAGCTGCAAAGCACAAAAGGCACACTCCGAAGGCTCCTACGTGGCAGGGCCTACAAACTGCCAGGCCCTGAGCCGACAAGGTACCAGAGACCGGGGCTGCACCGGTCCGGTGATGGGGCAGAGCATCCGTCCTCAGCTGTGCTCCGAGCAGCTCTGTAGGCCTCGGTGCACACCTAGACTCTCACGCCTTGGGGTAGGAGTGGCAGGTGACCACTCACTCTCCTGCTAGAATTCCTTCCCACACAGGGATCCAGCTTTCTAGAGTGCTGAGCCTCATGGCGTGATCGTCTGTGTCCCTAGGACCTATTCACAGCCTGACAGAAGTGAAACAGCACTGAGCTGTGCCCAGCTCTCCTAGAGTCATTTGACACCCTCCTCTCCCCCTTCTAGAAAAGAACCATGGCTGTTTCTTTGCATTCGCACAAATATTAGGAGGTGAGGATAAAATAAGATGGAAAGGAGAAAAGCGAAGTTACTCCCCACCCTTCAGCAGCTAAGAATACCAAGGATGGAGGAGGAGAGAGGCCTGAGTGGGGTAAATGGGATTAGCTGGTGTCTGAGGGGCTGTTTAACTAGGAGGACACACTAGTTCCAAGCTCTTTAACAGCATTGACTTGAATGACCAAAAAAATTAGAGAACAGACTCCCCCACGGTAAGACACTTAAAGCAGAGTCCGCAGGACCTCTTGCTGGCCAGCATCTCTTCGGCTTCGTCTGTATCTGCTCGGTCTGCCCGCAAGGCTTTCCTTTTTCAGGAGGTGGTCATTCCATTCTCCTGTCCTTCGGGTGCTCCTCACTGCCCCTCCCCGCAGCGCGGTGTCAGTACTGAGACCGTCCTTGGTAACTTCACCCAGGGCCCATTTCTGTTCCCACAAGCCCCCAGGAAGAGTACCGGACCTGAGGCACCATGCATTTCCTCTGCTGTTAAGCCATAGTCCGATTCATATTTTGTATGTAGTCCTTTTAATCTAAGAGAAGAAGTTACCAGACTAACAGAGGCGTGCTAAGAGTAAGTAGAACATTCCCCCCCTGCTCCATCTTCTGTGGAAGGCACGCAGGAACACTGGTGGGTGCTGACGTGATTCTGGTACTGGATTCCCGTGTCATTTCTAAGCATCCTTATCTGGTCCTCTTTCCTCATTAGACTCCTTGCCAATTTTTTTCAGTTCGTTGTCTCTGCTGTTTTAATAGCCCTAATCAATAGCACTAATCCATTCGAGTTTCATTAATGTTTTCAGTGAGTTCTTCCCAGAAACAGATCTTTAAATGTTTTAATATAAAGGCAACTAAAGGCAATTATGATGTCACCTCTTCCATTTCCTGAGTTCATATGAAAGTTAGCACTCTATATAAAGTATTGCTTGTTTTGACTCGGTACTCAGGGAAAATGTGGCACAGTCAGCAACCATAACAGAGCAAAAGAGCAGCCAGGATACGAGAAAAAAATCAAAGTGTGCTGGCCTGCATCCAGTTCCCATCCGTGGATCGCCAAGTTCCAGCTTACAGACACGGGGTCACTTCAGCTAAGTGAAACACACGACACGGAGCTCTGTCAGGGGTGCACACTCCCGTGACCCGGGACACGGATTAGCATTTGTGCGTGTGTCTGTCTGCTGCTGAAGGTGGCCCCATTCTGTTTTGAGCCCTTCCTCCTAAGCAGCCTCAGTTCTCTGCAGTTAGGGTAAGGGTCCCCATTTTTTCCTGTGCTATCATTCTTAATCAGCTAGACAATTCTTCCTAAGGGCCTAGTCCCTGATGACATCCCTGAGCTGTTTCAGGGGGTGGGAAGGGCAGTGCCCGTGCACGGGCTCTCTGGGGACAGAGGTGGCCTCTGGGACCGTCTCACCAGCCCGCTGAGGGAGACAAGTTTTATCCTTCTCCGCAAAAACTTGAGCCACCCCATGGCTCCTCAGAGCGCCCAGGAAGTGGATTTAACTGCACAGCTGTCACAAGCCCCCGTCACTCATGCTTTCTTCATGCTTCTGGGCTCGACAAAGGGAAAGGCTTGCATTACAAAACGATACCAGTACTTGCCAGTAGCATCGTGCATGGGATTACGATGTGTCGTGTAACTAGTGCCTCCGTGAAGTTCGTCACTGGCCTTAGGGAGTGACGGCATCATCGCTCAGGGGGCTTGGGGGGTTTTGTTGTATGTCCACCATTGTGACGACATGTTACGTCATAGTTTCGTGTTACCTCCGTGTCGGTTCCATCGGTGTGCTAGCTGCATGCACTTGCTGTTGTACTTGTGTCAAATGATTCTCTAACTTCCTTTGGAAAGCACTAATGAAAAGTGCTATTTCTCTTCTCTATTGTTGGGTTTTTTGTAAAGTTGCTCAAATGCTCTCAGGTATGGCGGCTCTGAATGGAGGACTTGGCGCCACGGGCTTGACGAATGGCACGGCGGGCACCATGGACGCCCTCACCCAGGCCTACTCAGGGATTCAGCAGTACGCAGCCGCGGCACTGCCCACTCTGTACAGCCAGAGCTTGCTGCAACAGCAGAGCGCCGCGGGCAGCCAGAAGGAAGGTAGGTGCTGGCCCGGCCGGCGGCGGTCACCGTAGAGCAGGGCCCCCCGAAACGAGATGGAGCCAGTACCCGCAGAGAAAGGCATTATTTTATTTCTGCTCTTCATGGGGTGGTTTTTCTTTTGTCTTTTGGGGTTTTTTTTTTCTTTTAAGAAACCTAGCAGGACTAAGCCATTTTGGTCTGAATCTCCTCTCATCAGACTTGCACTTCTTTTATCGCTACCTCCGCTGACGTGTTTCTCACCCACTGCGTGCTTCTACCCAATTACCTAGTACTTGCTGCCCTCAAAATCCTGGCAGGACCCCGCTCTCCCAGGTCAGCAGGGACCATCTATTACTGCTTCCCTTCCACATCCACCCCTCCCTAGCAGAAGGGGTCAGTCGATGGTCTTCCCAGGCATGTCCTAGGGATCTCGGTGCCCCCCCCCCCCGCCGGCTGGTTAGCTGGCCCCTTTGTAGGCAGTGGTTTCCAGGGTAAGGATAAAATCCACCATCAGAATCAGCTGGGTCTGTGTTGAATCGGGGGTCTTCTGAGGAAGTAAGTACGTGATTGATGGTCTTGCTTCTCTGCCAATGAAGCAGAGTGAGTCTCAGGAAGTGAATGCTAAGAATAAATTCAAGCTAATTATAAAACAGTTAATGAACCAGTGCAAAGAGGGAGAGCTTGTTTTTTCCTTTCTTCCTTTTGGTCTCTTCTCCTTAGTAGAAATTGCTTTAAAGCAAGCTCTGCAACATATTTATTCTCTCTCTCACCTGTTGGGAGTATGGTGGAAGAGGCTAGAATAGGAAAGTATTGCTGAGGACGTTTTTACAAATTTCTTTCCCTTCTCCTTTATCTTCATCCTACATTTCCAAACTCTTCTTGTCTGCATACTTTAAATATTGTATTCTATAAGAAAGGAATATCTTTACTTTGTAAAGTTGTGAACTTTAATAGGGACACAGCTTTAAAGATAGTCTTGTAAAACAAAACTTTGTTTCCACTTATAGAGATTGTTAAAAATGAAAGATATATGAAAATCTACATTCAACTTTTCTTTACTCTTAGCTGTGACTGTTAGTGTGGATTTTTAAAAACCTGCACAACTGTTGAGGCAACTGTGTTTCCCTAGACAGGTGGAGACCCTACATCATAAATACCTTGCTTTCCCAAAGAAAAGCCTGCATGAGGTCCCTTTGTCTGGGGTCTGACTACCGTGGTGACTGTGGTAGGAAGGGGTCTGTGAGATAACGATGTTCTTAGGAGAGAACATAAAAGCTAGTTCCCTACAGGATTCTTAAAGAATGTTGGCCACTTCTCCATCGTCCAGCAGAGCCTTAGCGCAAACGACATGATTTGTGTCGCTGAGAAACACCAGTCACCAGCGGACTCGGCCTGTGCTGGTGCAAGGAGGAAGTGTGGGCCCACAGTTTTCCTCTGTTGTTTTACCGCAGTGCACTGCCCCACATTTTCATGCCTTGGCTTTTTGGGCTTGCCTGTGCTGTAACTAACCCTCCGGGATTAATGTGAATAATGGCCGCCAACCCCAGGTTATTGACATTTAGGTATTGGGGCATGGTTTAGGTTTGATTTGGTGGTGGTGGTGGTGGTGGTTTTGGTTTGCTTAGCATTTTTAATCACCCCCCACCTTCTCATACCTCTCTTCTGATCACCTTCTTGTCGCCCAGTTGATGTACGCTCAAGAACTTTAACTATTAGTGTAACCACAATATAATTTTCAAAGCAGGTTATACTGGGAAGGGGAAAAAAACCCTGATGAATTCCACAAGTAAATAGATTTCTAGATTTTCTGCTCCATAGTTTTGTCCTTTAGAGTTGAAAGTCAAGTTGATGCGTTTACTCATGTACCCTAGTATATATTTTCCCACAGGAAAATGAGACAGGGTGGCTTCGTTTTTTTGTTGTTGTTTTAAAGTGGCTTTGATATGTTCCCCAGCTAAATCTTCTGAAGGGTTAGGGCAACCCTATCGACCTCAATCCAGGAAAGCTGACCACCTTTCCTGTCACTCCTCAATACCCTCTGACCTCCTTCATCCCTTCTGTGTGTGCCTTGATTCGCAGGAGGCAGTCACACACACACAACTAGGTAGAGCCTCGGGAAGGCCACCAAGCAGCCAGCAGTGCTGGCCGTCAGCCACAGCTAGCCCGCGTGCTCTAGGCTAGACCAGGTGCCCTGTGAGAAATACACATTGTGAGCAGCCAGCCAGCTGGGAGCAACACTCTGAGAACTCTAGTAAGCTGAAATGACAGGTACTGGGAGAGGTCCGAGGAATGCATGACTCGTCAGGTTTTTACTAAAGGGAAAGGTGAGGTGGACACACAGGCGGAACCCTCAAAAACATGTTTTTGCATTTCTACCCTTGGTATCTATGGCAACAGCCGCCTTCATTGCATGGAAGAGAGGTTTTCCACATCGAGTCACCTTTTTCTCATTTTAGTGTTCACAGTTTTGGCAGTTTGCACAATCAAGGTATTTCTGGGTAAACTGGGGGAGTCTACACTAGATGCTGGTGGCACTTCTACCTGAGAAAATGGTGAATAGAGGACAGAGCCTCCTTAGATTGACCTTTTCCAATTTTCTTGGTCCCCCTATGTGGCACAGATACAATCGGAACGTACAGCGTTCTAGAATGCCAGGACTGCAGGCGTAGCCAGTAATCTGACAGAGTGCATTAAACTGCATTTTCTCCCCAGGCTTCAGGAGTTGAGAGTGAGCCCCATAAATCCTCATTTGTACACGTGGCTCTTTTGAGGGAACGTGAACTCTGGACACACACAGCCGAAGCTGTGCCTGGCCTAGTGGCGCTTGGAAGATCCCTTTCCAGTGTTTTGGTTTTGCACCTATTCATATTACATGTTGGTTTTTTAAGAATTTTTTTAAACCAGGAAACATTTGGGGACCCGAGGCCTGCAACCGTGTCCCTTGAATTAAAGATTGCCTCCTTGGCACTGGAATATGGATCTGTCCGTAGGAACTGTGAGCAACACAGGTTAAAGTGGTGATGTTGACACTTAAATACTTCATCTCTGTGGCTTCAGAAACCTGCCCCCAGAAGACATCCTTGGGAAAAATCCCACACGTTAGAACACTGTTTTTTTGTGGGAAGAAACTTGGTTTGACTCTTCTTTACAAAGATGTTTTTATTTTTACAAAGTTATTCTTACCCCAGTTTTCCTTTTCTTAGATGCAAATACTAACCACCGTCACCCCCCCTGCAGGACCCCATCGCAGCCGCTCCCCTGGGGCGTCTCAGGGCAGGCAGCGGCTCTGGTTCCTCTCCCCTGGTTGCCAGTTAAGCTTCCAGGAGTCAGCTGCCAAGGTTACTTCACCAGTTTTGAGAGCACCCTTCCCTCCCAGACACCACGCCCAGAACTTAGGACATCCTGGAGACATCCAGCTTTGGGGCCTCTCCAGAACCAGCAGGGGAAGATCTGTAACTAACTACCCACCCCAGGCAGCCTTGGACCGGGAAAGCCTCCCTGCCTATTTTGTATTAGATGATGACCTCCCATCAGGTCAGGTTCCCTCCTTCTCACCCTCTTATGCACGTGGCTAGAGAGATGGGGGAAGGACGTGGGAAGACGAGGAGAGCGTACCTCTCTAACAGGTGTAGCTCAAAGGACCTTCCAGACTCCGCCCTTGCTTCCTGTTTCTCTGGAAAGTGATGGCTGAGAGTGAAGAGCGTTCATCTCCAAGGCTAATCCCCAGTGGTATCATTCCTATCACGGCTGTGAAACTCTAGCTACCTATTTTCCCCTGCCTTGACTCACTGCCAGTCATTTCTAACAAAAATGATTATTAGACTGTGTGTTAAGAGATTTGGCAAATCAAAACTGGATGGATAATTAGGTCAATGATTGAGAAATCCAAGCAACATTACTGCTATATCCATTATTCTAAATTGCTGCAATTTGCTTAGAATACACAGGACACTCTCAGAGATGATATATACATACAACAAAACCCAGCCGCCCAGGAAAAACCCACGCCTGCATTCTCCCCCCAGCCTCTGCCCCGTGGGGCTCACCCTCACCCCCAGGAAGAGGAGACTGAAAATACGTACACTAAGCAAATGTGAGCCACAGAAGATGATCAGTGAAAATACGGCTATTCCTGACCAGTGTCTCTGGAAATCAGGACCATCTGAAGGATGATTCCCATCTTAAGAAGGATGATTCCCATCTTAAAAGACATACCAGCACTTGACATTTATGCATCTACCTCATTCCCTTCTAGTATGAGAGAGAAAGGCAAATGCTTAGGCTGTCTGTTGTTAAAGCATTCCTAAGAAGAGGCCTTGGGAACTAAGAAGCGAAGAATACCTTACTCTGATTTTTTTTTCCTCTTTAGGTCCAGAGGGTGCAAACCTCTTTATTTACCACCTTCCACAGGAGTTTGGAGACCAGGACATTCTGCAGATGTTCATGCCTTTTGGAAATGTTATCTCTGCTAAAGTCTTCATTGACAAACAGACCAATCTGAGCAAGTGCTTTGGTATGCAAAAGACACCAAGCCAGAACATTACAGTACATTCCCAAGTGAGGAGTCATGGGAAGGAAATGTAAATGGCGAACATTTGAGAAGTCCAGATAGGGCTTTCCCTGGGTGGTGCACTTTCCTGGTTTTCTGGATCCACGTAAGCAGATCGGGCAAAGTCATTTAATCAAAAGCAGAGGAAGGGGCTATATAGGAAGGAAGGATCTGGGAAATGGAACTAACGGGCCACTCACGAGAGAACGCTGCGAGCTGTGCTGTCACAGTGTCTTACTATCCCACAGAGCAGCAGCGGTTCCTTCAAGCCCCGTAGCTGGAACCACACACCCGAGCAGATGGAAACACAGTTGACGGACTGCAGCGTAGTTGAGGCTCTCCTGATGCAGAATGGCACCGCAGGCACTTTGCCGTGAATTCCGTAGCTTTCTCGGATCAGGCGGCTTCGGGCACTTGTGGATACGGGTGGCCCCTTGTGGGGAGGCCTCCTGTGTTCTCGGAACCCTTCAGTCATGCACATACCTTCCCAGTAGGGGTGCGGGGAGTTGAGGTCTGTCGTCATCCTGGGAAAAGCTGCATTACGCTGATTCCGAGCCGGAATTTGGGGTGATGGGCTCCACGGGGTCTGCCTGAGTGGCTGCAGAGCCCAGGAGATGCAGGCACTCCAAGAATGCTGGAAAACCCCGGACCTCAGTGGCCTGGGCTGTCGTGCCCTCCTTGCTCACGCAGCCCAGACTCTGCCTCCTAGGGCAATCTGTGCTCCCTGAGAGAGAGAAGCACATTCTCCACTTGCCCTAATGTTTTAGAAGCAGGAGCATAGCATTCATTAAATCTACTTCTTGTTTTGCTTTTTGAACCCCTTTGGTCCCCAAAGTGGTTTAGAGGCTAGAATGTTCAGAGTATAGATTACTTGCTTGGCAAGTTCTGGCCCAGTCTGAGATCGAACATCTGCCTTCATCATTCCTCCAATCTAGTAATTCATGTGGGTAGTAGGCAGTAACAAAGTGGACTAGACCTGGGCCAGAGGAGATAGCAAGGGAACTATATGGTATAAAGAAAAACATCAAAGGTGGTAGGAATGAGGGGTACTCAAACTTAGCACTTGGCTCACCAGTAAGGGGCAACAGGTCTAAAGAGAATGTTTTGGCTTCTAAAACCCCATTATCGTCACGTCTTTCTAATCTCTGTGCTATCTATCACCCAGGAAGGTCTGAAGCCTCTGTTGTTGGGGGAATTAGTATGTCAACCATTGAAAGTCACTGTTTTTACCCAAGTGGAAAGGGAGTCAGCCTGAAGCCATTTCACACTCGCTGCTGCTATGACAAGTACATAAACCCCCTTGTGACGGTTCACCGAGTGAAATGCAAAGGGGGTTGTTACATGGGGGGGGGGGGGGGGACATCGGAGGGAGCTTACCACTTGGAGCTTCCCTGCGCGAGGTTTTACATTCCTGAGCCAGACTTTCACGTTCCTCATCACGAAGCAATGTCCTGGGCTTATGTGGAGATTGGAAAAGGATTGTGCTTCAGGGTCTGATTTTGAGAAAAATACTTATTGCCTTGGAAAGAGATTATATCAGCCCACACACTGTCCAACCAAGGTGTAATAATACAGGCTGTACCTATGAATGTCGGCAGACAATTGTATTTAGCACTACTCACCGTTTTCCGTTTTTATCAAAAGCCGCAGCATCCCAAACCTGCATTTCTCATTGAGCCGGCCTAATCTGGGGGGCAGGATTTGCTAGTCTTAGGTAGCCCATTCTTTCACGCTAACCTCTTGGCCAGGTTTCATTATCCATTTCACCCTTGACGCATTTCCATTCTTTAATCATCTTGCTGCTTCTGGATAAAGACCTAGAAGGAAAGGAGAAAAGAGCACATATACTGGGAATTAGATTTAGTAAAAATCTGTACCACCGTTTTTGCAATACAGCCTGCCGATGAAAAGCTTTTCTGCATTATACCATATGCTCATTTTTATCAGCTGAGAAGGTATATTCTAAAGGTATATTTCTGTCCTTTTCTTCCTCCTCTAGTTTGTAAAGGAATTTTCTCTTTAGCTTTAGACTTTAATAACAGTTGAAGAAGCTTAGTATAGAACCTTCTGAACAGCTGATGTTGAGAACTCAAAATCACCAGAATAATAGCTTCCTTCCAACACCAGAAGTAGGGACAGTGCAAGCTCAACACCTTTACATCGGCATAACCAGAGAAAGCTTTGCGTGTACCCTCCCACCGCCACCCCCAGTGTGAGAGCAAACCATGTGATCAGAGTCCCGTTTCTGGGTCTTTGCAGAGCATCACTGGCTCTTTCTCAAAAGCACGCCCTCCCTGCCATTTTGGTGGTGTCAGTACAGAGAAAGATACTGGGAAGTCTGTGAGGTTGGCTCTTAAGCCCTAAGCTGTTCAGACTCTTTATTCTTTGGGTATAATGTAGCAATTTGCAGGCTGTTGAGCGCAATGGAGCTTTGAAAATGGAAGTTGAGATGATAAAGGGCCAGCATTTCCCTTAGGCCCCTAGGTCCCTCTCAGAAAGAACTCCAAAATGTTAAAAATCAAGTACAAATTATCCTAGAGTTAACTGACCCCATCCGGCAGTCGAACCGGTGTGGGCTGTGCAGATACGGATAGAGAACTGGAATGAAAGTCAGGGTCTCTGCAGTGTATCGTTACCAGCACTGTGTTTACACCTCCGCTGGCTGGGACATGTGAGCCTCTGGGGACCCCTCGAGTCCAGAGTATTTATACCTCTGCCTCCTTGAGCACCACGTATTAGGTACCAGGGGTTCTGTCAGAAGGATTCGAAGGGGCTTGAAACACAAACAGACTTGACTGAAATCAGTAAACAGACGACGAGTCTGAGAGACTGAGATTTAGCTTTTCACAGAGGAGGGGTTTGTTGTCATGATACCCAATTCCCAGCCCGACCAGCTTTCTTCACGGCTGCTCAGTGGATGTTCCCGGGGGGGCCGTGAAGCACACCCCGTCCATCCACAGCAGACACACAGCGAACTGAGCAGGCTGCTCCCGCCCCCAGGACGTGCACACGCTCCCCACCACGTACTCACACTCTCCAGCACCCCCCCCCCCCCCCCCCCCCCCCCCCCCCC
>NW_024425675.1:22823961-22873844 GCF_017311325.1 Ursus maritimus | reverse complement strand
CCCCCCCCCCCCCCCGCCGCCGCCCTGACGACGTCCTGCTGCGTCCTGTCTATGCTGCTGCCTCTCCATGTTGATTGCCACTGTCCTTCCCCTTGTGTCTTCCAGGCTTTGTTAGCTACGACAATCCGGTATCCGCACAAGCTGCTATCCAGGCTATGAATGGCTTTCAGATTGGCATGAAACGCTTGAAGGTCCAGCTGAAGCGCTCCAAAAACGACAGCAAACCTTACTGATCCTAACCCCAGAGGCTCCCTGCTCTTATTTTAGCTTTCTTAGGGTAAGTCCCACAAGCCAGCCTGTTCTCCACAGGAAAGGCAGAGGAGGACCACATTGCCAACTTTTACCAAGAGAGACGGTTATTTTTACAATAAGGCCTCCATGTCCCCTCCCCATCCCCCCACCCAGTTCGCCATAATTAAAAACTTGGGCTACCTTGTTTCTATCGAGTAAAACTCCTCTTCCAGTTGTGCCACTGTATTCTCCTTTGTTTTGCAATTTGAATCTCCTTTTACTTTTTTGTTTTGTTCTTGTTTTTTGCTTTTTTTTTTCCTAAAGACAAACACACATAAATAAATGACATCTTGAGAATTTAAAAGGCAAACAAAGGCTAACGTGCAATTCTAACTCTGAGACCCCTGGTGCCCCAGAGCACTGCCTGGAGAATTCACCCCTCCTGTCCGCGCCCACCCCCTAGGAGGGCGCCAACCGTTTAGAGGTTAAGGTGGTGGCCTAGCGCGAGAGAGAAGCCAGGAGAAGCACTTAAAACAATACAAACATCTTTCCACTACATTTGGTTTAACAAGTAGGATTTTATTTTAGGGTTCAAAGAAACATGACATTTATCGGTCAGATTATTACACTGGTTGTCTATTTTGTTATTGTTTTATTTTAGTTTTTAGAAAGGATTACTGTACAAAAAAGATTTAGAGATCTGTTTCTTAAAGCTACAGGGTTTAAAAATAAAATAAAAATGAGTGAAAATACTTGATGTTTCTTGAAAGATAAATTTAATAATAAATAAATAATACATAAATACATAAATAAAAAAGAAAGCCACAGGCCTGTAAATTTTATTTGTAAAAAAAGCATTTCTATTTTTGTACAAAATTTTTACTGCCTCAGAAATAATGGAAGTTATTTATTGCCTATTGTTAACTTATTGGGTACCTAAAGAGCAGTTCTCTGTGCTAGCTAGATCCTTTTGAAGTAGTCTCTAGAGGAATCGTTCTAGGAATAGGCTTTTTTTCACCGTTGAACCCTAGGCCTACAGTTCATGCTTTTCCCTCTTGTTGTTCGTATCTGTCTGACGATTTTGTTCGTAGCTTCCATGATCTATCTAGTTTATAGTTCGGTCGTCTGACTCTCCCCCCATATGTTACATCCGTTGAAACTGGATCCTCCCCCCTGTCCCTCGCCAGCCCCCACCCCAAAACTCCCGGAATCCATCCCCTCTCCTCCTCCGGATGGATTCTCTTGGGGTTCCATTGTGCTGTGGATAAAGATTGTAAGAAATGCAAATTACGGGAATGGCTCCTAGACTCCCCGATGACCTAAGATTTGCATTAGTTTTTCTCCTGCACCCTTAAGAGTGATTTTGTTGCTGCTGCGTAGATTCTGTGTAACTTTTTACTCTCCCTTGTTTTCTCCCTAGACATCTTCATGCCCGTTAGTTCACCGTTTGCCTAGCATGTCCCTGTGGCGTCTCAAAAAAAAAAGTTTCATCGTCCCGTCATTGTTTCTGATGTCTTTCTGACCTCACATCACATTTGGTTCTCCTACTGACCTTTGATCTAGTTTGACCTTTGAAATTTGCATGTGACCTCATCTAGCTATGAATTCTGGGAAGTCAATGTGAAAAACATTGCTGCATTCATGCAAGACTGAAATTTATTATTAGACAAATTAATTATAGAAAAAAAACCTGTGGCAAAAACGTTTCTTTCTTATTTTTTTTTTCTTTTCATAAAACAGACTTGAAAGTATTATACAGGGATTGGCATTCTTCCCGGTCACTGGTAACAATAGCAATATGTGTCCAGGGACACAGAATGTTGGTTTCTAACAGACTACTTCCAAAAACAGTTTGAGAAAAAAACTGTCTGATTTTAAGTCTCTAGAGGTCTGTAATAGTTTTTACATTTTTCAGGCAGTGTAAAGTTTTTTGATAAGGCCATTTTAGGTGGCTCACTTTCTCATTAAGATATATATATAGAACCACTTTTTGTAGATTAGTATAAGAAAAATATTTACCCTGTTTTGGGGCAAATGCTACCTATTTGTGTCACCTTTTGCTGAACTGACTCACAGTTAGACAATCCATGGTTTAATGCACATGAAATTACCTATATTTTATACTGTTTCAATGTACAGGAGAAAGGTTACTGTAAACTGTGTTATGTTGGTGCTTCTGTGAATTAAGTTGTGGTTTCAATCATGAGTCTTATGGTCTTAATGTTCTCTGTTGATAAGACAAGTTTAGAATTGGTTTACTTAAAGAATTTCAAAAAAAAAAAAGTTTGCTTAAAAAAAAATTTCATGTGAGGGGGGGAAAAAAAACCCTATTCCAGAATAAGTTTTGTGTTGGCTTGTAAAGCATTGATGTCATTTTTTTTTATTGTGGACTATTTAGATGTGTTTGTGTTCAGCAAAATGTGATTTTTTTTTCTTTTAAAGAAAAACAGTGAAAATATATAGTGCCAAATTCCAAAGGTACTTCCTTCCTAGAGCTTCAGTGTGTTTCTTGTGAGGAGTAATTTGATAACATGGGTATTTTATTATGTGTTTTGTATAAATCCCTAATATTTAAAAAACAAAAAACAAAAAAAAAGGTTAAAAAGTTTGTTAACTTGCTATCCTGTGGTCTTGTTGCCTGAAATTGTTATTGTTTGTTATTTCTCTATGATGTTTTTTGTAAGACATTGTATAAGTGCCCATGTCTCACTTTTTTAACCGCTCTGCACATCAATGCTGTGACGGCAACCTCACGATGTATTTCCTTCATGATATATGGAAACCTCTAAGGTGAGAAAGTTTTGAACTTCTAACCCTTTCTACCCAGAGCTGTCTGGAGCGTTGGTAACTTTTTATACCATTGTCATTTTTGTTTGTTCCAGGGTGTTTCTAGTTTGGAGCCCCCTTCCCCTCCCCCCCATACATCTTTGAGTTTTGTCTTTCCTACTTTTTTTCCCCCACTGGTTGAGATCCAAAAGAAAAAAAACACAAAGCAAATCTGAAGGGAAAAAATAGAGTTTTGCCCTCTCCATTTTAACCCCCTACACCATTTTTTTTTCTTTTAGTTTTATTTCTGGTCATCAAAAAAAAAAAACTAACGTGCTGCTGAAATTCCTTCTCCGGTTTTAAAAACAGTTGATTGGATAGACCTTCTAAGGGGGATGGTAGGTAAGATTCAGCACCTACATTAACCTTAAATTCTAAATGCTTTTGAGACCCGGTGTAGGGGTATGTTCTAGCTCAGAATATTTTCACATACCTTCCAGTTAAATGACTTTGTGATGGGTAGTATTTTGAGGGATTTTGTTTAGTTTCTAATCAGCCACTGTGCTGGGCATTCTCTGATCCCAGGAGATACCTCTAATTAAGCAAGGTATCTGGGGTTAGAAGCTGATAGTCCTTTCTTTCCCTGCCTTTTTGTTAATTTTATTAATTGAAATCATTGAAGGGGGACTGACCATCTAAGTCCAACTCTGTTATCACAGTTACTGACCAAACACCTAGCACCAGACCCTGCTGCCACTCTGTAAAGTGCCACATTACTTTGACTTCGACTTCACGTTGAACAGATCTCTTGCTGTCTTGACAAACCCCGGTGTCATCCCTGAAGCCCCAACACAAACTCCTGCCTTCTTGAAAGCAGGCCCTGGCAGCTTCTTTGTCTCTAAAGGAGTTGAGAAACTGCTGGCTCCCTTTCCTTCCTCCTTTTCCCACTCACTACTCTGTTCAGTTTAATGTGTGTGTGGATGTGATAGCCCTGGGATGGAAAGGACTAGCCTCTAACGATGCAAAAAAAAACACACAAAAACTAAACACAAAACAACAAGTTTCCTTCTTATAGCACATGCACTTACAATGAAATGATTTGTATTATCCTCACACGTGTTTACTACTGCTGGGGCCTTCCTTCATCCTTTGAGGGCTATTTTGTACTTCCTGCAGCCATCAGCTTAATACCAGGAGCCCGCGCACATCTCTCTCACATACAGCATAGGGTGGTTTGTGGACGCACAGCACACAAGAGAACACCATCTGAATTTCAGACTGTCCTCCTCTCCTTTCACCCACCCGCATCTCCCCAAGAGGAGCCTGAGTGCCGGTGACAAGAGGCTCGGGACAGGCACTTCACATTGGGTATTTATTTTGCAGGTGACCAAAATAGTACATTTTAGGGGGGGGGAGTCTTTTTTTTTTTTTTTTTTTTGCATGTTTGCATTGTTTAAAAGCTGCCCCTCCTCAGAGACAAATTGTCCTTTTACTCACTTTATCTTTTAATATCAAAAGGAAAAAAAGCTGCAAGGGTGCAAAGGGCCTGTGCCAGAAGGAAAAACACACAGGGAAACTGCTTTTTTTTAAATCAAGTGTAGAGAATAGTTGTTTTTACACTAAATTAGAGACTTGTGATAAAATGGCAGTCCTCAAAGGCGTAACAAGTTCATCTTTCTTTCACCATAGGGGTTATAGTTCTTTGGCTTGTGCTACTCTGGACTCATTTTACTGTTTGTTTTTATTATCTTAAGTGCTAATTAACAAGAAGAAATAAAATTTTAAAAAAACCTGTAGTTTCATTACCTTTTTGAATAATGTCATACAAAAAAATGTATTTGTGTTTTTTTGTGCTGTGAGAATTGTTTGTAGATTAATAATATCATTTTGTTTAGAATTACAAAATAGTTTTTAAATATTGTCTGAGAAAAGCCAAAGTTAATGCAACCTAGTGGAAACTGTAAGGCCATTTAAGTATTGTTTGTTTTATTGATGCATTTGGATTTTGTTGTTTGATGGAATTTGAGCCAAAAAAAAAAAAAAATACGCAGGCTTTCCTATTTCTACAACTGATTGTACTTAACGCATTTTGTACCAGTGGAACTTTTTATACTGGAGATTAAAAAAAAATGGAAATTTTTGTGGCTTACTCTAGTGGGCCCCCTGACAATGACTGATTTCAAGTTTGATTTCTGGTTGATAGAAAGAAAGTTGCTTTTCTTTTGAGAATTAAAAACTTTGGCTTGATTTCTTTTTTCCCTTTGCTTATATCTAGCATTAGAATTTTGTCTTAAAATACAGCGGTAAGTTTCACTTTTTATTCTGTATTGTGCAGTTACACAATAAGGTAATTAGATTTAGAAGTACTCAGTCACTTTAAGTGGATAAATGTATTAGTTACAACTTTAGGGGTTTGCTTTTTTGCTGTTTAGATCAAAGTTTTTTCTGATTCTTCTGTCCTCATTGTGAACATAACCGTGTAGTTGAAACAGTCAAACTTATTTTTGTAACGTATGTTATTGTGTGATGCAGTTTTTTGCTTCTGTCTCCAATATTAAACCATTTTCCTAATACTTGTTTCTCTCTCTGCGTGTTGTATTGTTGGTAGTCATTATATGTTGGTGATACATCTACACACCTCACTGTTTCACGTATCTGTTTTTTTTCTATATGTTGTGTAAAAAGATACAGTCGATTCCACCTAAGTGAATATCTGATTTGGGGAAAGGGGGAAACTGCACACCAGCCACCTTTGATTAATGTACAGCAGCCCATTTTAACCACTGCTTCCAAGATTGCTACTTATTTCTATCGTTCACGTAGATAACTGCCTACAGAGTTGGATTTCCCAAGACCTCTGCCGGTCTTCTGGCCCCACTGGTACCTGTCACCTTCCCTCCTCTCTCCCTCTCGTGGGTGCGCGGATGCAGTTCCTGACGCTCACTACGGCTGCTGCTCTGCTGCGTCACTTTAAGTAAGGGGAGCAGCAGCAGAGCTGGGACCCTTCTACCTCCCCGCACGTCTAAAGGCATATCATTACCAACTCTTCCTAGGAACTAACCATGTTTCTTAAAGAGGTGCGCTCTAAGGGAAGAAACGATACACTGACCTGGTGAATAGAGATGTGAAAGAGTTAAATTAAGTTTACGCGTTCCTATCAATCACTGCCTACATATAGAAAACTAATTCAAATTATTCCTTTTTAAGAGCTGATTGAATCCAAGAGCAGCTTTAATTATTGAAAATAACAGAAAATAAAGGGACTATTTCCAAGTGCTCAAAAGGAAGCTCTTACTCGGTGAGGTGGGAGGGGAAGGAGGTAAAGGTTCTCATGCTCACATCTTCATGATACATCATCCATTTCCAAACGAAAGCCAAAAATGCCATATGCGTCCACACAACTCCCTCCTGAAAGAACACCTTGTCCCCACTATCACCCCAACCCCAGTTACCAAAAGAGAACTAAAGGAACAACCATTCCTTGGACACCCT
The DNA here is from genome assembly GCF_017311325.1 of Ursus maritimus. Classification (NCBI taxonomy): domain Eukaryota; kingdom Metazoa; phylum Chordata; class Mammalia; order Carnivora; family Ursidae; genus Ursus; species Ursus maritimus. Next base: position 22,867,355 of record NW_024425675.1, on the reverse strand, counting down.
CTGAAACCGAAGCTCCAGGCCCCTCTCCCTTCTCTGCCCATCTCTTATGCTCAGGAATCTGATTGCTCTCCAAGTGCTCTTAAAAGATTCCACTGATGTTTGCTCCCTCTGTCTTATCTCTCCTTCCAACTTTTCAGACGCACAAACTGTCTGACTCAGGCCACCCAGCACCGGGCAGCCTTCCTCCCGCTGCCAATGGGATTTTCCCCGCAGGTGCTCAAGCCCTTCACCCTCTGGTTTCAGCGGCCCCTCTGGCCCCTAGATTGTCTTTTCTAGTCGGCTCAACAACAGAGGGACCTAGTGAGGTGGAGGAAAGGAGGTTCTCCCCCATAGGCCGAACACCTCAGTGAAGTGACTTCCACCAGCTCCAAACCTGCACAGATGGGAGCTGACTTCCTGCCAATACTTCTGCTTTAAATCTCACAGCCTTCATCAGACTGCCTCTGAAAACCCACTGCTTACCTTAGTTGGGAAAGATGGCTAAGGGGGTGGGTTTTTTTTTTTAATGGGGGGTTTTGAGGGAGGGAGAAGGGGGTAAAGAGGGTGAGCAATTCTTTCCAAGATGCAAGTGTTTATTTTTAAAATCTGTAAGTAATAGAAGAATGAATGTGTGTGTGTGTGTGTGTGTATACACACACACACACAATATATATATGTGCCACCACTTGGCACAAGGCAAAATACTCATGCTAAGTAAAAGAAGGGAAAGACAAAGCCAGTTTTTTGTTGTTGTTTTTTAGAAAAACAACAAAAACCGTAATTCTCCAAAGAAGGGAACAAAAATGCTAGTTCCCTTAAGTACTCATGACTGTAAAGTTGGTCCCTGCTTAAATTCATACTTACCATTTTGATTCTGTAAAATACCGCTGCAGTGTTAGTTAGCAAGGTGTATCTGTTTGCCACCCACGGACCACCTTGGGAAATTACAGGACTGTCAACGTTTACCGTGCTGACGGCAGCCACATGTCTGCCCAGCCCATGACACTTCCCAACAACCCACGGGCTGGGCCTCTTAGCTGGCAGGCTAGGAAACACAGTGAACATCAATGTACTGTGAATCGTTCCTGATAAGTGAATAAAACATTGTGACCAAACAATCAGCTTATTCACTTATCAGGAATCGACTGTTCTGCTACTTCGCTGTTTTCGTTTCTCATCTCTGTTGTAGCTCACTATTTTTGCTGTGTTCTGTTTTCTCCTCTCATGCTTGGGCAAAATCACTGGGAATATTACCTTCATGTGACCATAAAACGTTTATATCGAGTGAAATGATATCTTAACAAAATCTATGCACTTGCTATCAGGAACACAATACTGGATGTGTCTTATATATATTGAACTATATAGTACTCGATTTCTTAAATAAAGCTTAAGAAAGGACTCTGTTGTGTGTAAAGTTAATGTGATCATTTTTCAAGGCAGTGTTTCTAAGGGGTGTTTTTGTTCTTTTAAGTCTTGAGTGATACAGGATATTTTTCATTAAAATTATATCACTGGCTTTATGACTTAATATTCAATAAATTTTCTTTGGAAACAAAATGGAGTGGGGGGAAGTTCTTCCGAGTCCATTTTAGCGAGAGACATCTGGAAAACCATCCCCTTACTGGTGACCATGGCAAACCTCTACCCAGGGCACAATGGGTAGCAGGAAGCAATCCCTTCATGGCCCAAGCCCCCTGGAAAGCGTCTAGAATCTGCCCTAAACTAGAAAACCCAACTGCCTTTCTGAATGTGATCTCTTCAGGCTCAGAAGAAAGGAGACAAAAAAGAAAGGCAGCTCCAGGAATAATGCTGGTTTGCGTCAATGCTTTTCCAAAGTGATGTGACACTAAAAACTCTCTCTACGCTGCTGGAGCGCAATGGCGGCTCTATTCAGGACTGCAGAATGAGAGCAAGAGAGGGTGTTTGATCATTCAGGATAAGAAGGGTAAAATTTCAAAGACATATGCGAGGGAGACATCCTACAACAGCTGCGAAGCTTAAATGGGAGTCCTGCTGCTTGGCCCCTTGAAGAAATACTTTTGAAAATTTTCCTACAGGCCATAAGTCTGAACAGAATGGAGCTTTCTCTTGGATTTTTTTGCTTTGGGGTTTTATGTTAGATTTTTCTTGATTAATGTTTGATTCTAAGAAAAACTCCTAAACTTCTACTTGCAAAATGGCACAGACATCCTAATCCTTTATAAAACAAACCTTAGTAATCCCTGATAATGAGGGACGGAGAGAGCGTGGCTAATGAAAATCCAGACAATCCGAAATCCTTCCAGTCTCGGCGTCCTCCCACCCCAAACCTCCTACTCATCAATTTGGCACCAAAACAACTTCTAGTGAAAGTGAAGAATCAGAGAAATAGCCAAGGGTAGTTAAATCAAAGGGTCTAGACAGACTGTGCTTGCTGAAGCCACGTAGTTTGGGGTTAGAAGAAAGAGGTTCTGTTTAAAAAAAAAAAAAATTAACATTTTGAGAACCATTGCTCTAAATGACCTGGGCTCAAGTGTTGAAAGGCTGGCTACTCACAAAGGTGCCCTAGGAAGTACTTTTTCATCGTCCTGCCTTGGGCATCAGTCACATAGCTAGAAAGCATCTTCTTTTTTTAAGAGAACACAACCAAGGTAATAACGGGTAGGAGAGCTCTGAGGCTCAGTCAGGGAAGAAGGGACAGCAACATATGCCTTTCCATCTCAGCCCCAATTCAGTGGTCCCCCGCTATGGACTCGCCACCCAGGGGCTGCACGCTGGAAGACCTGGCTCAGAGTGAGGCTTGAGGGTCTGTCAGGTGGGAGGTGCTTTAGGGAAAGGCTACATTTCTTTTCACCTTTTTCTATGGGGCAGCAAAGAAACCTGGTACCAACTCATACCTGCCTACATCTGGAGGATGTTTTTAAAAATAAAAAATACACAAATATATAGATATTAGATATATAAACCTAAAAGACTGGTCAATTATAGTTAAAGCCCCAAATAAAAATCCCCTATTTTGAGACTGCATGAACTTTCTAACACGATGCTGGTGTTAAAGGTACAGAAAACACTTAGAAGCATTCTCTGGTGAGCCATACTGCCTCAGTTTGAATGCCAGCTCTACCACTAATTATCCACGTAACCTCTCTGTGCCTTAACATCATTAGCAAAATAGGGGTTAAAAAAAATACCTTCCACATGAGGTTATTATAAGGATTAATTAAGCCAATACACAGAAAACACTCGGAGCAGGGTCTGTCACATTGCCAGCACTCAGGAAGGTCAACTGGTTAGTAGCAGTGGTATTATCTACCGACACAGCTAAGCTCCCTCTGCTGGCCTAGTCTATTACTCTCTTGTACCACGTGTCCTCTCCACCAACCCCAGAGAGCCCCACAGCTCTCCCTGGGTTCTTGGGACAAATATGGACAAGGAGCAACCCAATACCACAGCTCCTCAAGTAGAGCTCTCTACACTAACAAGGCCCAGAACAGGCTTTTCTCCTCGTGGGAAACTATACATTAGAAGCTTGCCCACCCTACCTTACAGGCTATCACACCCACACAGTCCTGCCCTGAGCCGAACTAACTCCGAACGACCATGAACTAACTCCATTCTCAAAAAGAGCAACTGATTCCTCTCTCTAATCCACCCCTTCCTACCTCCAAGTGTTACATTTAGGTCTCTCTTCCCCAAAAGAAAAGCGCAGCTATCCATCTTGGGTCCTAAGTGGGTGTCAAAATCACCTAGAGATTTGCCTGTAACAGCCTATAGGTTCTCTGCTCTTCCAAGGCAAAGCTGTGTCCTCAGCAACAACCAGAATCAAAACAACTTTGACCACCTTGGGAAGAGACGAGGTCAGGGCTCAGAAGCCAGAAGCCTGGATGCAGCCAAGCAGAGATCTTTCTAGACCACCACTACCATCTTCACCCCACCCCCAATTTAACCAAAGGCACTCTGCTTTTGCTTGTTTTATTTATTGGTTGTTTCATGCAGAATTTTATTTAGGAAAAAAACATTTTTCTACTAAACGCACAAAAGATTTTTAAAACACTGCTTTAGAAGATGGTAACTCTGAAAGAGGCTTATTGGTACCTAAGCCTTGTGACAAATATTCATTGACTTTGGAGTCATTCTCTCCTTCTTTCTTCTTTCCTCATCTCTTTACCCTTTCTATCTTCTCATAGTTCTCTGTCCACAATGCATCGTAACATTCACTATTTATTGTGCGCTGTTTACACGTTGCTTATGTCTGTCTCCTGAAGCTAGAACATGAGCTCTTTGAAGGAAGAGCCTGTCTCTCATTCATCACTGTATCCCCAGTGCCTCACAGTACCTGCCATATAGTCAGTGTTCAAAAATTCTGGATGGATGGAAGGCTGAATAGGGAGATGAATGACTAGATGGGTGGATGGATGAATGAGAAGGCGGAAAGGAGGGGGTGGCTGGGTAGAAGGGTAAAAGAGTAGGTGGGTAGATAGACGGATGTATCAATGTAGCAGGTGATCTCCCTGGGGCTGGAGAAGAGCATTCCTTACTAAATGGACAATTCAGGAAATATCTGTGGAGAAAGAGGTCTGATTATGGCATGGGTTGAGGATGGTGGAAACTGGAGGCCTCTTGGCAAAAGTCAGGAGCCACTATGGGAGGCCTGGGACATAGGTAGGGACAAAGAAGAACACTCTTCTGCTTGTGGGTCCCAAATATTCAGGCTCTTCCTTTTTGCCACAGGGCTAATAAGCCACTGGGGCCTGAATGGAAGGACATTCCTACCATTAGGTCAAGCCACCTTCGGTGTACTGTTATCTTTTTTTTTTTTTTTTTTTTGCTAAATTTTGCACCCTCTCCAAAACATTTTGTATCTAGGGACTGTTCTTAGACAGATTTTTAACATCTAAGAGACCAGAAAAGCTAGAGAACGAAGTACAAATCAATAAAAAACAACTGCGAATAAAGGCATATGACCCTAAGGCATTCCTGAGCAGCAGGTCGACTCCCACGTAGCTACTGTTCAATCTGCCAGGCTAGTACCTTGAGCAGGATGGGGCCGCACCGGCCCACAGGCACTATGGTACAACTAAGTCACTAGAACAGCCTTGAAAAGGCAAAAAGTGGATGCTGCTCCTGGGATGCCACCTAGCTCCTGACATCCAGGAAATGCATCCAGTGATGCATCCCAACCTGTCAACAGCTACCAAAGAAACAGTGCATAATCAGTTAATCATTCATTTATTCAAAAGACAAGTACTAAGTAGCTACCACATGTGAGGCCCTCTAGGAGGGGGAGGGACTGTAAGGAGAAGTAATGGAAGATCCTGCCTCCAGGAAACTGCCGTAATTAGCATATATGCCAGGTAAGGCGAGACCTTTCAAGTCCAGACAAAACACTGTTTCTGCACAAGACAGTCTCTCCCGTGGCGCCCACATTAAATGATGCGCTGAAGATCTCCAAAGAGACGGCAGCTCTTTCAGGTTTGTTAGTCCTTGGCGGAGCTCAGCGCTATCAGACACAATGTCTCCCTGGCTAGAGCTTAAAGGTCTGTCCCAAAATGGGTGATGGGGGCAGAGGAGCTGGCCCTAAAGTCTTCTATAAACCAAAGTTTCCACCAAGGGCAGAGCTGAGCAAAGTGGCTCCATGTGCTCAAGAGTCGTGTTTACAAACTGGCCAACTATGGCATATCCTTACCAGTCTACAGAATGTGTTCCATCTGCTAATTCCATCTCTTTAAAAACTCTGACCTGAAACAAATGAGAACCTTCCCATAAAGAAAACAATGAGATAGGGAGGGGATTGGTAAGGGGAGACAGAGCCTTGGCGGGAATGAGGGAAGGGGGCTATGGCACAAGAAGATGTCCTACAGAGCTGACAGTGCAGTCACCACCCACCTGTGTGCAGTTCCAGGGTGCACAAGCTTGCTCTCCACCAGTTCCTACTCTGCCCACCTTCCCATCCCACTGTGAGTGTGTGCTCCACCATCCAGGAGCCTCATTCAGCTCTCCGACAGGGCGAGGTCCACCCCTATTCCTAGCAGCAACTGCAGCCCAGACGCCACAAGATGCTGGTGACACTTGCCAGCTTTCCCTGCTATCCCACCCTCGGCACAGCGGGCTTCAGAGAAAAAGGGATTTCCAATTCAATTCAATTTCCCTGTTCCTGGGATGAAAGGGGAGAAAGGCAGCCCCCTCAAGTTGGCTAGAACAACCAAAAAGGAAATACTAGGGACTCTGTCATTAAAGAATGGGACAGGACTGATATCACTAAGATGGTCATAGGTTGTTTAGGTTGTTTCAGACTTCACTCCCTCTCACAAGAACTACTAACAACTATTCATGGACAAGACATCACTGAGAGACTCCTAGAACACAGGAGTGAGGATAAAACACCCCCCAGCACCACAGAGACCAAGACAGACCACATCAGAAGGGTAAGAGGTACGCTGCATGCTGACCACACTGCCCCTCTCCCAGGCCAGCACAGCACAATGCCAAGAAGTCTACTCTGAGCATACGGTTCCTCCAGTGGGAAAACAGAGCCCAGGGGTTCTCTTTTCCCAACCCCACCCCCAACACTGTAGGTTGCTTCATGGGAGCCCCTCCTCTGGTGTTGCCCCATAGGGTATATAAGAGACTCTGTGGGGCTTGATCATGGGGAATCTAATTGTGACAGAGAAGCAGGGACAGGTGTACAACAACTAGCACTCAGCTCTGGAGAGACGAAGTTCCCGCAAGTAAAGCCCGAGTAGTACTGCCAACCAGCGGATCTGCTCTTCTGCAGAACCACATCAGTGACACAGTGTGACCAGGAAACTCAGCTGGGTGTGGGTCTGCCAGACTCAGGTCCTCAAATAGAGTTCCGCTGGCCCTGGAGCCTGGTCTTCCCAAGCCCAGACAGAAGAGCTGATCAACCTCACCCACTATAAAGGATGGCTCCCAGCCCCTCCCAACCAGAAAGCCTATTAGGGAACAGTTAGGAGTTGCCCTCCCAGTCCCACCCAAGCAGGAGAGCTGAGTCATAGCCCCATCTGCTGCAGAGTATGGCCCCCAGCCCCATCTGACAGGAAGAGCCCACAAGAACATCTAGAAGCTACTGCATAACTCAGCAATGCTCAAGCCAGGAGGCAGGTGGGCAGAGCTAAGTATCTCCAGAGCAAAGCCAGGGGTCTTCTTTGGCCAAGGAACCTGGGGCACAGATCAGCTTCAGCCAAGACCATAAAGAGTCTCACTGGCTTTGGAACTGCTTCTCTTGCTATGCGTGAGCAGGAAAACTAATTTATAGCTCTACTTATTGGTGAATACAGCCTTCAGTCTGCCAGACAAGAGAACCTTACCAGGAAGTGCGGAGCCCATCTGAAAACCCTGCTTATGGTGACACTGGAACAGAGAGCACAGCATATGGCTTTCCCCATCTGCACAGCAAAACCAGTAGCCTCACCTAACCAGGATATTCAGTGCACACTCTTGGTCCCCAAACAGCAGAAACCTAATTCATAGTCCCACCTACTGCTGAGTATAGTACCCAGTCCAGACCATCCAGTAAGCCTGACCAAAGGATCTAGGCAACCAAAGAACACATCCTACATCCTTGCTTTGGCAGGAAACCAAGCCAACAGTCCTATCCAGCTATTCTCAGCAAATGGCCCAACCCTCCACCCTAACCTCAGAACTCAAACAGCTCCTTCCCCCCAAAAACAGGCCCTAAAAGCAGGCCCCACCAGCCCAAGGACATTACTGGCAGACACATCCAGAAACCCAAGCTGAATTAATGCATGAAAACTACCCCTGCCAGAGCAAACTTGCAAAACTTAGAGAAGTCCACTTACTCATTTGTGCAGATACCAATGGAAGGTATCAAGGATCACAAAAAATCAGGTAAATTTGACACCACCAAAAGAAACGAGTAAAGCTCTACTAACTGACCCTTAAAAAAAATGGACATCTATGAACTCTCAAAAATTCAGAATAATCACCTCAAAGAAGTTTAGTGAACAAAAACACACAGAGAACTAAATATTAGGAAAGCAATGCATGAACCAAATGAGGACTCCACAAAGAAACAGAAACCATTAAAAAAATCCTAGAGCTAAAATATACAATACTGAAGAATTCAATACAGAGCCTTAAAAGCAGATTCGACCATGCAGAAGAAACAATCAGTGACATGAAAAATAGGACATTTGAAATTATTCAGTCATAGGAACAAAAATTTAAAAAGAATGAAAAACGGTGACAAAAGCCTATGAGATTTATGGGACACAATGAAAAGAAACAATATTCACATTATGACAATTCACAAGAAGAGAAAAGGAAAAGGGTAGAAAGTATATTTAAAGCAATAATACTGAAAACTTCCCCAACCTGGCAGAAAAAGAAGACTCCCGATCCAAGGAGTCCAAAGGACCCCAAAAAGAGTGAACCACAACACAGTGAACCACAGTAGGTCTACACAGAAACACATTACAATTAAATTGTCAGAAGTCAAAGGAGGAAGAAAGAATTTTTAAAACAGCAAGAGAAAAGACAGAAGTTACATACAGGGGAATGTCCATAAGACTATCCACGTATTTCAAGAGAAACTTTTTAGGCCAAAAGAAATGGGATAATATATATCCAAAATATTAAAAGAAAAAAAAAACTGTCAACTAAGCATGCCAAACCAGTAAACTGGCCTTCAGTTTAAGGAGGGATAAAGCCTTTCCCAAACAAAAACTGAAGAAATTCATCACCATTAGATTTGCCTTACAAGAAATGCTCAAGGAAGTTGTTTGAGTGGAAACAAAAGGATATCAGATAACATCATAACATAACAAGGCAGTATAAAACTCACTGGTAATGGTAAGTATACAATCAAAGTTAGTCTTTAATACAGTAATGGTAGTATGGAACTCACTTCCAACTCTAGTTTAAAAGTTTAAAAAAAATGTAGTAAAAATCACCATAACTACAAAAATAATTAGCTACATAATATAAAAAAATATGAAAAGTATGACACCAATTATCTAAAATGTAAAAGGGAGGGCACCTGGGTGGCTCAGTCGGTTAAGCATCTGCCTCTGGCTCAGGTCATGATCCCAGAGTCCTGGGATCAAGTCCCACATTGGGCTCCCTGCTCAGCAGGGAGTCTGCTTCTCTGCCCCTCCCCTGGCTGGTGCGTGCTTGCTTTCTTTCTTTCTCTCTCTCTCTCTCATTCGCTCGCTTGCTCTCTCTCTCTCTCTCAAATAAATAAAATGTAAAAGGGAGAAGAAACAAAAGTGTAAGGCACAGGAATTATATGGAAGTTAAGTTGTTGGTAGTTTAAAATAGGGTGTTCAGAGTTTTAAGATATTTTATGTAAGCCTCATGGTAACAAGGGAAAAACCTTAGAAATTACACCAAAGAACATGATAGAAAAGTCAAAGCATGCTGACACCAGAAGACATCAAAACACACAAAAAAGGCAGCACAATAAGGAACAATAGATCTGCAAAACAATTTTAAAAAATCTGCAAAATGCAAGTAATAAGTCCTTACTTATCAATAATCACTTACATATTAATGGATTAAATTCTCCAATCAAAAGATACAGAATGGATGGACTGATAAAAAGACAAGATCCAACAATATGTTGCCTATAAGAGACTCACTTTAGCTTTAAAGACGAACACAGTCTGCGAGTGAAGGGATGGAAAAAAATATTTCAAGCAAATGGTAACCAAAAACAAAAGCAAAAACTGGGGTAGCTATACTTCTTTCAGGCAACATAGATTTTAAACTAAAAATGGCTTAAAAAAAGAAAAGAAGGTCATTATATATGATAAAGGGATCAATACATCAAGAAACCTAACAATTTTAAATATTTATGCACCCAACATTGGAGTGACTATATACATAAAGCAAAAACTAACAGAGCTAAAGGAAAAATAAACAGCACTTCAATAAGAGTTGGGGACTTTAATATCCCACTCTCAACAATGGATTGATGAACTAGGTAGAGAATAAATAAACCATGGATTCGAACAATGATATAGACCAAATGGTCCTACAGACATAATAGAACATTCAGTCCAACAACAGAACACAAGTTCTTCTCAACTGCACTCGGAACAATTTCTAGGACAGACCATATGTTAGCCACAACACAAGTCTTAGCAAATTCAAGACTGAAATCATACCAACCATCCTCTCTGACCACAATGCGATGAAACTGGAATTCAATAACTAGAGTAAAGCTGGAAAAGTCACAAATACATAAAAATTAAACCACACCCTCCTGAACAAACAATGGATTAAGGAAGAAATTAAGGAGAAATAAAAAAGTATTTTGAGAAACAAAAATGAAAACACAGCATACCAGAATTTGCTGGACGGAGCAAAAAAAGTTCCAAGAAGGAACTTCATAACAAAACAGGCATACCTTATCTTACTGCTTTTCATATTCCTGTGCCTCACAGATACTGGGTGTTCTATAAATTGAAGGTCTGTGGCAACCCTGCATCAAGCAATTCTGTTGGTGCCATCTTCCAACACCATTTGTTTACTTCATGTCTCTGTGTCACATTTTGGTAATTCTCACAATGTCTCCAACTCTTTCGTTATTATTATATTTGCGGTGCTCATCAGTGATCTTTGATGTTGCTATTGTAATTGTTCTGGGGCACCACAAACCACACCCATACAAGATGGCACACTTAATTCACACAAGTTATGTGAGTTCTGACTGCTCCACCAACCAGCTGTTCCTCCATCTCTCTCCCTCTCCTTGGGCCTCTCTATTCTGAGATGCAACAATATTGAAATTAGGCCAACTGATAACCCCACACTAGCCTCTAAGCGTTCAAGTGAACTCTCTCACTTTAAATCAGAAGCTAGAAATGATTCAACTTCGTGAGAAAGATATGTTGAAAGCAGAGACAGACTGAAATCTGGGTCTCTTGTGCCAAACAGTTAACCAAGTTATAAATGCAAAGTAAAAGTTCTTGAAGAAAATTAAAAGCGCTACTCCAGTGAACACACAAATAACAAGAAAGCAAAACACCCTTATTGTTGATATAAAATTTTCGTGGTCTGGACAGAAGATCAAATCAGACACAACATTCCCTTAAGCCAAAGCCTCACCCAGAGTGAGGCCCAAATTCTCTTCAACCCCATAAAGTCTGAGAGAGGTGAAGAAGCTGTAGAAGAAAAGCATGAAGCTAGCAGAGGTTGGTTCATGAGGTTTAAGGAAGACACCATCTCCATAACTCAAATACAAGGTGAAGCAGCAAGTACAGATGCAGAAGCTGCAGCAAGTTCTCCAGGAGATCTACCTGAGATCATTAACGAAGGTGGCTACACCAAACAAGAGATTCTCCATATAGGTAATACAGCCTCCGATTGGAAGAAGATGCCATCTAGGACTGTCATAGCTAGAGAGGACAAGTCAATGCCTGGCTTCAAAGCTTTAAAGGATAAGCTGACTCTTGTTAAAGGCTAATGCAGCTGGTGACTTTAAATTGAAGCCAATGGTCATTGACCATTCCAAAAACCATCGGCCCCTTAAGAATTATACCAAATGTACCCTGCCTGTGTTCTAAAAATGGAACAAAAGAAAGCCTGGATGACAATACATATGTTTACAACATGGTTTACTGAATATTTTAAGTCCAATGTTGAGACTTACTGCTCAGAAAAAAAAGAAAAAAAAAAAACCTCTTTTCAAAATATGACTGCTCATTGACAATGTACCCGATCACCCAAGAGCTCTGATGGAGATATGCAATGAGATTAGTGTTGTTTTCATGTCTGCTAACACAACAGCCATTCTGCAGTCCCTGGATCAAGGAATCATTTCAATTTTCAAGTCTTACTATTTAAGAAACATACTTCATAAGGCAATATCTACCACAGATAGTGATTCCTCTGATGGATCTGGGCAAAGTAAACTGAACACATTCTAGAAAGGATTCACCATTCTAGATGCCATTAAGAACGTTAATGATTCATGGAAAGAGGTCAAAATATCAACACTCATTGGAATATGGAAGAAGTTGGTTCCAACCCATATGGGTGACTTTGAGGGGATCAAGATTTTAGTGAAGCAAGTAACTACAGACATGGTAGAAAGAGCAGAAAAACTAGAATTAGAAGGGGAGTCTGAGGGCATGACTGAATTGCTGCAATCTCATGCTAAAAATTTTAACAGAGCCACAGAGTGGCTTCTTATGAATGAACAAATAAAGTGGTTTCTTGAGATGGAATCTACTCCTGGTGAAGAAGCTATGTAAATACCGAAATGATAGCAAAGGATTTAGAACATAACATGAATTTAGTTGATAAAGCAGTGGCAGGGTTAGAACGGAATGACTCCAATTCTGAAAGAAAGTCCACTGGGGAAAAATGCTATCAAACAATATAGCATGCTACAGAGAAATCATTCATAAAAGAAAAAGTCCATCAATGCAGCAAACTTCACTGCTGTTTTAAGAAACTGCCTAACCACAGAGAACAAACAGATGGTTACTAGCAGGGGGATGGGTGGGGGAATGGGTGAAATCAGTGAAGGGGATTAAGAGTACACTTATCTTGATGAGCACTGAGTAATACAGGAACTGTAGAATCACTATATTGTACACCTGAAACTAACAAAACACTGTATATTAACTATACTGGAATTAAAATTTTTAAATGAAATTTAAAAATTAAATAAGCAATAGACACAGACAACCCAACCTTTAGCAACCACCACCCTGATCAGTTAGCAACCATCAACATCAAGGCAAGATGTCCACCAGCAAAAAGATTATGACTTGCTGAAAGCTGAGATGATGGTTAGCACTGTCAGCAATGAAGTATTTTTTAATTAAAATAATAAAATTTTGATTACATTTTTAAACATAATGCTGGTCCACACTTAATATACTACAGTACAGTGTAAACATAATTTGGATATGCTCTGGGAAAGCAAAAAATGAATCTGAGTAACTTTACTGAGATATGCACTTTATTGTGGTAGCCTACAATCAAACCTGTAGTATCTCCAAGGTATCCCTGTAAACACCTACATTAAGAAGAAAGATCCCAAATAAACAACCTAACTCCACACCTTAAGGAAGTAGAGAAAGAAAAACAAATTGAGCCCAAAGTAAGCAAAAGGAAGAAAATAATAAAGATTAGAGCAGAAATTAACAAAACAGAGAACAGGAAAACAATAGAAAAGATTAACCAAAGCAAAAGTTGGTCCTTTGAAAAGATGAGCAAAATTGATAAAACTTTAGTTAGACTAACCAAGAAAAAAGAGAGAGGACCCGAATTAACAAAATTATAAATGAAAAAGGAGACACTGCAATTGATAACACAGATATACAAAGAATCATAAGAGGCTACTATGAACAACTATAGGCCAACAAACTGGACAACCTAGAAAAAACTGAAAAATTCTTAGAAACATACAAACTACCAAGATGGAATCACGAAGAAAAATGAAGTGTGAACAGACCAAGTGCTAGTAAAGAAATTGTATCAATAATCAAAAATCCGCCCCCTCCAAAAAAAAAAAAAAAAAAAAGCCCAGAAATGGTAAATTTTACCACACATTTAAGAACTGGTGTCAGTCCTTCTCAAACTCTTCCAAAAAACTAAGAGGAGGAAACACTCCCAAATTCATGTGACAAGGCCAGCATTATACCAAAGCCAGAAAAGGACACTATCAGAAGAGAAAGCTATAGACCAATAACCCAGATAAATATAGATGCAAAAATTCTCAATAAAATACTAGCAAACAGAATTCAGAAGCACATTAAAAGGATCACCCACAATGAACAATTGGGGTTTTCACCTGAGATACAAGGATGATTCAGCATATGCAAATCAATTGATGTGGTTTGTCACATTAACAGAATGAAAGAAAAAAATTAGATGATCATCTCAGTAGATGCAGAAAAAGCATTTAACAAAATTCAGCATCTGTTCATGATAAAAACTGTTAACAAATTAGGTACAGAAGGAACATACTTCAACAAAATAAACACCATATATGATAAGCCCACAGTTAACAACATACTCAATGGTGAAGAGGCTGAAAGTGTTTCCTCTAAGACAGGAACAAGAGAAGGGTGCCCATTCTCACCACTCCTAGTCAATACAGTATTAAAAGTCCTTACCAGAACAATCAGACAAGAAACGAAAGGCAACAAAATTGGAAAGGAAGAAGTAAAACTGTCTCTGTTTGCAGACAACATGATATTATATATAGAAAATCCTAAGGACTACACACACACACACACACACACACACACACACACAAACTGGTATAACTAACCAACAAATCTGGAAAACTGAAGGATACAAAATTAAAATGCAAAAATCAACAGCATTTGTATACATTTACAACAAATTACCTGAAAAGGAAATAAAATAAATCCCATTTACAATAGCAAGAAAGGCAATAAAATCCCTAGGAATAAACTTAACTTAGAAGGTGAAAGACCCCTACTTCAAAAGCTATAAGACATTAATGAAAGAAATCATAGAAGACACAAATAAGTGGAAAAGTAATCCATGTTCATGGACTGGAAGAATTAATATTGTTAAATTGTCAATACGCTATCTAACGATCCAATGCAATTCCTATCAAGATTACAATGGCATTTTTTTAGAGTATATAAAAAACAGTCCTAAAATTTATATGGAACTACCAAAGAACCCAAATAGCCAAAGCTATCCTAAGAAAGAAGAACAAAAATGGAAAGCATCACACTTTTCGATTTCAAGCACCGCATAAAAACACACAAATAGATCAACAGAACTGAAGCAAGAGCCCAGAAATAAACCCAAGCATATATGCTCAACTAATATTTGACAAGAAAGTTACAAATACTCAATGGAGAAAAGTTGATCTCTACAATAAATGGTGCTGGGAAAACTGGATATTCACATCTTTTTTTTTTTTTTAAGATTTTATTTATTTATTTGACAGAGAGAGAGACAGGCAGGGAGAGAGGGAACACAAGCAGGGGGAGCGGGAGAGAAAGAAACAGGCTCCCAGCGGAGCAGGGAGCCTGATGTGGGGCTCGATCCCAGAATGCTGGGATCACGCCCTGAGCCAAAGGCAGACGCTTAACGACTGCACGACCCAGGTGCCCCTGGATATTCACATCTTAAAGAATGGAACTAGACCACTCACAAAAATTAACTCAAAATAGATTAAAAATTTTAATGTAAGACCTGAAACCATTCAATTCCTACAAGAAAACACAGGGAAAACGCTCCCTGACATGGATCTTGGCAATGTTGTAGATATGACACCCAAAGCACAAGCCATAAAATAAAAAAAATTTTTTTAAATGGGACTACATCAAATTCTAAATTTATTTTCTGCACAGAAAAACAATCAACAAAGTAAAAAGACGATCTATAGAATGGGGAAAAAATATTTGCAAAGCATGTATCTGATAAGGGTCTAATATTCAAAATATGTAAATAACTCATACAATCCAGCAACAAAATCATAATAATAATCCAATTAAAAAGAGAGCAAAAGACAAGAGAGGAAAGATTGCACAGTAGGAGGATCCTGAGCTCACCACGTCCCAGACACACCAAGGCAACAACTACATGTATTACAACTCACTTTGAAAACAACCTGAACACTAGCAGAACAGATCTTCCACAGCTAAAGTCATAAAGAGAAATCCACACTGAATAGAACAGGAGAAGCAGAAACGTGGTCAGGAACCAAAACACCAACGTGGCACCCACAAGTGGAAGGGATAGCACAAGCATGCAGGAGCAAGGGGACCAGGCCCCACACCAGCCCGGGGGAGGTGCATTGAGAAGATGAGTCCCCATGACACCTGGTTTTGAAAATCAGTAGGTATTCACTCCTGGAGCTTTAAAAATCAACAGGGCTTAACTCCAGGAGAACTGGAGGGCTGTAGGAAACCAAGTCTCTGCTCTTAGAGAGCCAGCATATAGTCTCACTCAGCATGAGACCCGGCACAGAAGTAGCAATTTGCAAAGTGCATAGGTTATTCGTAAAGGAGATTTACTGACTAATTTTAGGACATGTGCCAGAGGGGAAGGGAACTGCAGGAACTTTCTTTAAGAACAGAAGTACTGGTGGGCACCATTTTTCTTATCCTCCTTCATCCTAGATAGCTGGACATTTGCAGGAACCAGTTCTCACCCTCTCCATCTACCTTGCTAATACCACTTGCCAGGCCCCAGCATTCCCCTGTGGACTGCTCACACCATAAGCCCACCCAGACAGGTGTCCCTCCAAAGTGTCTCCCATGCCACCACACCCAATGGACAGCCTGACTCAGGACTGACCACCCCCACAAAGCAACTGCCACCCCACAACACCCGGTGGGCACTCCCAGCGAAACAAGTTGCCAAATCAACCCCTGCCTTGAGGAGTGGGGGAGCTCACCCCACATACAAGCATGCCAGCATTAGCTACAGCCAGGCCTCTCAGCCAGGTGTGCCAGAAGCAAACAATGCCCAGCAGCACCCCCACAGTAGCTACAACAAGACCTAATCTCGCAAACAGCTATGGAGGGGGCAGGCACTGCCCATGAGTGCACCCACAGCAATAGGGGCAGATCACTGCAGACAGCCGGGCTGAGGGTCAGCCCTGCCCACCAGCACACCCACAGAAGTGCTGCAGAGCTTCTCAGCTAGCCACAGAGGGGAAAAACTCTACCCACCAGTGGGCCTGCAGCAGTCACAGCTCAGCCACAATAGGAGGGCACACACAGCCCACCCAGGGGACACCCCAGGAGCACCTGGTTCTAGCAGTCTGAGAAGACTGCGATACCTTCCACATAAGGCCACTACTTTCAAGACCAGAAGATGGAGCTGACTTACCTAATACATAGGAAAAAATTCAGAGTCAGACAAAATGAGGACACAGAGGGATTTGTTCCAAACACAAGAGAAAACGACAGAAAAAAAGCTGAATGGGATGGAGATACACCAAATACCTGATAAAGAGCTGAAAGTGATAGTCATAAAGATACTCACCATACCTGAGAGAAAAGTGGATGAACTCGGTGAAAATTTCAACAAAGACATAGAAAATATAAAAAAGAATCAGAGCTGAAGAATATAATTACTGAAATGAAAAACACACTAAAGAGAATCAACAGATTAGAGGAGACAGAAGAAGGGATTAGCAATCTGACAGACAGGGTAGTGGAGAGCACCCATGCTGAACAGCCAAAGGAAAAAACTTTTAAAAATTAGGATATGTTAAGGGACCTCTGTGATGACATCAAGCATAATAACATTCACATTATAAGGGTCCCAGAAGAAGAAAAAAGGGGGCAGAAAACTTATTTGAAGAAATAATACCTGAAACCTTCCCTAACCTGGAGTACGAAACAGACATTCATGTCCAGGAAGCACAAAAAGCCCCTAACAAGAGGAACCCAAGGAGGTCCACACCAAGACACATAATAATTAAAAGGGCAAAAGGTAATGATTAAGAGAAAAATTTAAAAGCAGCAAGAGAAAAAGAAAACAATTACATATGAGGAAAACCCATAAGGCTATTAGTTCATTTTTCAGCAGAAACTTTATAACCCAAAGGGCACTAGTGACATGATACATTCAAAGTGCTGAGAGGGGGGAAAAAAAAAAAAACCTACAACCAAGAAAAATCTACCCAGTAAGATTATCATTCAGAAATGGAGAGACAGAGAGTTTCCCAGATAAATAAAAGTTAAAGGAGTTAATCATCACCAAACCAGCCTTACAAGACATATTAAGAGAATTCTTTAAGTGGAAAGAAAAGGCCATATTAGAAGAAAATTAAGAAAGGAAAAAATTTCACAGCTAAAAACAAACATTCTGTAAACATAGTAAATTAATTACTTATAAAGTCAGAGAGATTAAAACATAAAAATAGTAAATCAACTTTATCTGTAAAAATTAGTGGAGGGATACGCAATACAAAAAGATGTAAGATATGATATCATATACATAAAACGTGGAGGGGAGAGTAAAATTCAGTCTTTCAGAATGGGTTGTGAACCTAAGTGACTATCAACTTAATACAGACTGCTATATTCATAGGATATTAGCTATGAACTCAATGGTAATCAAAAATCAAAAACCTGGAGTAGATGCACAAAAATAAAGAGAAGGAATCCAAGCATAACACTAAAGCAAGCCATCAAACCACAAGGGAAGAGAGCAAGAGAAGAAAAGAACTGAGAAAAACCACAAAAAGAACCAGAGAACAATTTTTAAAATGGCAAGTAAGTGCATCCCAATAATTACTTTAAATGTAAACGGACTAAGGGCTCCAAACAAAAGACACAGAATGACTGATTGGATAAAAAACAAAATGCATCTGTGGGGCGCCCAGGTGGCTCAGTAGGTTGAGTGTCTGCCTTCAGCTCAGGTCATGATCCCACGGTCCTGGGGTCGAGCCCCACATCGGGCTCCCTGCTCAGTGGGGAGCCTGCTTCTCCCTCTCCCCACTGCTTGTGCTCTCTCACTCATTCTCTCTCTCTCAAATAAAAAAGTTAAAAAAAAAATGCATCTGTATGCTGCCTACAAGAGACTCACTTCAGACCTGAAGACACAGACTGAAAGTGAAGGAATGAACAAAAAAATATTCCATGCAAATGGAAGCAGAAAAAAGCCAGGGCAGCAATACTTCTATCAGACAAAACAGACTTTTATGAAAGGCTGTAGCAAGAACAGGGGGTATTAAATAATGGTTAAAGTATCAATCCAAGAAGAGGACATAACAATTGTAAAGATCTATGCATCCAACATAGGAGCATCTAATTACATAAAGCAAATATTAAAAAACATAAAAAGAGAAATTGACAGTAATATAGTAATAGTAGGAGATTTAATACCCTAACACTTTACATCAATGTCTAGATCATCCAAACAGAAAATCAAGGAGACAATGTCTCTGAACAACACATTAGACCAGGTGGAACTAACAGATACATACACAACATTCTGTCAAATACAGCAGAATACATATTCTTTTCAAGTGCCCAAAGAACATTTTCCATGACAGATCACATGTTAGCCCACAAATCAAGTCTTGATACACTTAAGAAGACTGACATCAGGGGCACCTGGGTGGCTCAGTCAGTTGAGCATCCAACTCTTGGTTTCAGCTCAGTATCAGATCTCAGTATCATGGGATTGAGCCCTGCATCAGGCTCCACGCTGGGCGTAGAGTGTGCTTAAGATTCTCTCTCTCCCTCTCTCTCTGCCCCTCCCCTCTGCTCTTGTGTGTGTGCGCTCTCTCTCTCTCTCAAATAAATAAAATCTTAAAAAAAAAAAAAAAAGACTACAATCAGATCAAGGATCTTTCTGACCACAATGGTATGCAACTAGAAATAAATTACAAGAAAAAAACTGGAAAAAAACACAAACACATCGAGGCTAAACAACATGTTACTAAACAACCAATGAGTTAAACAAAAAATCAAAGAGGAAATAAAAAAAAATACATGGAGACAAATGTATACACAAGGATTCATAATCTTTGAGATACAGTGAAAGCAGTTCTAAGAGGGAAGTTTATAGTGATACAGGCCCACCTTAGGAAACAACAAAAATATCAAAGAATCTAACCTTACAAATAAAGGAACGAAAAAAAGAACAAACAAGACCCAAAGTTAGTAGAAGGGAGGAAATACTGAAGATCAAAGCAGGAATAAATGAAATAGAGACTAAGAAGACAATGGAAAAGATCAATGAAATAAGAGCTGCTTCTTTGAAAAAATAAAAACACTAACAAACCTTTACTCAGACTTACCGAGAAAAGAGACAGGACTCAAACATATAAAATCAGAAATGAAGGAGGAGAAATAACAATTGACACCACAAAAACACAAAGAGTTATAATACTAAAAAAAAAAAAAAAAGTATATGCCAATAAATTGGACAACCTATGAGAAATGGACAAATTCCTAGAAACATACAATCTTCCAAGACGGAATCAAGAAGAAATACAAACTCTGAACAGACCAATTACTAGTTAACAAAATTGAACTGGTAATCAAAAAAACTCCCAACAAACCAAAGTCTGGGACCAGATAGCTTTACAGGTGAATTCTACCAAACACTGAAAGAAAATTAATACCTACTCTTCTCAAACTATTCCCAAAAAATAGAAGAGAAAGAAAAACTTCCAAATTCATTCTATGAGGCATTACTCAAGATACCAAACCAAAGGAAGACATGACAAAAAAAGAAAATCACAAGCTAATATCCCTGATGAACATAGATGCAAAAATCTCACCAAAATATTAGTGAGGTATTCAACAATGTACATTAAAAGGATCATTCACCACCAAGTGGGATTTACTCCAGGACGCAAGTGTGGTTCCATATTTGCAAATCAATGTGATACATCACATTAACAAGAGAAAGGATAAAAATCATATGATCATCTCAACAGCTGTAGGAAAAGCATTTGAAAAACTACAAATCCATTCTTGATAAAAATCTCAACAATGGGTTTAGAGAGAACATACCTCAATATAATAAAGGTGCTATATGAAAACCCACAGCTAACATCATCTACTCATTGATGAAAAACTAAAAGTGCTTCCTCTAAGATCAGGAACCAGAACAGGATACCCACTCTCACCACTTTTACCCAACATAGTGCTGGAAGTCCTGGCTGCAGCAATCAGACAAGAAATAAAAGGCAGACAAATTGGGAAGGAAAAAATAAAACTGTCACTACTTACAGATGACACACTAGATAGAACCTTAAAGACCCACCAAAAAACTATTAGAACTAATAAATGAATTCTGTAAACTTGCAGAATACAAAATCAATATACAGAAATGGTTGCACTTCTATACACTACTAATGAAGTAGCAGAAAGGGAAATTAAGAAAACAATCCCATCTACGACTGCACCAGAAAAATAAAATACCTAGGAATAAACTTAACCAAGAAGGTGAAAGACCTGTACTCTGAGAACTGTAAGACACTGATGAAAGAAACTGAAGACGACACAAACAAATGGGAAGACATACAATGCTCTTGGCCTGGCGGAGTTAGTATTATTAAAATATCCATACTACCCAAAGCAACATACAGATTCAATGCAATCCCTTTCGAAATAACTATAGCATTTTTCACAGAAGTAGAACAAATAATCCTAAAATTCATTTGGAACCACAAAAGACCTCAAATAGCCAAAGCAATCTTGAGAAAGAACAACAAAGCTGGAAACAGCACAAACCCACAATTCAAGTTATACAACAAAGCAGTAGTAATCAAAAGAGTATAGTACTAGCAAAAAGAAAAAAAAAAAAAACAGACACATAGATCAGAACAGGACACAGAGCCCAGAAATAAGCCCACACTTACATGGTCAGTTAATCCACAACAAAAGCAAGAACACACAATGGGAAAAAAGAGTCTTTTCGATAAACGGTGTTGGGAAAACGGAACAGCTACACGTAAAAGAATGAAACTGAACCATTTTCTTATACCATATACAAAAATAAACTGAAAAATGCATGAAAGGTGTAAATGTGAGATCTGAAACCTTAAAACTTCTAAAAGAAGTCAGAGGCAGTCACCTCTTGGACACCAGCCTTAGCAACATATTAATGGATATGTCTCCTGAGGAAAAGGTAAACAAAAGCAGAAATAAACTATTGGGACTATCACAAAACAAAAAGCTTCTGCACAGTGTAGGAAAGCACGAACAAAATGAAAAGGTAACCTACTTAATGGGAGAAGGTATTTGTAAATGATATATTCAACAAGGGGTTAATATTCAAAATATACAAAAAACTTATACAACTAAGGCCAAGAAAATAAATGAACAAAAAAAAAAAAACAATCTGCAAAATGGGCAGAAGACCTGAATAGACATTTTTCCAAGGAAGACATCCAGATGGCCAATAGACACGTGAAAAGATACTCAACATCATTCATCATCATGGAAATGCAAATCAAAAACCACAATGAAATATCTCATTCCAGTAAACATGAGTAGTATCAAAAAGACAAGAAATAAAGTGTTGATGAGGATGTGCAGCAAAGAGAACCCTTGTACACTGTTGGTGGGACTGCAAACTGATGCAATCACTCTGGAAAACAGTACAGAAGCTCCTCAAACAATTAAAAATAGAAACACCACAGATCCAGTAATTCCACTTCTGTGTATTTACCCAAAGAAAATGTAAACACTAATTTAAAAAGATATATGCATCCCTATGTTTATTACAGCATTCTTTACAATAGCCAAGATATGGAAGCAACCCAAGTGACCATGACTAGACGAATGGATAAGGAAGACGTGGTACATACATATACAATGGAATATCACCCAGCCATTAAAAAAAAAATGAAATCTTGCCATTTACGATAACATAGATAGACCTAGAGGGTACTAGGCTAAGTGAAATAAGTCAGACAAATACCATATGGTTTCACTTCTTTATGCAGAATCTAAAAAACAAAACAAAACAAACAACCAACCAAGCACAAAAATATAAAAATAGACTCATAAATATATTGAATAAATTGGTTGCCAGAGGGGAGAGGGTGGGAGGATAGGCAAAACAGGGGAAGGGGATTAAGAGGTACAAACTTCCAGTTATAAAAACAGTATGTCATGGGGTTTCACAGTACAGCATAAGGTATATAGATATATTCAACAATATTGTCATAACTTCGTATGGTGACAGATGGTAAGTACCCTAATGTCGCGAGCACTTCATAATGTTTGAATTGTTGAATCATTATGTTGCACACCTGGAACTAGTGTGTCAACTGTACTTCAGTTATTAAAAAACAAAAAGTGGGCAACAGAAAAGACATTTTTCCAAAAGCGATATACGAATGGCCAACAGGTGCATGAAAAGATGCTCAAGGTCTCTGTCATTAGGCAGATGCAAATCAAAACCATGAGAAGATGCCACCTCACACCTGTGTGAATGTCCTTCATCAAAAAGACAATAGATACTGAGGATGTGGAGCAAAGGGGACTCTTGTGCACTGCACTTGGGATTGAAAACTAGTACAGCCACTCTGGAAAGTACTATGGAGAATCCTCAAAAAACCAAAAACTGAACTACTCTTTGACCCAGCACTTCCACCTCTGGGAATACAGTTGCCTCTTGAACAACACAGGTGTGAACTATGTGAGTCCACTTATATGTGGATTTGTTTCAATAATTATCTGTACAGTACTGTAAAAGTATTTTCTCTTATGATTTTCTTAACATTTTCTTCTCTCTAGCTTACTTTATTGTAAAAATACAGTATATAATACACATAACATGCAAAATATATGTTAATCAACTGTTTATGTTATTAGTAAGGCTTCCGGTCAGCAGGAAACTATTCGTAGTTAAGTTTTGGGGGAGTCAAAACTTACACACAGATTTTTTACTGTGGGGGGCGGTGGCACCCCAACCCTAGCATTGTTCATGGGTCAACTGTATATACAAAGAAAAGGAAAACACTAATTCAAAAAGATAGCTGCATCCTTACGTTCACAACAGCATTATTTATAAGAGGTAAGACATGGAAATAACCTAAGCATCCACCCATGGAGAAATGGATAAGGAAGTTGTGATATATATACATAATGGAATATTATTCACCATTAAAAAAAAAACTAGAAAATCCTGTCTTTTGTGACAACATGGATGGACGCTAAGGACATGACGCTAACTGAAATAAGTCAGATAGTCAAATACCGTATGATCTCACTTATGTGTAGAATCAAAAACAAAACAAAACAAAAAAACCCAAAGTGATAGAAAAAGAGACTAGACTTGTGGTTACCCAAGGTGGGAGGGTTGGGGGTAGGGACTGGAGGAATTGGAGGAGGATGGTCAAAAGATACAAACCTCCAGTTATAAGATAAATAAGTACTAGGGATGTCACGTACAACACGACAGCTAGAGCTAACACTGCTATGTAATACGTAGGAAAGTTTTTAAGAGAATAAATCCTGAGTTCTCTCACAAAGAAAAAGATTTTTTTCTTTTTTTAGCTTTTCTTTTTTTTTTAAGTTTTTTCTTTCTTTTTTTTTTCCTAGCCTTTTTTTTTTATTATACCTAAAAGAGATGATGGATGCTAACTAAACCTATTGTGGTCACTACACAATAAATGTAAGTCAAACCATGATGCTCTACACTTGTAAATGACACATGTCAATTATATCTCAATAAAACTGAGGGCGGGAGAGGGGAGAATGTGATAAATATATAATATACACATATACAATTACAACTGTCCAGTTTAAAATTTGGATCATTTATTAATTACAGTGCGGTATGAATTTGGAAACACTGATCTAAAGCAATGTCTTCCAAATTATATTCCACAGACACTGACGTGCAAGATAATCTATGGGGGAAAAAAATAAGGTTTGGTAGCCAAGAACCTGTAAAGAATGCTGTTAATTCTATCCTCCCTTTGGAAATTCACAACGCACATGAACATACAAAAAGCTCTGAGAAGTCTCCATACCCTGCAGCAAAGACCCACCTTGGTTTAATCCAGTGTTTATTAAATTGGGCATTCATTCTTGAAACTTTGTATCACATAATTCCTATTAACCTGAGAGGCAATATACCCCTAGCCTGATGGAGAAGACACTACTGCCTGTGTTTGGACCCTGGATGGCTCTGCCATTTAGTAACTAGTATTTTCTTCATCGACAAAACGGGGATGGTAATAACAATACCTACCTACATGCAAACCATGAGGGGTTTGTAAGTGTTGATTAACAACCAGCAGAAACAGTGCTCTAAGTGTTAGTGGGAGAGTGTTTTGGGAAACACTGGTACAGAAACTAACCTGTTAGTGTTGGGCTCCTGTCTAAGAGAAGATTACAGACTAGTTGGACAGAGGTATGTAATTATGACACCATTAGGGGCACCTGGGTGACATAGTCTGTTAGTGTCCAACTCTTGGTTTCAGCTCAGGTCGTGATCTCTGGGTCATGGGATCAAGCCCCACATCGGGCTCTATGCTCAGCTCAGGGTCGGCTTGGGGTTCTCTCTCCATCTGCCCCTCCCCCCACCTGAGCACGTGCTCTGTCTCTCAAACAAAAAATTAATCTTAAAAAAAAAAAGACTAGGCTCAAGGATATTGTAATAGTTCAGCTAAACAAAGAAGAAAGGAGCAGTCACACCAGAGAAAAGGAAAACAGGTTTAAGAGTACTTCAAACATAGCAAAATATCAGGTGTGACATTTACAGAAGGTTTAGGCATGGCAAAAAGGAAAAAAAAGGACATTAGGTATGTGGGATGAAAAGGCCAAAGGTGGTAGCAAAAATCCTTGAGATGGATACAAGAGGAGGAGAAGCATATTCTGGGAGGGGATTTGGGTAATTAAATGAGTTCAATTTGAGTTCATGTCGGGTTCAAATCTCTCCTGTACTTGATCTCAGGAGGTGGGGGACAGAAACAGCTCTGGGAGACTTGAATAACGGGTAGCCATTAGAGTTAGTTACAAGAATGACTGGGCTCACCCTTCGAGAGTGTCAACAGGAGGGAAAAGGGCCTCCACTAAGATGCAGGATGGGGTTTTCTCTCTCCCCTTCCCAAAAGGAGATTAGTGTGGGGACTCTGGGAAAGCCAGGCTGTGACACTACGAGGCTCCATTCCCTTCAAAACCCCATTTGCTCCCTCAGCCTTCCACCTCTCCCCACTTGATGAGAGAAGCCTGGGATTTCTATCAGGTAGGAAGGTTTTAGTCGCTTCTCCCTCTTCCACACTGGCCAGAGGATTGCCAAGCTCCACATTCATCCATGAAACTATGTCTGAAATGGCTACTTGACACAGGAAAATCTTTCATAGCTAAATTTATAAGCCCATACATTTTCATTTTCAACATTCATTATGCTCAAAACCCCTCACCCTATCCCTGATGTTCTTCATATCTTTATCCCATTCTTGGCTTAAGTGCAGCCCTGAGCTTACTCAGGAGTGAGAATGAAGTTCAGGATGGGTTAAGGGTCGGAACGTCTGAATATGCACACTACTTCGTAATAAAGAACACTTCTCTTTTTTTTTCTTGCGATGCCCATGTCAAAGTGACTGCCTCAAAACCACCACAACAAAATTTCCTACGTGGAGCGATGACTCTTTCTATTCCCACCTGGATCCGCTGAAATCTCCAGGTAGTCTTATCTCTTCTAATTAGCTGCCTTCCCTCTCTTGCAGCTGAAAACTGAACCAAATGTACATCAGTCATGTCCCTCCCTACGTGCAAGCCTTGTTCTCTTCCTGCTGACTTACCACTTTCAAGCTAATTGCCCCAACCAAGAACAGACATCTGCTGCAGTGTGACCCTGAAAGTCCACAGGGTCACAGTTCGCAGTTTTGCACCCAGGCATCTCCCAGCCAACTGCTGGACACACAAGAGCATCACCGTTTGCCAGGACCAGGGCCCAGCCCAGGGCCTAGCATTTTGACTGCACCCGCCATCTACTATCGTTTCCACAGCAGGGAAGGGCTGCCTGCTCCAAAATGCCCCCCTTAACAAGCTTCACTCCGAAACTGAAATTTTCTGAGTGTCACACCTGTATTCCACAATTAGACGAAAGGCAAAAGAGCAATGATCCTGAAGGCGTTAAACAACAATGTTCTCTCACCTGGAAGCTTGAATGGCCGTTCGCTGAGAGGTGATTTTTAAGCGAACAGGAGAGACTGCCTAAGGAGCCTGAAAGGAGGAGAGAGGGTGCGGTCAGGGGGCTGCCCAAAGACAAACTGCTTCTACCCAACAAAAGTGACCTTCGGGACCCTGACTCCGCGCCAGGCATTGCGCTACACCGGCTCTATATCCACCATCTCATTTAATCCTCAGAATCACCCAATGAAGGAGCATTACTGCTTCCGTATTACAGGCAAGCCAACTGAGTTTCAGGTGTCTATCACCACACAGCCAGTAACGCTGCGCAGGTTTTGCTCCTTCGTTTCCCTGATAACCACGCCGGCGCACAGGTGCTACAAGCCTGGCTCGGGAGACCAAGTGTGGTTCATTCCCACTGCCCCCGGACGTGCCCTGGCGGCTCTGGCGGCTACCAGGGCACAGTCAGCTGTCAAATGCAACGGAACAGTGTGCTGATATATTGGGGGGCAGAAGGACACGCTCCCACAGGGCACAGGGGAAGGGACGGCCCCCACGTACCTGCTAAAGCCATCCCCGGACAGAGCGTGGCGGTCCGAAAGACTGAGCGGGTCTGCGGAGCGGCAAGGAACCTTGGGAAGTAGTTCCTTGCGCACGGCACTCTGGGACAGGGGCGGGGCTGCCCTCAGCCACGCCTACATCCCCGTTTCCAGCCGTGGTCGCTGCTCCAGGGTTCCCCAGGGTAGTTGGGGGATGTATTGCTCTGTGCAGAGCAAAGAGAAGCCAAGAGAACAGCTACACTGACCACTGCCTCTTTGTTTTCTAGCTCCAGCCTCTGCCCCTTCCCCACACCAGAGTTCTTTTATTCTCGTGCGGAAAAATAAAACCACTCAGCAAGTAGTCCTCCTTGTATTTTTATTTTACGCTAACCGACAGTTTTCAAACTTAAGAGCCAAGCATTTGTTACTTTGGTTCTTTGATTTCACCCTCCTTTGGGGTAGGATTCCCAGAGAAAATACGAGTCACCCAGTTGCACTTGAATTTCAGGTAAATGACAATTTTTTCGTATACGTCCGAAACACTGCAGAGGACGTAATTACGCTAGGAATTCTCTGTCATTGATCTGATTCGGATTGAACTGAGCATCCTGTATATTTGCTACGTCTAGCCAAAGCCACTCTGGGAAAGTAGAGGCCTGTTTTCTGACACCCTCGAGCAGGGTAGTACCAAGGGGGAAAATGTGTATGTCGTTGTGAGATGGGAGATTATGTTAATATTTCACATTACCATCTTCCCACACAAATAAAAATGCACACTTTTCCTAAATGTTTTTAAAGGAAGCATAATAGGGGCATTTTATCCGTACAATCCATGGAGATGGTCAGGAATTGATTTGGAACAAATGAAACTGTCATATTTTGTGTAAGGTAGGAAGCACACATTTCTGTAAGAACAGTTACCGCAAGCTGCTCTCTTGTAACTGTGCTTTAGTCACTGACATTCAGACCATGTAGACACAAGGGAATTCAACCAAAGAAAATTCAGCAAAGCTCCAGTGGTCCCTCGTCACACACATGCACACTGGCGCTTGTTTAAGCAAGCAGAATGGCAAAGTGCTCTGAAGTGAGGTCTTCACTCTTCGTGTGAACCCGGACAAGTTACTTCACGTCTCCACACCTCAGTGAAGGATCTGGCACGAAAATGCACGCCGTGGTATGAACTCTTATAGTCAGAACTGGTGACTGAACTGAGGTGGCCGATGTGAGAGCTTCCAAGCAATTTAGATCCGCTGAGACTGCGCTGGCTTCGGCAGCACGTGGACCAGATCCACTGAGACAAGGGGATCGGTTACTCACCCTTCTGAGTGAGAGAAGCCTGAGTGAGGAAGTGGGACTACAATGGAACATTTCCAACAGGTTATTCATAAAAGCAAAAAGGCCGTGTTTGGAACAACTGCACCTTACCTCGTGTTTGCCCTTAACCCACGTTCTAGAGGGGTCTCTGCCCTCGACTTGGGATGGCATCCCGGCAGAAAAGCAGGGCCCGCAGCGAACAAGGGAGATCGAAAGTGCATGACAGTTTTTCCCAAAGATGCACCAGAGCCGGCGGTACCCAACTGTCTCGGACCCTCCTGCCACTCCCATCCCTTCCCTAAGCATCTTCCCTCCCCCGACCTGATTAATATTCCTTCCATTTCACACTTCTCCCTCGGGATCGAAGTTGCCATAGTCACAAGCAGCTGCCTCCCGCGTGATAATACTGTGACCACTCAGGCGCTAACCTGGACCTCCAAACCCATTTTCGTACCCTTTATCCTTTGTGTGTGTGTGTGTGTGTGTGTGTGTGTGTGTGTGTGCCCGAATACAAGAATCTGAGACGGAAGATAACTTTAGCCTTGAGAGAAAGGTTGGTGTTTCTTAGAACTAATGGGCTCTTTTTGGCCTGCATCACTGGCATAACCAAAGCCCATTCTAAGTTTGCCTCTATTGTGCCCAAAAAGAGATTCACCCAGGGGCGCCTGGGTGGCACAGCGGTTGAGCGTCTGCCTTCGGCTCAGGGCGTGATCCCGGCGTTATGGGATCGAGCCCCACATCAGGCTCCTCCACTATGAGCCTGCTTCTTCCTCTCCCACTCCCCCTGCTTGTGTTCCCTCTCTCGCTGGCTGTCTCTATCTCTGTCAAATAAATAAATAAAATCTTAAAAAAAAAAAAAAAAAGAGATTCATCCAAGAAAGGGCCTTCATTCTGCCCTGGGCTTTAGGCCTGACTCAAGGTCCCCTGGGCAGTAAAGGACAACAATAGGACATTTTTTTAATCTGTCATCAACTAGGGCCTCTATGGCACTGGTCTTCCCTCACAGTGCCTAGGTGGGGGTTCCCACGTGGCCCCCTCTGACCATATTCTACCCCAACGAAGAAGAAAACAAAGATTCTCTGAAGGACTGACTCTTCTAAGAAGGGTCAGAAATATCCCCTTGCATTCTACCGTCTCTAGAGCCACAGACACTCTAAAATGGGCCCCACTCACCAAGGACTGCACGTGTTTAAATGATCTTCCCGCAGTGCCAG
Organism: Ursus maritimus; assembly: GCF_017311325.1. Classification (NCBI taxonomy): domain Eukaryota; kingdom Metazoa; phylum Chordata; class Mammalia; order Carnivora; family Ursidae; genus Ursus; species Ursus maritimus. The sequence goes on along the minus strand of NW_024425675.1, from coordinate 22,837,775 downwards.
CATGTTCTTTAGATATGTGACAATGACCCAAGCAAGCAACGGGTGAAGTTCCAGAGTTTCTCAGGTATGCCCTATGTGTTTCTAGGCATTGTAGGCTGATAAAAGGAGTCGGCACCTGCCTTCAAAGAGCTTACAACACCAGACAGTCCCCCAAGTGGGCCTTCAAGTGGGTAAGTTTATTTAGTTTGGGGGGAGAGGGGTTTCCCACCAGGCCGGCTTCGCCATGTCGGCCACCCTGGGACCCAGCAGATTGTAGCCTGTGACGGCTAGAGCAGTAAGGACCTCAGTCAGAGAAGGCTCTCAGCAGTTGAGTATTTAACCTTGGGAATAGAGTAAAATGGTGGATGACCTTAGGGGACCAGCACCCCTGATTCTCCGCTTGTCATATTGATTTCCACACCACTTCTGCGAGGCATAAATTCCTCCAGGTCTCCTTTCCTCAATTTCTCCGTTTCTCTTCATCTGTAGCTCCTGGAGAGATGGGCCTCCTATTCAGGCGTAGAGGACAGAAATGGGGCAAAGAAAGGAGGAAAATTGACTCCGGGTCCTGCTTTCTTTCTAACCAAGAGTCCTGACTTTTGCTCTCAGGACTGGGGAGAAAAGGGAAGGAGTAAACATAAGGAGTCATGATGTCATTAGGCATCGGACCCGAACTCCCTCTTCCTTCCTGTTCAGAACTACAGGAAAAGTCAAGGTCAAAAGCAAAACCAGGTTGGAAAGGCGAGCAGAAAAACCATCAGGCAAAAACCAGTAGCAGTTAACCCTCCTCAACCAGATGTTAAATACACTTATTATAGCAATAAATAATAACGCAGGATGGAGCATACATGGTGTAAACACCTTTAATACAATTCTAATTTTCGCTTTGCTTCAAGAGCACCGATTGTTATGGCAACAAAACAGAAAAACAGATCACGGTATTAATTTCATATCTCGGCTTCATTTGCTCCACGTTTGCAATACAACACATGCATAACAAACAGCCCGGGCCCAGCCGAAGCCGAGAAAACACGCCCGCCACAGAAGGGCACAACGGAGCACCCTCTCGGCCTTGAGTTTTGTTCAATAAAAAATAAATACTAATTTTCTACAAAGAATAGAAGTTTGGTTGCCCACACAATCTGCCATTTGATTGCTAACACTTGAGCGGCCCACCATCCCGCTCTTGCCAGCCCAACGATACAAGGGAGAATGAGGACAGCATCTCCTGCAGAAAGCTGTCACACCAAGTTTTTTAGCTCAGGAAACTTAAACTCGGCTGATCTATCTCTCGGCTCCCGTGTGTCTGGGCCCCTGTTGCACCCACCAACCCCCCCAACACCCACCCAGCTCACTTTGTACTTTATGGCCAGAGTGATCCTTTCAGAACAAAAGTCGGATTCTTCAGTGCGGAAAAAAAGGAACTCTCAGACTGCTGGTGGGAGAAAAAAACGGTAGAATCTTCCTTGGGTAGAAACTTGACAAGATCTAGCAAAGTTCAACATTCTCAGGATCTGTGACCCAGGCATTCCCTTCTTGAGTATAGAACTCTGGCTCATGTCTCCAAGGAAATATGTCTGAGACTATTCATTCCCACATTGTTTACAGCAGAAAAAAATTAGAAGCCATCAAATTTTCCATCAACAAGAGAAAAGATGGATTATGAGTATATAGATGGTATGCTGTGTGTATCTTACCACAGTTTTTTCAAGTAAATAAATTAAAAGGACGATGCAGGGATTCCTGTGGTGCTGGCACTGTTCTGCATCTCGACTTTATCAGTGTCAGTATTCTGGGTGTGACCTCGTACCATTGTTTTGTACAACTTAGAAAAATAATCCACAAAGAGGAATAAGTTTGGGAACAGGGGTGAGTGGGGGGTGATTAGATCAATCGGGACACACGGACATCGAGCTGCCTTCCAGGTTATACATTGTCAGCTCGATGCCTGGCGCTTTAATGTTCACTAAATACTTGATCCTTGTGGTGATGGCCCCTAAAGATGCCATGCCCTAATTCCTGGAACCTGCAAATATGTTATATTACATAGCAAAGGGGAATTAAGGTTGCAGATGGAATTAAGGTTGATTATCAATGGATCTTAAATCAGGGGATGACCCTGGATGATCTGGGCAGGCCCAATGTCATTACAAGGGTCCTGAAATGTGGAAGGGGAAGATAGAAAAGTCAGTGTCAGAGCTGTGCAGTGTGAGAAATACTGCCATTGCTGGTTCGGAGGATGGAAGGAGGCCACAAGCCAGAGAATGTGTACCTTCTAGAAATTAGGAAAGGCAAGAAAAAGAGCCTCCCCTACAGCCTTCACAAAGGAATACAACTCTGTCAACACTTTGGTGTTAGCCCAGTGATCTCAATTTTGGACTTTTTACTTCAAAACTTAATGATAATAAATTCATGTTGTTTAAGTCACTAGACTTGTGGTAATTTCTTACAGCACCAGTAGGGAACTAATAGAATACTTACTGCGTAGTAGGACCACTGGTTTGGGAAGGAGCTGGGTGAAGTCCCCGTCAAGTCCCAAATCCCTCAGTGAGGAAGGGAGGACCAGGTGGATAAGAAAGAAATCAAAGATATCTCAAAATTGTAACTGAATAACAAATCGGAAACTAAGCCCATCCTCACCTCACTATCAGCGTCAGACAACAGGAAGCACTAGAAACATCCCTTAGAGGGAAAAATAGCAAGTGGACACCAGGAATGTTAGGCAAACTACCGTCTTCTCGGGCCTCACAGAATGGACTGCTCCACCATGGCCCAAGACAGATAGGCCCGCGGCCCTTCCTCTTTGTTGGCTGCCTGAGTAGGGCCTCACTTTGGGAAAAAGAGATCTGACCTGAAAATGGAATTCCAAGCTATTTCTTTCATAACAAAAATAGCACTTGGTATCGCCGTGTATTTTAGCCTTAAGTGCACACGTAGCGTCCAGGGAACGTCTGCTGGTTGGATAGATGCTAGTGTGCTTGTCTTATAGGGACCCCAACTTCCCATGTCTCCACATTTCTTCAGGACCCACTATGGTATATATCCCATATTTATGCCCAGATTGGGCCTAGAAACAGTCGATGTCCTGGGGAGGGGGACAGAAGTGGAAACCAACACTTAGAATATGGTAAATCCATAGATCACAGAGCTTTGAAACATCTGGACTCTGTCTCAAAGTGGTTGACTCCAAAACTAGGAGTTCAGAGATCAGGGTCCCAGGCGTGGGTCACAGAAGCTGGAGTGATCTTTTGTTCTTCAGAACATTCTAGTTTATGATGACCGTCATACATGATAGAACAAGAGAACAAGAACCAGGAGTGGATGAGAAAGAGGAAACAAGGGCAAAGATGAACGAGTAGAGATAAAATGTGAACAGAAATGAGACTAGAACCCCAAATTCAGTTCTACATGCTCTGAGCTATGGAGGAGCCAATGGGAAAAGGGACGCTTACCCAGATCAAAAAATAAAAGCAAACCAGCCACTCAGTAGAAAAACAATTAGACACTATTCAAGGATAAGACGAAGAAATTCTCCCGAGGATCCTTGCAAGAGAAGAACGTTTAACGTACTGATCAATGTCCTCAAAAGCTTCCTTCTAGAATAATGAGTTCCTTGGGACTTCTTTTAGGCTGGTGGCTTCACACCAGTATGAAACTGGGCTCCTCAGGAACCACAATGCACTAGGCACCAGGTGTGCAGTTCTCAGTGGCTCTGGCTAAACTCCTAGAACTATTTCAGATCATTGAGGTGTATGGAAGGACTATGGATCTTTCAGTGATCTTTATTGAATATTGTTTCCGACTGGCTTCAAGATACCACATGAAGACATTTCTGACAACTTTTCTTTTTACGTTCATCCCAAATAGTAAAGAAACAAAATGAAACAGAAATATGGACTTCATCTTCAACGAAATGGAAGGATTTTTGTAACAGAATGACACAGAGGGAAGGCAAAAAAGCAGATAGAAATGACCAAGCTGGGAGCAGGAAGGTCACACCTAAGGGATCACAGTAAAGAGTTGGATTAAGAAGAAAGCAGATTTACCCTGACGCCCAGAAGGGCACCCCCAGGACCAGAGGCACAGGCGCAGTGAAAAGCAGGAAAGTGAAGGAGTAAAAGTGAAAAGTGTGTTCGAAGGTCTGTAGGAAGAGAACTTAGACTCCCAGGCCCTAAGTCCACCCATTCTGGCAATCAATGCACCCCACCACCCAGGAAGAGAGGGGACTCATGGTTGCCAGGCATTGAGGAGGAGGTGGTGGAGGGCCCAGGACCCGACATAAGGGAGTTGAATGAAGGCTTGCTCACTGACAGGGGAGACAACCCATCCTCTGCTCCTTCCTGGCTCCAGAACTGCAGCAAATAGGGGGAAATTCCAAGGTAGGGAATAGAGGATCCTTCTCTTAAGAAACTGATCCACCCCTTGAAAAAAGAAAGACCCACAGCTAATGACACATGAGGGGACTCCAAGAAGAAAAGCCACTGGCCACTCATTCCACCCCCAACACAGCTCCCAAGGCAGGCAGCCCCACGGGGGCATGCAGGGCTCCCATCAATTGCTTGTACATCATCTTAAATATGAATGGACCGCAAAGGGATTGGAGGAATGAGTTCATTGTGCAGGAGAGGTAGCAACACAAACAATGGAACTTGGGGAAAACAGAAATTTCAAGGAATAGAATAAAACTTACGGGAAAAAACTGCCCATAAATAAAATCTGCAACTGGATAAGGAAAAACCTAAACAGATGACAGAATAATGCAGTTATTAACTCCAAGAAAAATAAAAGTTGAACGAGAAATAAAATATGGTCACGGTGCATTGCCTGACTGAGCAATGAACAATATTCACAGAGTCACCACAGAAAATATGGAAGAAAGAGCTAATAAAAAATGTGATTTAACCAGAGTGGGAGGATAGGAAAAGAGACAGGTGTAAGGAAGTAAAAGTCCTCCTCTTCCACAAAACTGATGAATCACAATACAGAATACTTATATTATTTAGGAACGTGGCATTAAATATTACAAGAAGTAATAAAGATAATGAAAAGTATTCTTGAAGAAAGAAGATGGTAATAAGAGCCGGAGGAGTCCTTTTTTTCTGATTTAAATTTGTAGTTATTTAACTTGTTTGACAACGTGCATGCTTTACTCAGATAAAATATTGATTTAAAAAATGTAACAAGTCTGTCAGCCACACGTGGAAGGTATTAAGTGGTGGTCAATTTACAATCGCATTGCCTAGGATTCAGCCGTTTGACCGAGCCAGCGCGGTAGGGACGTTGAGTTACCACAATCCGCTGAGCTGGGGAACGGAAGGCACATATTCAGCTCTAACTGTGGGCTCCGTGAAGGCGGGGATCATGCCAATTATGTCCACTAACCATGCAGCCACACCTGCCGCACTAAATAATCATAGCTAACGTCATTGTTATTTACCACTTGCTATGTGCCAAGCATTTTATATATAGCAAGCCATTTAATCCTGTCAACAGCCCACTGTTACCCCCCATTTCATAGCTGAGACAACCGAGAGACAGGATTTGATTCCAGGCTGACACCTTCCCTCTCGATGACTGTGTGCCCAGTAAATATCTGGGGAAGGACGATGGTCCAGGCAAAGCAGGAGGGAGGAAAAATTAACAGGAAGAGAAAAAAAGGAAAGAAAGTCCAGCTCTCCCTAGAAAATAATTCGGAATCTGATATAATGCAAAAAGCTCTCTAAAATTCCACTCCAGAGAGCAGGAGTGTTGTCATTTTAGCCTAGAAAAACTTGGAAGCACATCTCTTCAAAAGATGCTTCCAGAGGATCCAAACCCAGCACCTCTAGACTGGCTAGTTGGGGGCAATGCTGCTTCCTGGCGTCTTCTCCTAAATTACCTCGCTGCAAAATGTAGCTGAATTGACGACAAAGGCCACTCACTCCATGAGGGGGAGGCTAGTAGGACCATGGGCGCCTGACCTCAGGGGCTCACCATCTAGACCCGGAGACAATGTCTGCATGTGTAATCCCAGTCTTCCCTTTTGAAAATAAGAATCCATGTACCAGTGATAAAACAGGATTTCTCTGGCTCCACCCCCTGCCATCCCTGGGCCTTGGCAACCCCAGCCTGAGAACCTCTCCCACGTGCTCATGAGCGCCGTCCTTGGCCGCCAGGGGCTGGCCGTGGTCCACCTCTCCCACTTGCCTCCGGCGGCCACCAGGTCAGCTGCTCACAAACTCCCACGTGTCACTCCGTTGGTGTGGGAATCACAGGGCCCGAGCAGGAGCTCTTCTCCCTTTCGTCTGCACCCCACTGCAGCTTCCAGGCAGGCCCTCAGCAGCGATCCACATGGGACAGGTCGCTGATCACCCGGGGGGGGCCACCTTGGTTCCTGTGCCCCTCAGATGTGATGGGAAGATGCGAGCGGTAACTGAGCCACAGAGGAGGACAGGGTCTGGATAAAAGTGACATGGAACCTTCCAGAAGAGTGGGCTCCAAGCAAGGGTGCAATAGATAGAGCACATGATATTGCACGTGAAACTAGGTATACTGAGCCAGAAGGACATGGAGGAGAGCATGAGACGAGGCTCCAGATCTTAGACCATGCACACCAGGTCAAACAGCGTAAAGTGGGAAAGAATCCAGTTCTGGGAATCCCTCCTATAGCTCTGTTCACACATAGCCTGGGGCAGATAAACCCTGAGATGGCTCCACACTCGTTCCAACCGCCTTCTTCCTTGCTGCCCTTTACAAAGGGGCCTATGAAATAAATCCATTCCCCATCTCCTTTAAGGCTACGGTTGGCCATGTGACGGTGTCGGGCCATTTACATGGATGTGTGTCCTGGAGAGGGTTTCCCTTTCATACACCCCCTCAGCGCATGCACACACGTGCATGCACACACATACAGGCAAATTCTCAAAAGCAGAAAGCTTTGAGGTTGCACCTTCACTTTCTTCCATTCTAGCTGAAATACAGGAGTGACCTTGGAGCTGCAGCAGCCACCTTTCCACCAGGAGGAGCCATACAAGAGGGTGGCAGGACAGGAAGACAGAGGGACATCCTCAAGCACTCCTGAACTGCCTGCCTCCGGACTTCTCATTACATTGAAGAAAAGGAAGGAAGGAGGGCACCTGGGTGGCTTAGTCATTAAGTGTCTGACTCGATCTTGGCTCAGGTTTTGATCTCACGGTTGTGAGTTCAAGTCCCGCATTGGGCTCCACGCTCTAGGACAGAAGAATCTTGTTTAAGCTGTTATAAACATGTTTATATTTATATTTAATCTATTCCTTGCAGGAAAATGCATTCCCAGGCACTTCATGATTACCTGCAATATAAAATGGGAACAGTAGATATGGGAGTGGTGACATAAATTGTGAGCCGTCCACAGCATGAAATACTATACAGTGTTAACAAGGATGGTATAAACACACACGAACATAGGGACATGGGAAGATCTTACAGTCTATTGTCAAGTAAACTAAATCAACAGAACAATATGTACTACGGACCCATTTATGTGATTTTCAAAGTTTTATGTGGGCATGTATATTTCTATCTATTATCTATCTGTGAATGTATAAATAAAGCAAGTGCATATACCAACCGTCAACAATGATTATTCCTGAGGTTGTGGGAGAGGAGGGTCAGGCTGGGGGTGAAACGGGGTTTCGCTCTTCACTCTGTGCTTCTGGGGAAAAGTAGTTGAAAGGTACAATGTTAGTTTGCATCTTCCCTTTGGGTAATTAAGTTCTTTTTTTATGATTTTATTTATTTATTTGAGAGAGAGAGAACACGAAAGACACAGCCTGAATGGAGGGGGCGGGGCAGAGAGGGAGGGAGAAGCAGACACCCCCCCACACCCTGAGTGGGAAGCCCGATGTGGGACTTGATCCCAGGACCCTGGGATCATGACCTGAACTGAAGGCAGATGAGACGCTTAACCGACTGAGCCACCCAGGCGCCCCTGGGTAATTAAGTTCTAAGTCTCACTAACCTGAGCAGAGTTAAATGCTTTTGGGAGGCCATCCTCTCGAGGTCTAGGACTCTCGAATTCCAAATACCCCAATCAACCCCATACCACAGAGAGAGAAACAGACGGCTATGTGACAGGGAGCCCCCCGGGACTGCCATGTTGACAGCACGACCTCTGGGTTTCTGCCCTGACACCCCAATCAAATAAGCATGTGGGTCAAAGAGCTGATTTCATGACACCGAAATGTGCCAAAATGCCTTGCGCACTTCAGGTGAGGGACCCTCCACAGCCTGAGCGCATCTGGCCCAGGCCGTGCGCCCCATGAGGTTGGGGGAAAACCCCACTTGGACCCCAGCCCTACCTCCTCTCCACCAACCTAGGAGTCTGGATGGAGAGATGCCCATCACTTCTCCGCAGCACCAAGGAGCGTCCTGGTGCGAGGGCACCGGCCTGTTTCCGACTTCCTGGGCTCTCCCAAGTGCGGGTCTGCTGAACACCATTAGCAAGCTGAATGGATGTGACCTGTAAATTACACAGCTGCTCAGAAGGATAATTGCTCTGTAATCTAAACCGTAATGGGTGTGCTGGAGAGCGAGTGTTCAACAGGGGCTGCCCTGCATGCCTGAGGACGTCCACAAGCATGGTTCCCTGTGAACTGGTCCCCGGCTGGGCACGTGGGGGCCCAGGGTGGTGAGAGCACCAGAGGGTCTGGTCCCGGAGGAAGAATCCACGGGCACACTGGTGCAGGGAGCTGACCGAATCCTTCAGAGGCTTTATGTCAAGTGAGTGCAAATTAATAACAGTGCAGATCAAGTGGATGAGAGGTGTGGGGCAGACAATTTCGCATCAAGGATGGCATGAGAGCCTGTGGGAGAAGCACAGGTCTCACTCGTCGTGGTCCCTGCGGTCCTCTCCCGCTGGATTTCTTGCCTCTTACCGCCACGTCACACTTCTGTCTGAATCCCCAACCACTCCCCACCTACCACGCGCACAACCCTGAGCTGGGCTGATGCCAAAGGCAGCCTGGTGTCTGCGCATGCGTGAGCGGGAGGGGGTGCATCTCTGAGCCGGACAGGGGCCACAGGGGGGCTGTCAGCAGCAGGTCAGCAAGCACGGGAGGCCAACAGTGCCACAAACAGCGATGAGCACCTGCGGATGGGGAGAGCTGGGACTGGAAGGGCACCGCAGAAGGCTGCAGGGGAATCCTGCTCTGCCGTCCGGTCCGCAGGGGGAGGTGGTCAGAGCTGGGACCGTGCATCCTTCCATCTGTGGCTGAGGCTGGGTGACTGAGGTTCTCTTCTCACGTCTGCCTGTGGGGCTTTTGCAGAGGCTGAAGGGCCCCTGGAAGCATGTGATGGGGTGAGACCGAAGGGCTGGGGGTTCATCTGAGGATACTGTGTCATTGCACTGCACCCCCTTCATGGTGGTTCCAGAGACCCCAGGAATAAGCTCCCCCACCCCACCTCCTCCCCCATCTCCCAGACCCTTCTGCACCCCAGGCACCAATCTGGGCCTGGGTCCCCCCTCCTTCTCCTGGAGGGGGCTGGGAGAAGAAAGAGGGGCACAGATCCCCATCATCTCAACCCTGGCCACTCCCCCCAACTTGCAGCCTTGAGGACACTGAACCCCCTCAGCAGCCTCTGGCCCTGCCCATCTGCCACCTGCTTCCCCCCACCAACCAAACTGGAGCTTTTAAAGGAATCAGCTTTAAAAAGGGGGGAACCCCAACCCTCCAAGTAACAAAGAATCATATAATTACTTTGCAGCTACTTGTCCTTTGTAATTTGATGCTTGTGTTGCAATAATTACACATTTGGTAGAGTTAGCGAGTCACAGTGCTTGGGTGGCCCATCAGGGACACCTGTTTTCACATGGAGAAAAAGTCTGAGAGGGAGCCTGGCTGATGGAGGGCCCCAGACCCAGATGGGACAGGTGGGGGCAGGAAACGCAGGGCAGGAGTGCAGGTGAGGCTGGGGGGAGCCACAAGGGACTGGAGCAAGTATTTACTGGGGGCCCACAGTAAGGGGGCATGCAGCCCCGATATCCGAGTGCACACGGCTTGTGTGTGAGCCCCACGCCTGGCAGCATCTCCAGTGCCCACGGGCTCCAGTCCCAGCTCACTCAGAGGCCAGCTCTCACCTGCCTCCCACCTCTGCACCCCCATGGAGGCTCCGTCCCACTCAGTCCTCCGCAAACTCCTGCCTCCGCCCTCCTCGGGCTGGGCCACATCCATCCATCCTCCACATGACCTTCAGACAATCCTCTAAAAAGGCAAATTTGGCGCAATGATTTCCTGCCTGCCATTCGTTGGCTTGGCATTGGCTGCAGGAGAAAATGCAGGGCCCTGGCGTGGCCTACCTGGTGGTCTGGCTGCCCCCGTGGTACCCAGAGTAGGAGGGCTGGGGCTGCCTTGTCTTGCCAGACAGGAGCTGAGATGTGCCCTCCTGTCCAAGTAGGTCAGCTGCTGGGCTGAGCCCGTGACCGGGCTCTATTTCCTGAGCACCCCCCTCAGGGCCGGTCCCGGAGGGCACAGAGAGAGCTGGCGAGAGAGGGCCAGACGCTGGGTGACTCCCGACCCACCACGGCATGTGGCCCACATCACCCCACGTCTCCCGACAGCCCTGACCCTAGATCCGCTGCCTCTCCCTCCTACCTCATCTCTGCAGGCCATCCATCAGAAACTTAGCGCTGCCCTGAAAGGACATGCTTCTGAGCAGCTCTCACCTCTGCAGAGATGTTCACTTCTGTCCACACCTCCCTGGTCTCCCCCCTGAGCAGTCCCCTCTGCCCAGAGCCTTCTGCAGCTCCCCTCACCTGGAGGGGCTCCTGCCCCTCTGACCCCTCGCTGGGAGCCTTGCTTTCCCTGCTCCCCCCACCAGGACCTTTCTCAGCATCCTTGCACCAGAACGAATGTTCCATGAGCAGGGGACTCTTCACTGCTTGCTTTCTTCCTGGGACGTCTCGTCACAGGTTCTCAGTGAGGAGTTGCTGAGTGGCTGACTGATGGCACCCTGTCCTGGATCTACATAGGGTTTGTCAAGACCCTGCCCGTGCTCAAGGCAACGCTGCAAGATTCAGGGGTTGGCTCGTTCACTGCCTCTCTTCCTTGGGCCCTTGGGTCAAGGGGTACTTTTGTAGAGTGGGGGCTCTTCAGACATTGAGGAGGGAAGACGGGGCACAAAGGAGGGACAGACAGGAGGCATCTCAGCCCTCAGGCAAGAAGGGGGGCTACTCAGTCCAGGCAGCATCTGTGTCCAGTCAGAGGGCGAGTGGGGGCTGGGGCTCCCCGGCGCAAAGCTGTGGCCCCGGGAAGCGTGGCTGAGCAGGGCCAGGGAAGGCCTGTGGCAGATGAGGGCCGACCGGTAGGGGTGGGTGGGTGGCGGGTCCCAGCCAACCCTGATCCCCCGGCTGCCCTGGGGTGCAGGTAGGACAGAGGACAAGTTGACAGAGGTCCCAGTGCACTTCGCTTGGTACAAGGAGCCAAAGACCCCTGGTCGTGGGGGTGTGTTTTGACCTTCGCAGCCCCACGTCTCCTAGTCTACAGGCGCTTCTCCTATTCCTGGGGACACTGTGGGTCCAGGCTTGGTGAAGCCAGCCCTGAACCCAGTCCTGGCTCAGGAGGGCCTGGGGTCTCTGACACAGTCCTTCCTCGCCTCTTCCAGCATCTGGAGGCTCCTGGCATGGCTTGGCTTCGTCTTCACACAGCCTCCTCCTGTGTCCGTGTGTCCTTTCCTGTCTCTTAGAAGGACACTCTCATTGGACTTAGGACCCACCCTAATCCAAAAGGATCTCATATTGATTCTTCATTATATCTGCAGAGACCCAATTTCCAAATACGGTCACATTCTGGGGGTCCAGGTGGACACGAACTTGGCGGTCCCGCTATCCAACCACTACAGCTCCTGTGTGCGGACATCATGCTGCTGTTTCCCTCATTAGCTGACCGACTTCACAGGCCGTGGTTCTTAGTCTCACATTCAAGAAGAAACAGGCTGGAAGACACGGGTTGCCCCTGGCCACACACACACACACACACCCCGGGACGGCCGCCAGCGTCCTTGCTTATCCCACTGGGCTGGGCTGCAGCTAAGATGGGGTCCTTCCCGGGATGGGGTCCACAGCCAGGGAAACGGCCAGACTGCCCAGCGCTGTCAGCTATGGACCTTCTTGGGGTCTGTGATTGAGTGTGTGGGGGTGGGGGGCTAGCCAACAGCCTGAACTGCTGAGCATTATATAAACCCGGACAACAGAGAGGCACAGAGAAGCCAGCTCAAGAGTCCGCCCCCCTCTGCCTGCTGTGGAGGATGAAATCCAAAGGCAAGGCCAAGGTCAGCAGGGCCCGTTTCTCAGCAGAGGCCCACGGGGAGGAAAGGGCATCTTCAAAGTTTCCCTTCATTCAAATAACAATCACGTTCCACCCTGTGCAGTCCGTGTTTTGAGTCCCGGTTTCTAGGAAGAGTTTTAAGCACTTGGTCCTCTGGGCTTTAAAGAGGGTCAGTCACCTGGTGGCCGCACAGAGCACACAGATTTAGAGAGAAATAGAAGACACCAGCCCTGCCCTCAAGACCTGATGCAGAGATTTTGGGGAGAGAGGCAGAGACGCTGAGAAGAAATGCACCAAGAACACCACACAGTGGCCATTCGGGGGGCAGCTTCTTGGCTGTAGTGACCACGCAGAAGAAAAATGAAATGAGGCCAGAACTTTCCATGTGAATGACCACTCAGAGCAGAAGGGAATGGCATCGCTGGTTAAGAAAAAAAATCAAGTAGTAGGTGTCAGACCACTTATTAAGCACGGAGGCTCTTTGTCCGCTTTTCCAGGATTCACGTCGAGGATGAGTCTCACGTTCCTGGCAGGAGGAATCAGAAGGGGCTCACGGTGACGCAGCCTGGAGAAGGCTTCTGCGAATGGCTCATCCTGAGGGCGGGCGATGACGGGCCGTGGGTCTGGGGATACCTGCAAGGCTGCGAGCAAACACCGTGAACAGCCGGCAGGCAGTCCCCAGGACGAAGCAGGCTGGGCCACCTGCCGGGGACACCTTTCCTCGGGTTCTGGTTCTAAAGTGCCGAGCAGTCTCTCAGGAAAGTCAGACACCACTTCTTATATTGAAGCGTCCAAGGTGTGGTCATTGAGTCCCTCCCGCATTTCGTCTACACTCGTTCCTTTGCTGACCTCAAGTTAAATGCCTCCCATACGTGGACAACTGTCGCCTTTGCTTCCGCTGCCTGGATCTCTCCTCTGAGCTACAGCCTGGAATACCCAGCTGCCGCGTCAACATCTTCGGTAGGACTTCAAATAGGCCTTTCAGACCTACGTCCAAACTCTGGCTGATCTTCCCTCAGTTAATGACAACATCACCCTTCCAGCGAGCCAGCCCAAAAGCCTGCGCACTTGGCGCCCGCCTCTCTTTTCCCGGGATTCAACATCCGGTTTGTCAGCATACGGTGCCACTGCGTCTCGCGCGGCCGCCATTATCTTCCGCCTGGAGTTCTGGGGTAGCTTCCACTCCTGACTGTGCTACGTGGCTGCATCTCCCCCTCTCCCTCCCCCCTGGGACACACTGTCCTGCCATCATCCCTCTGGCTGACTGTCTGCAGCCACCTTGACCTCCTCGCTGGGCCTCCGGCCCGCCACACACGTTCCCACCATGGCTGCTTCCTCCACGAGGAAAAGCTCTCTCCCCAGATGGCCTTCCAGTCTCGACTCAGATGTCGCCTTCTCCCTGGGGCCCAGCGTGACCAGTCCTTCAGCCACCGAACGCCAGCACCGTCCATTCCTGACACCCGCCACGCCTGGTCTCCCGCCGCTGCTCCTCTCCGTGGTGCAGATACCCCCCCCCCCCCCCCCCCCCCCCCCCCCCCCCCCCCCCCCCCCCCC
>NW_024425675.1:22813377-22823951 GCF_017311325.1 Ursus maritimus | reverse complement strand
CCCCCCCCCCCCCCCCCCCCCCCCGTCCCGGCCGCTCGCAGCCACCCCGAGCTCGCTGGAGCACAGCTGGGCCGGACACGCATCCTCCCCGCCCTGCTCTGCCTCTGGACAGCAGGTCTCACCCAGAGCACCGGGCAGATGTACGCGTCGTGTTTACTGTGTCTCGTCAACTCCAGGGAGGCAGGGCTTCTATTTGCTCGTTTGGTCTCTTTTATTCCCCCCTGAGCTACCCCAGGCACCTGGAGCGGGAGCGGGACAAAGTCTGGCCCCGGTCAACCCCGGCCTGTGGCCTGTTTTCATAAACAAAGTTTTGTTGCACGTGCTCATTTGATTACATATTATCTACGGCTGCTTCCCAGTTACATAAATACATATGGCCCCTCAGGGAGAAGGTGTGCCATCCCGACCTAGAAGGGCACCTGGTGCAAAGTAGGTTCCCAGTAAACGTCTGCTGAGGGCACGAGTGAACGAAAATCACATTCAAAAATCAATGTGGAGACTTGGGCACTGATCCTGCTTCATCCAGTCGTCCTCCCGTTCCACTCAAAGATCAAGGTGTCGCCCATCACGTGGGACCGGAAGGTGAGCCCGAGACGGTGCACCTGCTGCGTCTTCCTCCCGAGGAGGCCCCGGGCACGAGGAGGGAACCTCTGGCACCGTCTCTGAGCTCCGGGAAGGAAGGTCACCGGTGGAGCCGTCTTGTTATCCCGGGGCTGGCGCCGAGCCTGGCCTGCCTTTCCCAGCCCAGCAAGGCCGGACACATTTTTGCAATGATATCATTTTGTCTGCACACAGAACCCTTGCAAGTTCAGTCGTTTAATTCCCATTTGACAGAGAGGAAACGGAGGTTCCAGAAGTTTAAGCCACAGCCTCCAAGTCGCATGGCTAATGCATGGCAGGGTGGGATGGGAGTCAGACCCCAAAGCCCCCGTCTGTCCCGCTTCTGCCAGCTCGTGATATGTTTGCCTCCACGGGGGTCATGTGGCTGAGAGCTCAGCCTTCAGGCTGGAAATAAAGGGGCAGCTCAGTGACATTTCAGGGGGACTTCAACCTCTTCATGGGGCGGCACGAATTATTTGTGAAAACAACGGATGCAGAATTGAAATTCATTTCAACCTGTAGCAGAAGTGCTAACAAAACTGAGGGCGGAGGAGGCTTCTCTGTGCGGGGACAGCTGGCTTCATAAATCAGCCCCGGCCGCACGGCTGGACCTTCCACCCGCCTTTTCCATTCACGAAAATTTTGCTGAGGAGGCAGCACCCTCTTTTGCCAGAAAAGGAAGCAGAGTGAGAAAGGGAAACTGGTGTCTCCGTTTTCACAGAAGTGGGCTGGCTCAGGGCCAGGATCAAAACCCGGGACACCAGGGGGCGGCTGGGGGGTGCAGTCCGTTAAGCATCCAGGTCTTGATTTTGGCTCAGGTCGTGATCCCAGGGTCGTCAGATCAAGCCCCATGTCAGGCTCCACACTGAGTGTGGAGCCTGCTTGAGATTCTCTCTCTCCCTCTGTCTCTGCCCCTCCCCCACTCGCTCACTTGCTCTCTCTCTCTCTCAAATAAACAAATAAATCTTTAAAAATAAATAAGTAAATAAAAATATAACTGGGGACACCTGATTCCAAGCCCCAGCCCTCAGAATATAGCTACTCCACACCCATTATTCTACTCCCAGTACTGGTTTTAATTCAGCTCAAGGGTAGATCATATGTTAGTAGATTTAACTCTGGAATGATAGTAGACACTGGACACATTATAAAAACACAGCAATCTGGAACTGGCCACTGGCCGGGACCCTGAAGGCCATGGGGCCAGTGGTTCTCAGCTGTGTGCACATCTGATTCACTCCCAGGCCCAGTGGATTGTTCTGGGGTGGGCCCGGGCATAGACACATTCTAGAAACTTCTGATTTTACTCATGAGGATCTGATGCTGGAGATTTTAAGGGCTATGCACAGAGCGTGCAGGGATGACCCAGGGACCTAGGCAGGCTTCCCAGGCCACTGACCTTTGCACTGTGCCACACTCCGTGCTGGCCAGGCAAGCCACTAGTGGAGAAGTAACCATTGCAAGGGGCTGGTACAAACTGAGCATATTTGGAATTTTCCTCCAAGAGCCTTAAAGTCCCGTTGGCTTCAGCCTATCCATGTGAGGGAGGTTAGAGACTGACTTATTGCCCCATTTTACTGATCAGGGAAACTGAGGAGCTGACATTTTAAGTTCTACGAGGCAGCAAAGCCGGATGGTAAAGCATGCTGGTTGTGGACACTGACAGACCTGGGTTCTGTGCTGGTTCTGCCCTCTCTTGCTGTGTGATCTTGGGGAAACCGCTGAACCCCTCTGAGCTTTGGATCTGCCGTGTGTTAAGGGGGAAATAATGAGTTCCGTGAGCATTCAGGGGCCTGGCGCATGTGAGCACTTGCTTAATCAGCAGGTGCACTGTTAGGACCAAGCGCTTCCCTGTCTCTTTGTCAGTTCCCAAACAGCCAACAAGGGTTGTGCACTATTCACAAAGGAGACAACTGAGACGGGAAGTAAAGGACTTGCCTAAGATCACACAGCAGGCCAGGTGATGTGTCTGGGACTAGAGCGCCGTCCTAGACACTCCCGCTTGGCCCGGGGCTTCCCGCAAACACTCCAGGAACTCAGAGCCGCACAGGCTCTCCCCAGGCCCTGCTCTCTCTAATGTGCTACTTTGAATGAGACTGGAAAATCAGCACTTTGTCGGAACGCCTGTGGGGTGAGCACATGAAAGGCGAGAAGGAATCCACCGGCCCAGCAGCCTCCACAATAACCTCAGGCCCCTGGAAGAAACGTAATTAAAGTCATGAATCCTGGGCACAGTGGCTGCATCACAACCCCACGATCAGGGAGACAGGACAGAAAGAGCTGATTTGCAGATGAGTGCAAACCGCTTAGCTTTGGATTTACAGTCTGGTAAGAGACCATCCATCACGTTTATGGAGGGATAATCACCTCGGATCGCCAGGAGCAGCAGTCTGGGCCACCACAGGAGGCCGGCCCACCCAGCCCCAGCTGAGCCTTGGGACAACCGTGATGATGGCACCGCCTCTGGAATCAGTGAGAATGAACGGGACAAAGGCCACCAGGGAAATGGGGGGGAAAATGGCCTCCCATTCCCCATGGGTCTCTCTTCCAATAAGATTTGTTCATGCTGCATTCATTTCCCCCCGACAAGCAATCGCGAGAGACAGTGGAAAGAAGCCAGGGGGAGACTATTTGACCAAGGAGAGTAACCACAATGCTCCCGGCAAATCAGTGGGAGGCATAGCCAGTAACTGGCTGGGTGATATGGAGTGTGCCCTTGGCCCTTTATAAAGTGACCAGGTTGGACCAAGCTCTGACATTCTGTGACGCTGAGGCCCCTGGCAGGAGAGCGAAGCTGGCTGCTGCTGGGGCTGTGTCCTCCAAGAAGGGCCATGGCACCCAGGGACCCCCATCCAGCCCACAAAGCGTTTGAGGATGAGAACATCACATTCCCCTGGGAAATTTTCCTTCAGGAACTGAGCTCAATATTTGGGGACACATGGGTGGCTCAGTGGGTGAAGCATCTGCCTTCAACTCAGGTCATGATCTCAGGGTCCTGGAATCAAGCCCCTCATTGGGCTCCCTAGGGAGCCTGCTTCTCCCTTTCCCTTTGTTCCCCCCAAGTGCAGCCCCCTCCCCTGCCCCACTCATGCTCTCTCTCTCAAATAAATAAATAAAATCTTAAAAAACAAACAAACAAACTGGGCTCATTTTGTCCTAAAAGAGTAGAAAACCACAGAGGACTCTGGAGGCCAGTGTGGGGCATCTGGATCCTACTTTACAGGGAACTGGAGACTCATTAAGATTTGTGAGAGCACTGAAACCATCCAGCCCATGTGTATGGAAGACTGTAGCAAGAAGACCAAGGGAGAGAGAAGAGTCTGGGCCCCGTGCTTTCCAAGGCAAGGCTTGGGGCCCAGGAGCCTCTTGGAGCCCCTCTGTTCAGCCCTGTGTGTTCCCATTACATTTGAAAATTGGAGCCTACCTAAGGGCTTACTATGATTATTATTATCTAGTCTTTTTTAAAAAAGACTTAAAGGCATGAAAAGCAAAGAAGCAGAAGAGCGAAAAAATGTGCACCCGGCCAGAAGGAGTTCGATTTGCCACCCTGAAATCTCTGCTTCCCGTTAATTAGAGGAGCCAAGAAATCACCCTTCAAAAACTGGCTTTTCCACCAGAAATGCCAACTGCTCAACATTTTGTGGGAACGTGCTGCTGGTCCCCTCTGGAGCCCAAGCCCCGATGGCAAAGTGCCCCAGCCACGCGATTGAAATATCCACTCGGTGCCACCTTGCCAGTTAATTGCTGTGTGGAGAGAGTGCCTCGCCTGACCTCCTTCTCCGTCTGCTTCAGAAGCAGGCCCTCCCCGGCGCTCCTCCCGGGAGCCAGGCTGGCTGAGCCGCCCACTCCGATGCCAAGCCCTGGCTGCGGCTCTCCTTCTGCATCTGGCAGCAGCATCTGGAGGCCTCGCGCCTCCGCTGGCTCCGCTCCTGGCTGTGCAGAGCAGAGGAACAGCTTGGGAAGTGGCAGCAGTGGGCAGCAGAAGCTCCCAGAGCTGGCCCCCCAAACGGGGTGGCCTCCCCTCCTGCCCCCTGCACTGGGTGTGGTCTGAAACTAGAGGGAAGCACAGTGCGGCCCCCGAGGGAAGCAGGTGATCCTCAGTCCTCTGGGCCCACCACACAGCACATCTGGATCTCAGCCCCACGTGGACAGGGAAGGAGACCCCTGGGAATTTCCACGATGGAGAACTGTGAGAGAGCGATTTATAATAAATATAAATTTGGTCTTTGTCCCTGTTCCTGGCACAGAGCTCCTAAAACCCTTGGAAATTCCTAGGCGGTGAGAGCAATAAAGGTGTCACTGTTGTGTTAACGGGGTGACTTTTGGAAAACATCAAGGTCACCTAAGAGCCAACCCTGTGATTGGTTTTTTGGAACTTTCAGTCCCTTCACTGACCTCTGAGTTGGGGAGAGGGGCTGGAGATGGAGTTAATCACCAAGGGCCAATGAGGTAACCGACCATGCCTATGTAAAGAAGCCTCCATAAAAACTCAAAAGGACAGGTCCAGAGAGCTCCGGCGTCAGTGAACGCATGGAGATGCTGAGAGCTGGGGCGCCTGGACAGGGCGTGGAAGCTCGGTGCCTTTTCCCCATTCTTTGCCCTGTGCATCTCTCCCTTCTGGCTGCTCCTTTACTACTCTCTCTCGTAAACCAGGAATCTCGTGAGTAAAATGTTTCTCTGAATTTTGTGAGACACTCTAGCAAGTTAATTGAACCCAAAGCAAGGGTTGTTGGAACCTATCCCTAGCCAGTTGGGAGCACAGGTGACAACCTGGACTTCGGATTGCATCTCAGATGGGGCAGGGACAGACTTGTAGGACCCAGCCCTTAACCTGTGGGATCTGAGGCTGCCTGCAAGTAGACAGTGTCAGAATTGAGCTAACTGGTGGTGTGGGAAACACACATACACACTGACATCGGTGTCAGAATCATAGACAGGAAACAGCATTGTTTCACCTGGAGAAGAGAAAACAAAGGGACAGGCTGCAGGCTTCCCAGGAGAACTGTCATCACTGGAGGAGGGATCAGAGCGACTCAGTACTGACCCCGAGAGGTAGAACCAGGGCCTCCGGTGCAAGAAACAAGAAGAATATTTCAGTTCTGTAAAGGAAAGCCCTGCTCATGGAAGGTGTGTGGCCTGCCTCAGGAGACGGCACGTTTCCCGGTGAAGGGGGTGGAGGAGAAGCTGGGTACCACTGCCAGGGGCGCTGGAAGGTTGGACTCCACCTTATTAGAAGTCACTGGGGCTGCCCTGGCCCAGGAAGCGTGCCTGTGCGCCAGGTGGAGGGGAGAGGAGGGAAGGAGCACTGGCTGGAGAGTCTGGTGGGACAGCTTCCACTCCCAGTTCCGCCACCCATTTGTTGACAGTGGGATTTGGCAGGTCACTTAACTTCTCTGAGCCTTGGGCTTCTTGTCTGCAAGATGGCAGGTCTCAGAGAAGACCACCTTGGAGTAATTTCCAGCCTTCAGTGTGGCAGTGCTGTGCCGACCCAACACTCACCCTGTCCTACGGCCAGAGAGGGGCTGGGCATGGGGCCATTCAGGGTCAAAATAATGGAAGAAGTCTTCACAAAGCCAGGAGGCACAGTCGGGGGGGGGTGCGTCAGGCAGGACGTTTTACAGTGTCATAAGGTCAGTGACAACGGCAGAGCGGCTGAGTCTCAAATGTGAAAGTGATGGGACTTCTGGCAGAAATCACCCCTTGCAATTTGAGATGCATCTGATTGGCTTTAGGAACATAAAGTAAATAAAAGGAGAAGACAGCCGTAACTGAGAGCAGATCATCACCGTCATCACCCCCTTTTATGCCGCCAAGCAGCAGAATGGATGGCGTTGCTGGCTCACAGCTGTATCCAGACACAGTAAAAACTCACAAGACAGTGGGAGAAATGTGACGTTCCTCAAATTCTGGTGGAGGCTGGTGGTGGGGAGGGGAGAAGGAGAATCAGGTGTCTGGGGGAACGAGGAAGGAGTTAAGAGAGCAGAAAAATTGTATGGAGAGGAAAGAAGTAGCCAATAAAGCAGACAAGTTGGCCTGGGGACATCTATGAGGGGCCATCCCAAACGTCTGAGCCAAGATGGCCCCATTCTTTGATGGTTCAAGGCACAAGATTTCTAGACCGGGATGGAGGATTCAGGGGAGGTGGGGAGGTGGATACCTAACACCTGATTTTTCTTCTATCCTCACCTCTGAAGTTTAGATTTCTCACCAAAGAGCTTAAGATCCATCTGAACACCCTTGGTATCTCCCATGTTCATGTCTGTTTGCTTTAGTGGGATGGTGGCCAAGTTGGTCACAGTAAGTTCCAGCTCCAGTCAACCCAAGCAAGAGACTCATCTTGAATATGGGCTTCGAGCCATTGTTAATGGTTGAAAAAATAACAAGACAGAGTCCTTTGGGTTGTCTCTTACCAGTCTTTACTTCATAACCTGGGAAAGAGATAAGGAGCTCAAATGGCAAGAGAAAAGTGGGGGAGGTTGCCATCTTGACTCTCCAAACTTTGAGGCAAGGTTGCACTGTGTCAGAATCATACCAACGGTATCACAGAGCCAGAGATGGGGCCTCCCCTGCTGCAGAGCTGTTACAGGGGCCAGGGGTACGGGAATGGAGATTGGAATAACCTCCCAGAGTGAGAAGGTCTTAGAACCTTGGTTCTAGAATCTACCTGGGAGGTGGGTATGAGCCTCTTCTTCCGATCCAAAATTTTCAAGCAAAGATATCTTCCTGAAAGGGGGGGGGCAGGTCTGTGGGAGAAAAGAGTTCCAGGAAAACCCAAGCTAAATTTCTTACCTGCTGGCAGCTGGAAATGAGACTGGAGAGGTTCCTGGACAAGGCAGTGAAGAGGAGACAGAGACTGTTAGCAGGGCCCAAGACTTCGCTGGAGACAGTCTCAGTGTTAACAAAGAGTCTGGGGCTTCATGAGCTGCCTGAGGGCTTCCAGAGTCTTCATGATCAGTCTGGGCAGAGGAAGAGAGAGTAGAGGCCATAGGAATTTTAAAGAAAGAGAAATGCTACAAGCTCGGGTCTTAGAGACTAAAAGAGAAATGTCACACAGAGAGAGGGCAGCGGATGCCCCAAACGGGGCAGCGGTGGGGAAGCTCCAAATCCCCCTGTTCGGACAGGGAGGCAGGCCCAGCTCAGGGCGCCGCCATGGCATTCTGGCTTCCTACATATGGATAGGGTGGTTTTGAGGTGGTCCGTGTAGGGTGCGTACTGCCTGCGATACATGCTCGGTGTGGGGGAAGATGGGAGTCAGTTAGAAAATAATTTAGGGTCACAGGTTGGACAAGTTGGACCAGGCCTCGGTGAGGCTCAATGCTTTCCCACAGCTCCTGTGCTGAGCTCCCCCACTGGTGGGGCCCAAGGGGAGCCAGGTGCAAATCAGAGAGAGGGAGACAAGCCTGGCCATGCCAGAGGTCAGGTCCCAAGTGGACACTCCTCTCCGGTCCTCCCCATGCAGGGTCTCATCCAGGCTCTGCTGCGGGACGCAACAGGACAGATGCCCAGTGAAGCACATCATGCTGAGCCGGGAATTCCAGAGGTGACCTGAGGGTAAGAGAAGTTGTGCCCCACGCCGGCCTGGCGAAGTGCCCCAGGTCATTCGGACAAATCCTCGTCCCTCCCAGGTGTGAGTCATGATTTCTGGGAAGAGGGTTGAATCCATATCTAGATACACTATGGCTTCTGACCCTCATGCACACCTCTGGAGAGCTGGGGAGGCAGGGCTACACAGTTTCCAACTCAAGCCAGCTGCTGGGGAAGGCCGCGGGCAGCAGCGCCCAGGAGCGTAGCCTCCCACAGCATCCCAGGGTTTGACCCCCATGGACGGAACGTGGGCTGCGAGAACAGGGCACAGCCTCAACTCCTTGTAAGACCCTAAAGCACTCAAGAGGCCAATCATTTAAGGGGCCACATGAAGAACACCCAGTTAACGGCATTATATGGGAATGCCCAGCTTGGCGGAAGTGCGGAAGGGTGGTGGGAGGTACCCAACTGCCACGGGCCTTGCACACCAGGTCAAGAGGGACGAGCTTTCTCTCGTCAGCAATGGCAAGACGCTGACACCAGACAGGAGGCTGGCAGATTGGTTAGACTGCCAGTGTGTGCTGGTGGCCGCCTCTACTCCTCCAGACGGCCTCTCTTCCTTTCCTCCTTTGTGCCCCAAGTTCTCCCCAGCCAACTTTCCACACCAGCTTTTGGCACAGAGAGGGTTTTAAAAAGAACTTCCTGAACACATTCACGGACAGCATGATATTTATGGGAATCCAAAGGGGTGGCGTCTAATGAGTGTTAAATATGACACGTTTACAACCACCAAATAAAAAGTCAATGACGAGAAAAGAAATTTTTTCCAATTATTTCTCTTAGGCAGAGAAATCTCTTTGAAATGAATATTTGGATAAGTCACTTATCAGACGATTGCATGACTGCATCTTATGGAAAGCGGGTCTAGTTAACCCTGGAACCCTGGAACGGGGCTTTTGTGCAGGTTTCGGAGAAGTTAGGGCAAGTCTGCTGTGCTCTACATGAACGAGGAGAGGGCGGCCACCCAGGTCACGTACTTCTGGAGAACAGGGAGATACAGAAACACTCCAAGAAAATATTTAGAGCAACAAAACATCTAAATGGACCTTTAAGTAGTTTGCTGTGATGTCAGCCCCTCTATGCGTCTCTCTTTCAAGAGCATCTGTAATCCTATGGGGACATTGCTGCTATCGCTTGCAGGAATGAATCCGTTTTAAGTTCTGCTCCCAAGTTGGTGCAAGATAGAAATAGAGGCCGTTCCCCCAAATGCCGGGGCCAGAGGACCAGGGACAGCTGACATGTGGCACCAGCAGATGGACCATGGAGTCACCCATACTGGACGCAGCCTACGGGATCCTGACGACATTCCTGGGAGGAGACAGGGTAATGGGTGTGAAACAGCGGTGGACTCGGGTGTCCTTGGGGCACGGCGGGTCAAGTCCAAAGGCACGCTGACCCATGAACCACCAATGCCAGCCCTGATGGCATCCCCCGTTGAGTCCCACAACCCAGCAGGGACACCAGGAGGGCAGGAAACCAATGGGACAAAGACCCAAAAGGACATTTGGGGGGGGGTATAAATAATAGTAGGCTTTCACACCAAGTGGCGCTCTGGAAATCCACCTGTTCACCCTATATTTTAAGTGTATGCTCACTGAAAAAGAAAAACTAAACTTGATGAAAGCCATTGGAACCCTCCTGGGTAGAAGGCTTCCCCTGCTCCATTCGGCAGCCCGGAGCTTGGGCGGCCCGCCACACAAGCGGAAGGCTGTGATTAAAGCGGGCCCCACCGAGGGTGCTGCTCCAGTTAAACTCCCTAAAAAAAACCCACAACATTTTCAATAAAAAGAGGCCAAGCCCAGCATGCCGGACTCATTACTGTAGTACTTTTCTTCCAGGAAGATGAACAAATATGAAGTAGAGGGCTGAGAAATTTTGATCAAGCGATGTGTTTTAAAGGTTTTTATTTCCTCCCTCTTTCATTAAAATTGCACCGCTGTGATTCTCGTCTATATATAACAGATAGAGCCAGGCATGCTGTGGCAGTCCCACCCAATGAGGACAATAGGACCCTCCCGAGGAGCTCATATCTTCTTTAGGATCTGTTGGGGAAAAGCAACACATATAAAAATACAAATGAAAATGGCCCCAGATGTAACTATATAAAAACAAGTGCTAATTTCCATTGCTAGGGTAGCGGCTTTGAACTTGGGAGCACAAGCGAGATATACTTATTAGCTCCAAGAAGCAGATCGAGATTTGGGGATGTGCACGATGAGAGGCCAGCAAATAGAGCCCGGAAGCCCCCCTCCAGATGGCTGAGGCTGACAGGAACTAACCACATCATGTTAGTTCTGTCCCCAACACTTCCCCTCCCTTTGGCTCAGTGATGGGATGGGATGGGATGGGATGGGATGGGATGGGATGGGATGGGATGGGATGGGATGGGA